>NC_048233.1:42839221-42864869 GCF_002007445.2 Ailuropoda melanoleuca
AGAGACAGCCAGTGAGAGAGGGAACACGAGCACGGGGAGTGGGAGAGGAAGAAGCAGGCTCATAGCGGAGGAGCCTGATGTGGGGCTCGATCCCAGCACGGGGATCACGCCCTGAGCCGAAGGCAGACGCTTAACGACTAAGCCACCCAGGCGCCCCAATTTATTTATTTGACAGAGAGAGAGAGGCAGTGTGAGAAGGAACACAAGCAAGGGGAGTGGGAGAGGGAGAAGCAGGGTTCCTGCTGAGCAGGGAGCCCGACGGGGGGCTCAATCCCAGGATCCTGGGATCACGACCTGAGCCGAAGGCAGACGCTTAACGACTGAGCCCCCAGGCGCCCCAGAGCTCATCTGTTTTAATTTCTTACACAATCCACTTTGGTTACAGATTTTGGTAGAGAATCAAATATTTCCTTTAGATTTTCAATTTTTGGTCTAAACTTGTACATATTTTGTAATAATTTTTCTATTTTCTTCCATATCCGCAGTTATCTCGTTCTTCCCATTCTGAAAAGTACTGTACTTTGATTTTCTTTTTTACCTTAATAAGGGTGGCCATAAGGTTTTCTTCTTTAGTCACAATTTAAAGGACCAGTTTCTGATTTTATATTTACTTCTCATAGGGATTCTTTTTCCAATTTCCTTGATTTCAATTTTTACCTATATTAATTCCCTCCCCCACTGCCTTTAAACCTACATCTGACAGAGACACCTGGGTAGCTCAGTTGGTTAAGCAGATGCCTTTGGCTTGGGTCATGATCCCAAGTTCCTGAGATCAAGCCCTGCATCGGCTCCTTGCTCAGCCAGGAGCCTGCTTCTCCCTCTGCCTGCCACTCTCCCCCTGCTTGTGCACTCTCTCTCTCTCCCTCTGACAAATAAATAAATAAAATCTTTAAAAAACAAAACAAAACATACATCTGACAGTCCTCTGGAAAAGGAAGTCTTTCCACTCCATGATCCATATATATACACTCCCCACAATTCCAGAAGCTCCTACCTCTATCCCTTTCTCTAGATTACAGCATTCTCAGCAGCTCAACACTGACCTTAGGTCTGCTTCTCCCACAGCTCTGGGAAGTGCTGTGAAGATAAAGAACTTCCAGACCTTTTTGCCACCCACCACCGCTAACATGGCCACAAGCCTCTGGCCAAGCTAAGACCGACGCTGCTGGGACTCACCGGGTAGACAAAGAGGTGGGGTCCAGGGTCCAGATGAGAATGCAGGTCTGGCAGGCCACGGCCAAGACAGAGGCACTGAGGGGCTTCCAAGCCAGTGCTGCCACATTTCGCTGCAGCCGATGCTTCAGGGAGGGGACTATAGTGCTGTGGTGAAGGTTGAGGGACTGAGTCAAAGCAGGGACACTATAGCTCAGGGGACCGGAGTTCAGTTGAGGAGGGAAAGCCAAGAGAAGAAAGCTGCTCACGCAGAGCCCGGGGGTATTGTGGGACAGAAGGATAGGATAAAGGTAGATCTGGAAATAGGACACATCTCACTGTAGAGCCTCCGACTCCAGTTCTGGAAGGGGTCATGTGGACCAAACCCAGGAACCTACAGCAGCCCTGGAACCAAGGCTGGTGAGGAAAGGAGACTGACGTAGGGAGACCGAAGAGTCGGAGCCCGCCCAGTAGGTGTCCACGTACCTGCTGGCATTATACACACGGATTGAGTCATCTAGCAGGGCCACCGCAAACTTGTTGGTGTGGGGGTGCCAGGCAAAGACCCGCAAGCAGCAGCTGGACCTGGGGCCGGAGTGAGCACGAGGAGTCTGAACCCATCCTCCGGCCCCGAGGCTCAGATTCCCTGTCCCATGAGGGTATTATTGTTTTTCATTTTTTCTTTTATTTCTTTTTTTGGGGAGTGAGAATGTGGGTAACAGTCAGGAAAGGGGCCTTGACTTCCCTCTCCCCTGGAGAAGTTTCCAGGTTCAGGACTTCCTTCCCACAAAAGCCTCCGAGCTTGCACACTCACCAGTTTGTGACTTGGGCAAATTCAGCAATCAGATCTTCACTCCTGAGCTATGAGAACAAAGCAGATAGAGGATGCGCAGGAACAAAGGGAGCTTATCCCGCAACTCCTGGCAGGGTCCTGGACCATTCCCACCCTCTCCAGCCCTCCTTCCCACCCCACCCTGACCTTGAGGGATAGGAAGTGGAAGGGGGCAGGAGTGGGGGAGTGGCAGCCAGAGGGTCAGAGGAGGAAGCCAAACTTACAGACAGATGGGGGAACAGGGACCCGTGGAGGGAGGAGGCCCATCGACAGAGTGCCAGGGCCCAGCTGGACGCCGTCTTCACCCACTCAAACACTGTGGGGTTGAGGAAGCAGCTCTGACTAAACCATTCACAGGGCTGTCATCCTTGCGTAAGGACCGAGCAAGGAAAGGACACGCATTCCCCAGGGCCTTCCGCCCATCCACACCTGGGACAGCCACTCTGGGGTATGTGAAGTAGGCAGAGAGGAGAAAAGAAGATGGCACCAGCAGAGACAACTGGGACAGGAAAACAAGGCTAAAGGGAAGGGGGCTGGGCCAAGAGGTATTGGGATGAATTAGGAAGAATATGGAGGGGAGATGCCAACGACAAAACCAGAGAAGGCTGGAGGGAAAAATACTTACCCTCCTCCTCCGAGTTTGCAATTTCATTCAGCACCCCAAAAAGGCCCATATCACGCCTGAGAGAGGGAGCTGGGAGTCAGATTACTCTGAACCCCTCGGTCTCCCTCTACAGGTTATACTCATTCAGTAACGTGCACTACAAATAAGAGCACCCGGGCGCCTGGCGGCTCGGTCGGTGGGACGAGTGACTCCTGATCTCCAGGTTGTAAGTTCAGGCCCCACACTGGGTGTAGAGATTACTGAAAAATAAAACCTTGTGGGGTGCCTGGCGGCTCGGTCAGTTAAGTGTCCGACTCTTGATTTCAGCTCAGGGTCTTGATCTAGGGGTCATGAGTTCAAGCCCCGCAAAGGGCTCCATGCTGGGTGTGGAGCCTACTTAAAATAAAATACCGTAACATAAAATCTTACCAAAAAAAAAAAAAGGAGCATTCACATTTAATGAGTGCCAAGTATGTGCCAGTCACTTTATGTATTATCCTTTCATTTAATCATCACATTAATCTGAATGGCATTCTGCTCATTTTACTAACAAGGCAACTAAGGCTGAGAGGTCTTTCAGGGCTTTATGAGTAGGTCAGGGGATCAAGGCCTGGCCTGAGACTGTGAATGCAAAGCCATGAAAAGCCTTTTTTTTTTTTTAATAAGCTCTACACCCAACATGAGTTCAAACTCACAACCCTGAGATCAACAGTCATGCTCTACTGACTGAGCCAGCCAGGTGCCCCACCATGGAAGGATTTTAAGCAGAGGAATAAACTGATCACACCAGCATTTTAAAGGTGTATTTATGGGCGCCTGGGTGGCACAGCGGTTAAGCGTCTGCCTTCAGCTCAGGGCGTGATCCCAGCGTTTTGGGATCGAGTCCCACATCAGGCTCCTCTGCTATGAGCCTGCTTCTTCCTCTCCCACTCCCCTGCTTGTGTCCCCCCTCTCGCTGGCTGTCTCTATCTCTGTCAAATAAATAAATAAAAATCTTAAAAAAAAAATAAAATAAAATAAAATAAAATGTTTAAAAATAAAATAAAATAAAATAAAGGTGTATTTATTTATTTGAGAGAGCGAGTGAGCGTGGGCATGTGCACACGCCCGCTGGGGGAGGGGCAGAAGGAGAGAAACTTCAAGGAGACTCTCCACTGAGCACGGAGCCTGAAGCGGGGCTCCATCTCACGACCTGAGCAGAAACCAAGAGTCGGACGCTCAACCAACTGAGCCACCCAGGCAGCCCCCCACCACTGACATTTTAGGAGGAGCAGTCTGGCTACAAATTGGAGGGGTACAAACATGGAGAGGAGGAGCTGGGTTAAGAGGCTAACTTCAGGAATCTGGAAAAAAGGCCAAAGTGCTCTGAGCCAACAGGGTCGGAGGAAAGCAGACAGATCTGAGAGGCTGAAGAAGGAGAATGAACAGAATTTGAGGGCCAGACATTCGTGAGAGTGACGTCAAGGGAAAGAGCTACGTAGTAATTACAGCAGCTCGTACTGCCCACAGTGCGCCAAGGCCAGGCTAGATGCTTCACACGCATTACCTAAGTCAGCTGCTATGACAACCTTTCAAAATAGGGATTGTTAATAACTGCATTTTTAGATGAGAGAACAGAGGCATGACGAGGTTAATATTATCAATATGACCTCGGCAGAAAGTAGCAGCATCAGGATTCAACCCGTCTGCCCCCAGAGCCTACACTCAAATCACTTGCTCCACAGTGAGTAGTAAGGCCATTCCTTGGGAGGAAAAACACAAGGCAGAAGCAGGTTTGGAAAGGAAAACGGAGAGATTGGCTTTGAACATGCTGAGTGTGTGAAAGCCTGTGGAAGGGCCAACTGACGGTGTTTGGCAGACAAGGGAACACGCAGGTATGAAGTGTCAACTGCGAGTCCAGCCCAGGATACCAAAATTTCAGGGACATCAAAAAGAGGAGGCACAGAAAAGGTAGAGAAGCAGCAGCTGAAGAGACAGGAAGCGAGAAAGAGCCTAGGACCGAATGACTTATCAGACAATAAATGGCTGTTTAACCTCACTCACACAAAGACGTGCAAATTAAATGGTATTATGATAACAAATACCTAAATCTGGCAGCACATGTGTTGGGAAACAGGCACTCTCATACACTGCTGGTGGGACTGTAAACATGGACAATTTCAATGGAGGACTATTTGGCAACAGCTCACGAAATTACAAAGGAACATACCCTTTGAAGCCGCCTACTAGATTTGCAGGAATTTATCCTACACATGACAGTGATAATAACTAACCCTTGAAGGTATTAATATGTATGTGCCAGGCACTGTTCTCTAAGAGCTTTGCATCCATTAATTCATTTCATCATCACTACAACCTTGTAAAATCAGTCCCGTTTTACAGACGAGGAAAGTGAGGGACCAAGTGATTAAGTAACTTGCCCAAGATCACACAGCTAAAGAGTGACCCAGCCAGGAACTGAATGCAGGCAATATGGCTCCACTCCTAAATGTGCTAAATGAATGACCTAAATATGAGATTATTCACTGCAACATTATCCCTAACCTTGCTGAGCTTCAGGTAAAGGCTCAGAAAGCGGTAATGACACGAAAAGGGGGTACGGAGCAGGCTCACTTAAACCAGAAAGGAAGGCAAGTCATTGGAGATAAAATGAACTACTGTCAACTCAAGTTTCCCAATAAGGCCTGCTAATTTGTTATGATGAATGCTATCCGGCACCGAGCTAGAGAGAGCCTGGCAGCTCAAGGCAGAGGGATGGTGGCCCCATCTTCTCCAGGATCTGCAAACCATGGTGCAGGAGACCCTCTGCCACGTCTCACCATATGTTGATGCATCTCTTCCACACTTGCTCCCGGTGATGAATGAAGGCAGTTCTTGTGCCATGGTCCAGCCTCCCAGGGGTCTTCAGGGGATCCTTAGTCAGGTTCAGGACAGGAAGATTGATCCACTATAGGCCAGAAGTGAGAGGTGTGACAATGAATCAGTCTCTTCCCCAGATCTCTGCTGAACTCCCTGCCATCTCCAAATCATGGCTAGGCTAAGAGCAAAAAGCTCTGGAGACCTGTTTCCCATTCCCATAAGCCTAATCCTCGTGGGAAACTGAAATAGAGCTTAACTCCCTTATCTGTAAAACTAGCGTATTTCGGGGTGCCTGGATGGCACAGTCATTAAGCGTCTGCCTTTGGTTCAGGGTGTGATCCCAGCGTTCTGGGGCCAATCCCGCATCGGGCTCCTCTGCTGGGAGCCTGTTTCTTCCTCTCCCACTCCCCCTGCTTGTGTTCCCTCTCTCGCTGGCTGTCTCTCTCTCTCTCTGCCAAAAAAAACCCAAAAAACAAAACAAAACCAAAAAACTAGCGCATTTCATTGGGTTGCTGTAATTATTAGATCTTACAACATCTGTGAGGCACACCTGACTCGTCTCTTTCTTACATAGCAAACGCTCAATAAATAGCACTTTCTCTCCCTCTTCCTTCCCAGGAAATCCGTGGGGTGGGGTGGGGGGATCCTCCAGGTTGTGCCTTCCCAGCTCGCCCAGATACTGTCCTCAACTGAGGCACCCTCATATCCCCTAAATTCTCCCTCATCCTCTCCACTCCCTCGAGGCCCGCCCCACACCTCCTCAACATCCCTCGCCCTCCAATCCCAGCCCTAAAATAACTTCCAGCCCTTCTAGTCTCAAGTCCGGGCCAGGCTGCTTCCAGTCGACCAGGCTGAGGACCGCGACCCCGGCCCCCGGGCAGGGCCCCATTCTCCCTGGCCCCGCCCCCATGCCTGTAGGTCCCCTCCCTCCTCGCTCCGGCCACCTGGCCCCGGAAGTCGGGAGGCGGACTCTCATAGCTATTGCCTGTCGCCAGCTCGTTATTGTGCTCGTATAGGGTGACTTGACCCCTAGGCGGCGGCGGAGGGAACAATCCTAGGGAGCAC
Source organism: Ailuropoda melanoleuca (assembly GCF_002007445.2). NCBI lineage: Eukaryota > Metazoa > Chordata > Mammalia > Carnivora > Ursidae > Ailuropoda > Ailuropoda melanoleuca. Next base: position 42,845,734 of record NC_048233.1, read on the forward strand.
ATCTTGCCGGTCCCGAGGACGTCTGGAATCGGTAAACTCACGGATCCCGCTTCCCTAACTCTTCGTTCCCGGGCTAGATTCGGATCCGTACGGGTAGCCGTCTGGGACAAACGGCGATGCAAAATTCAACGGAAGTGAGGGGAAGAGTAAAGCAGAACACGAACGCGTGCGCAGTCCCGGGACAGACTTCCAGCGCTTCCTCGCGCGCCGCCTAGCGGCCGGAGGGAGAGCGGTGGGGGCATGCCCGCGGGGTCAGGCCCTAGTTAAGGGTCAGGGTGGGGAGGGTTGGGGGTGGGTGGGTGTGTGTTTTCTGTGAGACTGCTTTTTTATTTTATCTTTTTTAACCAGTTCCGAATTCCGCAACACAGATTCCCACTCACCCTCAGCGCTCGGAAAGCCCAAAATAAGCCACGTTCAGGGAAGTATCTAATTAAAGCCTCCCAGGACTGTGGATCGTCCAAAGGAAAACGTGGACTGTGTCGGGCAGCTGGCGAAAGCTAAGGGAAAAGCCTCCGAGTTGGGGGTGGGGGAGTCCGGAGAGACCTTGGGAGGGAGAGGGATACGCCAGCCAAAACCTCAGGCCCCCGGGGTTATGGGTGGAGGGCGAGTAAGTTGGAAAAAAGTGACGTTTCCTGCGCGTATTATATAGTAAAGTGCTTGTAAGATTGTATTTATTCATGAGAGACACACAGAGAGAGGCAGAGGGAGAAACGGGTTCCATTCTGAGCAGGGAGCCTGATGCGGGACTCGATCCTAAGACGCTGGGTTCAAGACCTGAGCCAAAGGCAGAAGCTTAACCGGCTGAACCACTTAGGCTCCCCAAGTGCTTGTATAATCTTTACAACAACCGCATGAGGTGGGTACTGTTCTATCACCATGAGGAGAGTGAGACACAGAGAATTTGTACCAAAACCAGGCATTCTGATTTAAGAATTAAAGTGAGATTGGGGCACTTGGCTGGCTCAGTGGGTGGAGCCTGCCACTCTTGATCTCAGAGTGGTGAGTGCCGGCCCCGTGTTGGGTGTAGAGTTTACTTAAAAACTAAATATTAAAAAAAAGAAGAAGAAGAAAAGGAGGAGGAAGAGGGATGCCTGGGTGGCTTAGTCAGTTAAGTGTCTGCCTTCAGCTCAGGTTGTGATCCCAGAGTCCTGGAACCAGAGCCCCACCTCGGGCTCCCTGCTCAGCAGGGAGTCTGCTTGTCCCTCTCCCTCTGCCCCCACCCCTGGCTTGTGTTTGCGCTCTCTCTTGCTCTGTCTTTTAAATATTAAAGAAGAAAAGTCAGGGCGCCTGGGTGGCTCAGTCGTTGGGCGTCTGCCTTTGGCTCGGGTCATCATCCCAGGGTCCTGGGATCAAGCCCCGCATTGGGCTCCTTGCTTGGTGGGAAGCCTGCTTCTCGCTCTCCCACTCCCCCTGCTGGTGTTCCCTCTCTCGCTGTGTCTCTCTCTGTCCAATAAATAAATAAATAAATTCATGAAAGAAAAGGAAAGAAGGAAGGAAGGAAAAGAAAAAGAAAAAAGAAAAGTGAGATTGATTTTATTCTGATTCCAAAGGATGGAACTAGAATGCAGAATGGAGGCTCCTCATCTTACAGCTGTGTGACTTTGGGAAAGTCTTTGAATTCTTCGGGCCTCAGCTTCCTCACTTTTGCAGTGTCCTAGTTATTTCCCATGGTTGTTTCCCATACAAAATAATGGAAATGAAGCCATTTAATACATTTTAAGTACCAAACACTCAATTAGCCATAACTCTGCCATGAACTCTGTGACCTTGGGCTTTGGTTTGTTCATTTAATAAGGGTTAATGGGCAATTCCAACGACCATGCTCTGGGAACACAGAAATGTAGAAAGCCTCGTCCCCACTCCCAAGAGTTGCTCTGGTTGGAGAATCTAGGGGGCATTCTAAGTTTAGCATTCTTGGGCTCTGTCTACTCTTCCTTTCTACATGAAAAGTTGCCCCCAAGAGAGTTATTCCAGGGTCAGAAAACAAGAAGGCTCCAGAAGGCTTCTCTGAAAATGCCCTTAACACACAGAAAGCCATGGGTCTCCCCTACTCTAGTACTTCCCAAATGTTAGTGAACATAGGCACACCAGAGGATCTTGCTAAAATGCAGATTCTGGGGTAGAGCTCTTAAGCTGTATTTCCAAAATGCCCCCAACGTGATACTGCACAGACTAAATTTTGAGGAGCCCCAGTTTAATTTTCTAGGTTAGTTCACTGTCGCCTGGAAAGTCACAGAAAGCTTAAAGAGCATAGAGTAAAAACAGGGTCGCTTGGGGCAACTTGCTGAGAAATCTCTCCTTGAAAGGGGGCAGCAGTGCAGGCTTTGAAGGAAGAGAGGGAGTCCCTGACTCTGACAGATTAGGGAAGACCACTGAGAACCCACCCACAAAGTTTGCGTTTGTCCTCAATCATGCCACCATCCAACCCCAGATACCCCCCAAGAAATCACTGCGGACTGGGCCTGCAACTTGCGCCTCCCTTCGGTGGAGCCTGATTTCTACTAACGGGTTGTGTTGTAATTACCGGGTTAGGCGCCTGCCTCTCCCCCTGTAATATGAACTGGGGAGGAGGAACAGTGCGCTGTGTATTCGTAGTCGGCCCCCGCCTCCCCCGTACTTACTTAACGTTTGTTCAGAGTTTTCTGGGGTCTGCAGATTCTAGGGAGGCCGACATGCAGGCCTAGCGCACTCCCCACTCACTTCGCCAGGGGGCGCGGCGGCCCCAGCGACGCAGCCACGGGGACCCACCGTCCCAAGGGCCCCAGGGCGCTCAGCGGGCGGTCTCCACTGTCCGGAGAGGGCGGGGGGCGCTCCCTCCGGCCTGGGCGGGGGGACACCGAGGCAGCGCCAGGCCACTGCCCGAGTTTTCTAAAGGGGTCCCCGACTTTGGGAGGCGGGAGGCGCCGCCGGAGCCCGAGTGCCCGGAGCTCGGCCCGCCGAGGCCCGGCGCCCCGACTCGGGGCCGGTAACCAGGCGCACATGGCCCGCCCGGCCCTGTTTGTCCTGGCAGCGCGCCGCCGCTATTTGAGGCGGTTTTTATCTCCCAGAAACCAGCAAAACCCCAAACGGAGTCTAGGGAAGATGAAAGGGGCCGAGGGGCCGGGAGGGGAGGACCGCGAGGCCGCGGCGGGCGGGGGCTGGCACCCGACANACCCGCCCAGCGCCTCCCGAGCCGGCCCGGGGCGGGAGAGGGGGCACGGTGCCCGGGGGGCGCCGCCCGTGCGCCCCCTCAGCCCCGCGGGGGAGCCCGGGGGCGGGGGCCGCACAAAGCCCTATTGTGGCTCCGGGCTGGCCGCCACAGAGTGGCTTTTGTTCGTCCGCTAACTCGGCGGCGGGCACGGCTGATTGCAACCCGGGGGCAGGGGGCGGTGACGTGCCAGGCCGGGGCCGCCCGCCGGGACGCGCTCGGAGCCGTAGTCTGCGCCGCCGCCGCGGGTCCCTGCCGGGGCCGGGGCCGGGGTCGGGAGGCAGAGGCCGGGAGAGAGCCGGGGAAGAAACTCCCCGCCTTCCCAACTCGACCGAGAGCTCTGGGCGCTCAAAAACTGACCTCAGCCCGAGGGCCTGGCCGGCGGGCACAGTGTGCCAACGGGCACGATGGGATGCCCGTGGGGAGTCTCCAGTTTGCCAAGGAAAAATCCTGTGGCACACTCTTCTTCCTTCCTCTTTCTCTTTTCTCACCAGGACAAAATTTAAAATCGAACTTTTTATTAAATAATAATAATAATTAAAAAAAAGACTCCATGAGGGCATGATCCTTTCCCTTCCACAATATTACCCTCTCCCCAAGCTCCAGCGGCTTTAACCCTTTAACTTGGGGCCTTGAGGGAGCAGGACACAGAAAAGGAGGATCCAAAGTCACAGGAAAGGCATTCAAAGGCACGAAGCGGCTTTAAAAGTCACCAGAGGTGGAGTTGGGAGCATTGGAAGTCCCTGGTTGGGGGCCTGGGGATGCAACCCCAAATCAGCTTGGGGACCTCTGTCCTCCTAGCTCTATAAATTCTTCCTTCTCATGGCTTCTAGGCACCAGCGTAGCAGTGCCTTGTACAGAATAGGCACTCAATAAATACTGGATTTATTTGAATCTGATCCCAGAGAAAGCCTTCCCCACCTATTCTTCAGGAGAGGCACCTCCGAACCAGTGTGCCCCTCCTGTTAGGTGGGCTTCCCCAAAGAGCATGTCTAGGATGGCAGCTGAAAGCTCTCCATAACCATGGCAACAAGGGATTAGCCTGATGGGGTCATGGTGTCAGGGGAGGGGCAGTGGAAGAACCCGCTCTGGGGTCAAGGGAGCTGGGGTACATTCCAGTCCTCCCCTCCATAGGACTTGAGGTTTCACAGCTTCTGGCTGGGGTTGGGAATATTAGGGATTCCCTAATTGAGAGACACCCCATCAACTCTTTAACAGAGATCTAGCTAACCAACCCTATTAGCAGAGATTCTATTAAAAGAGAAACCCCATTAACTGAGACCCTGATGATAGAAATTCTATTGACAAGATCTCCACGAACACTTTTTCTATGCGGAGATACACTTAGCTAAAATTTCCATAGCAGAAATGGACCTCCTTCCCTCCCCAGCTCACTCTACCTGACCTGTCATCATAACTTAGATAAATAGAATTATTATTATTAGTATTCATTTCTCTTGGAACATAGGGGTTAAATATACAGGCCTGGGGGCAGCCTCCCTGACCCTGGGGTCACCCCATCTTTGGGATCAGATCCCCACTGGTCTGCCCCCCTCTTGGCACCCTGCTCCCTTGCCAGGTCACTAACCCCAATCCCCCTAACTCTGGTCCCTAATGAAGAGGCCACCAGGGGGCAATAAATTATCATCATCATCATCATCATCATTATGTTTGTAAAAAAACAAAAACAAAAACGTTCTAGAGCATGGAAAGCAAGTGGAAGAAGAAGCTGGGAAGACTGGAGCCTGGAAGCTAAGCAATAGTGGTAAATAAGCTTGGGGAGCAGAAAGGTTGCTTGTCAAGGAGTTAGTGAGCTGGAGAAAGAAAGTGTGGGGAGCCCAGCTGGAAGGAAAATGAGACGGGCTGGTAAGAGCAGAGGAGAGGGACTCTGGGAGCAGGGGCGAGGGAAGATCTTAGGAAGCCAGAGCGCAGGAATCAGGCACAAAGTGAGAGCCTGAGATGAGAGACGGCGGAACAGGCTCACGGCAAAGGGAGGGGTGAGCTGCGGAAGCATGCTGGGAGACACCCGGGCCCAGAATGGCCAGGGGAGAGATGGCGAGAGCCCCAAAGGCAGCATGCATGGGGCAAAGGGGGTAAGGGACAAGAAGTGGTCCCCAAAGCTGGGGGGGGGGCGGAGGCTGGCAAGGCAGCCCTGGGACTGGAGACCCCCCACCCCGCTCAGATCTCCAGCAGGTTGCTCTGCTCTGGGCTGCCTTCAGGGGCTTTTTCTGGGGGTGCTGGGGAGGCTGATGGTCGGGGCGTCTGACTGGCCTCCTCTTCCCCTGCACTGCGGCCCTCCCCCAGTTCCTTGGGGCCACTGGGAGGGGGCCCTGGGCCTGGCTCGCCGTGGGTACGTTGGTGTTTGCTCAGGTGGTCACTTCGGGTAAAGCGCTTGGAGCAGAGCAGGCAGGTGAACTTCTTCTCCCGGGTGTGGGTGCGCACGTGGCGCTCCAGCTCGTCCGAACGGGTGAACCTCTTGCCGCAGAAGAGCCAGTTGCAGACGAAGGGCCTCTCACCCGTGTGCCAGCGCAAGTGCGCCTTCAGGTGGGAGGCCTTGCCGTACACCTTGCCGCAGCCTGGGATGTGGCAGCTGTGGATGGGCTTCCTCCGCAGCCCCGCCGCCGCCGCCCCCAGGCGCTCTAGCTCCTGGCAGTTGGGGCAGTCGCAGGAGGACCGGCCCGCTCCACCGCCTCCATATCCACCACTGCCCCCTGTGCCAGCCCCCCGGGGGGGTTTGGCCCCGCCGCTCCCCTCCAGCTGCCCGCTATTGCTCACTGCCTTGGGTTTATAGACGTCTTGGGGCAAGACGTGCTGGGGCCCTGGTTGCAGGAGGTGAGGAGCTGGGTAGGGAGCTGGATTAAGGGGGGCAAAGTCGGACGGGTAGGTGGGCAGCTGGGGGTTCAGCGGAGGCTGAGCAGGGCCTGTGGGCAGTGTCCCTTGCAGCCCATCACCCTGGCCCTGCCCACCACCTAGCCAATTGCCCCCGGGGTGCATGTCCCACCAAGGACTAGGAGCGTTGCCTGGGCCCGGTGAGATGCCTGCATGGATGCCTGCCTTGTACCAGGAGCCGTAGGGGTGTGCCATGTCCAGAGAGGTGTAGACACTGGGCAGGCAGTCAGAAGAGCTGTGGCCCTTGGGCACTAGTAGCCCAGGGTCCTGGGTGCCCGTGGGCCCAGGGAATGAGTGGGAAAAAGGAGGATAGTCATTGGCATAGCCCGAGGTGGGTGCAGGAGGACTGCCTGCAGGTGAGAGGAGCCCATTGGTGCTTGAAAAGGGGGCTGGGTAGGCATCCCCCATGGTTTTGGGGGCTGAAAGGTCACTGCCCACAGAGTATGGCTTCTTGGCGCCTGCTTTGCCCAGTGTCGCTGAGTCCCGCAGAGGGCTGGTGCCACCAAATTTGCTGCACGCTGCCGTCAGCATGGCCAGGGGGCTGGAGCCATAGTGAGCTTCCTCCTGTGGACAGAGGGAAGCATGGCTTAGGGGGAGAGGAGGAGAAGTGCGGAAGGAAGGACAAAGCTCTAGAGACGTGGAGAGCAGAACCGAGGGATCCAGGAAGAGTTGAAGAGGATGGAAGGTAGAGGTGGAGGGGCCAGTGAACACTGGGCTCAGACGGAGTCGTGGGGCGGACAGCCAAATCCAGACTGCAGCCTAACAACCCAATCCAGGAGGCAGGAGGCAGAGCTCACTGTGGAGTTGCTGGGGTGCCTGGGGCCTCAGAGGCACAGGACATGCTGCTTAAATAGCCACGAGAAGAGCCGGGGATGGATGCAGGACCTAGGTGAGGTGAGAATTAGGGGTCCTACCCCTGGAAGTAGGTTCAGAGCAAAGGCCATGGTCAGAGACTTGGAGAGGAAAGATGAGGTTCAAAGAGTAACATGGGAAGAAAATGAACTATTAGGGCACTGCAGTTGCCCCCACTCGTGATTTGCTCAGCTTTACCCCATATTCCACTTCCTGTTTCTGCTACAGCTCTTGACTAAGGCAGTGAGTGGCCTGGTCTCCCTGAGGCCACAGCCTCATGTCCCTGGTAAGGAATCTCTTGGCAGGGATTCTAGGGCTGGGGAGCAAGAGGAAGCGACGCGGAGACACTGGGACATTGAGAGGGAACAGGGCTGCCGCCAAGCCAGGACTGTGGCTGAGGCAAGAATGTCTTTCAAGCGGGCAGTGGGCACCTTCTGCTTTGTGGAGCCAGCTGGTACCCCTTTGGGAAGGCTGGAGGAGCCTGAAGTCCTCACACCCCTCCAGGGCCCCAGGGCCGGGAATCGGGAGGGCTAAGATATTGGCTCACGGCCACACCCCGCCATGTCCAGCGTCCCCTAACATGTAGCCTATGCATATAGCTGGTCTTTCTTCACCCTTCCAGCACCGTGAGTGAAGGAAGATACGTAGATGTGGGGTATGGGGCCCTTTCAGAAACACTAAATGCCCTTGATACCCATCACACGGCTGCTACCAGGCCAAAGCACCCTGAGATTCCCATCCCTCAGGAGCTCGCAGTACCCCGCCCTGGGTCAGCCTCAGGGTACGCCAAGAGGAGATACCCTCCAGGATCCCTGGCTGGTACAGACATCCATTACTGAGGATCCCACCCAAAAAGATGCCCTCAAAAGTTGACCCTGTACAATTCCCTGACTGGGGTCCTCGAAAGCTGTTCCCAGTAAAGCTGAAAAAGAACCCAAGCATCCAAGACCTCCCTGGTCCCTCGGAGCATGCAGCATCCTACAGGTACATCTGGGGTTTTAAGGTTGCGGCGAGAGGCAAGGCGTATGCCCTCATCACTCCCGCACTGCTCCCCAAGGGCAAACCTGCTGCTCCCCGGCCCAGTTACCTCTTTCTGAAGTCCTGTCGACCCCACGGACTCCCAAATTTGAGCCACCAATAGCTTCCTGAAATCCAGCTATGGGAAAAGCCCCGGGTCCTCCCTAGCCAAAGTTTCCCTGGAGCCTCTGGTCTCACAAGCAGAGGGTAAGCTGAGGCAGGGTAGCTGTCGGGGCAGGACTCGAAGCCTAGCGGAAAGGCAAAGCCATGGAGTAGCGAAGGAGAGAGGCAGAGACCCAGGGTCCGGAGGAGCAAAGGACCCTGCACAGGGTGAGGCATGGACAAAAAAAAAAAAAAAAAAAAAAAAAAAAAAAAAAAAACCACCGGGGGTGGGGGAGGAGGAACAGAGGGGAAAACTGGCATTAAGGGGCAGAAATGGGCAGAGACCCAAAAAAGCAGAAAGGTGAAAAGACAAAGGGCAGGGAGAGAGAGGAAAGCAGAATAAACAAAGAGGTGATGGAGAGAGCCTGGGCTAGGAAGGCAGAGGAAAACAGAGAGGGAGAGAGAGGAGGAAGAAAACAGAAAAGGGGGAGGGGGAGAGGAAGAAGACAGATCTCCTACCTAAGAGAAAACCACCATGATGCTGGGCCCCAGAAAACCCCCAGACCAGGCCACTCCTCCCTCCTTCTCCCCCTGACCGCTTCTCCCCCTTGGCCCAGCCCGGCTCCGTTGGTTTCCCTGCGGTCGGTTTATTTTTAAAAACGCCGACGCCGTCCCCCCCGCCCGGCCCTCACACTGTGGCCACAGGGGCCTCAGCCAAGCCCAGGGACCCCACCCAGCTGGGGAGAGGGAAGGAGGGGTGAAAGAAGGCAAGCAGCCCCAGGCCAACAGGAGACCCCAGCCCTGGAGCGGAGGCCCCCAGGGCCCCTGAGGGCAGGGAAAGGGGAGCAAGGCACCAGTCCCACTCAGACGGGTTCTGGAGGCCAAGAACTGGGCACCTGGCTAGGTTCACCGCACCCTCAGTTTCCTTCTCCAGCCTCCTGCGCGCTCCTGAGAGGGTCCTACGTATGCGCCCACATACCTGACCAAATGTATTCCTTTCCCAGGTGCCCAGGAGTCCCACCTTCAAGTTATTTTTCCTCCTACCACCACCCCATCTTCCTCTAAAACAATAAAAGCAGGCTGAAAGTACTGAAAAGGAGTCTTCAGAGAAAGAACAAGGAGCTGTCCCAGCTCTCTCACTCATATGTGCAGCCGTGTAGCCGTGCAGCCGAGGAAGGAGGGCCCCCTTTCTCCCGGGAGCTCCCGTGCCCAGCTGACCTCCTGCTGAAGCTCACTCAGGGGGCCATCCGCTCTGAGCACCCAAGTTCCCGGGTGCCCTTCACTTTCCGCCTCCACCCAACGTGGTTTGGTCCTCCTCACTTCCAATTCTACACCTGGCCCTCACCCCCATTTCTCCTTCCCGCCTCTTCCCTTGCAGCTCACTCATCCCAGGTGGGCCTGTCTAGTCCGGCAGCGGCTGCTTCCCTCTCGGAACCCCCAAGTTCTTTCCACCGCCAGACAGCCCACCCATGCCAGGCAGATGGCTTCCTGGGTGGGGAAGGGGGACGGTTGAGGGCCCAAGTGCCCCAAAAGTAGGAGAAACAGGCAGAGGGCCTGGAAGGCCTTTGTGTTGGGGGGCATCTCCAGCTTACCAGCAGTGAGGGACACGAAGTCCCAGATTCCAGGACGCACTCCTCTTGCCAAGGGCCACCCCAATCCTAGGCCTTTCAGCAGGCCTCGGGGCCAGCCCCTCCCCCAGGCACCAGTGCCACGCTGGCAACTCTGGCATGGTGCCCACGCCCACTGACACTGCCCCTGCCCTGGACGGCCCCAGGATTTCCACGCACCTTGGTCCTGAAGCTTCCTCAAGACCAACCGCAGGGTTTCAATGATGGCTTAATATAGAGTCTGGTGGGGGGACGGCAGGGTGAGCAAGTATAGAGTCTGGTGGGGGGACCCCTGACTGGATACAGAGCAGTGACGAGGGGCATCATGTCCACCCCACTGGCTTGCATGCCATTCCCTCAGACTCAGTCACAAACGCAGCATTCCCAGCCTTCCACACACACCCGTCCTCACTTGGACCAACAGATGCTCGGCTGGCCCGGCTGCTACAGGGACACACACCTGTGCTCTCCTGAAGACGCCGCGCGTGCGGGCACGCGGGTTTACGTCCTGACACTTGCGCCCAGGCCAGTGAGCACAGGTGCTGAAAGATTCCCGCTCCATCTCACACACACCTCGCCTACAGGCTGAGTGGGTCGGCTTTCCCTTTGGCCCATCACCCCTGCGACTCGAGCTAGGGCACTGGGAGCAGAGACGGGGGCTTCTGAGGGGCTACTGAAGATGGATGACCTGAAGGGAGGGCCCTCTGGCTCCAAATTCCTGTGGAGGGACCCAGAAAGCAGGACAGAGATGATGACAGAGAAACGGAGTCAGAGACTCAGAAGCAAGGAGAACTCAGGACGTTCTAAGTGGCTCTGAGTCCTTCCTTTCCAACCCTGCACCTGGAGTCCCCCAGAACCCCTGGTAGAGTCAGTGATTTCTCAAAACCCCCAAACCTGACCTCCACGGTACCCTAGTTCCCTCCATCCCCAGTGCCAAAGGCAGGGGATGCTGGGGTCCCAGGCCGTAGGGGAAGTGGCCCAGGCCACCCTGGAGCCTCCCACTCCCAAAATAGAGCCGAGTTTGTCTTTGGCTGAAAGCTAAATATTTGTGAGCCGGGCAGGCGGCCTCAGACCCTGGCCCTCCTCCTTGGTTCCCTCTCAGGCCCGGGCCCAGTTCCTCTGGTCAGCCCCCCCACATGCACAGGGCTTCCCTTCTCCCCTCTGTCATAGCTCACCTCTTCCTCTACACACACTGGCCCAGAGGCCCAGCCCCTGCCCACCTACAAACCAGACCAGCTGCAGCTCCGGCTCCGGCTAGGAGCTCCCGGAGATGGGACCCCCGAGGCACTATACCCAGTTGCTGGCCAGTGTCCACTTCACCAGCTCTCTCACTCTCTCCCGCTGTCTGCCATGGCTGACCTATCTCCCACCTCCCCTCTTCCTCCTCTCTCCATCCCTGTCCACTCCTCAGGGCTGGCGTGCGGGGCGCACCTCAGAGGTCCATGACTTCTTCGGACCTGGCCCCTCTCATCTTCCTTTGACTGCTCTCTGACCCCTGGCCCCACTCTGCCCTACCCTTCCTCCTGCCCTCCACTCCCGCCTCTGAGCCCCGTCCTCTCTCCTCATCAGAGGGACCCTGGAAGTGATAAGCACCACAGCCACTGTCTGTGTGAGTTGGGAGGTGGGGGGGGGGCGGCAGGGATTAGGGCCAGTAGGACTGTAGCTGGTGTCCTGGGGGGAGGAGGGGGCAGTTACCTCAAGCAGGGAGGACGCCATCCTGAGGCTGGGGAACGGGTCCCAAGGAGCCAGGCAGATGGAGAGAGCCAGCCGAGCCGGGAGAGAGAGGGAGAGGGAGAGGGAGGGAGAATGGGAGAATGGGAGAGAAGAGATCTAAAGTTAGAAGGGACTGGGGGGTGGGGGGTGGGGGGGCTGCTCTCTGTCTGTAGGGATCCACCCTCTAATTACAGCTTTCCCAGCGGAGAAGGCTCCGGATCCAATGAGCAGGGCGAGAGAGGGAGGCAGAGGGTCCAAATTTCCTGCTCCATTTGCTGAGCTCTCCAAAGAAGGGATCTGGGCGGGAGAGGAGAAACAGGGCTCCAGGGAAGGGGTGGAAGCAGGAGGAGGGTAGGGCCGGGGACAAGTTATCAGGGTGTCCTGGGGGGTGCTGAGGGGGAGGGGAGGGTCGAAGGGACGGTGGGCCCAGGTGTCCCACACCCCGCCCCCAGCAATCCCATAGGCATCTGTGGGAACCCCTCCCAGGGCTCCCCGGTGTCATGTACCTGGGGGCTCTGGGGCTGGGTGTCCTGGGTCTCTCCTCCCTGGAGGTCTGGCAGTGGGGGTGCGGGCAAGGGCTGGCCTCAGGGCCCCCGGAGGGCTCCGCTCCTCTCCCAGGCCAGCTCCACTCCTGTTCCCACTCGGGCTGCGATCCCACAGTCCCGCTCTGACTCCAGAGTCCGGGCTGCCGCCGCCGCCGCCGCCGCCGCTCTCCTACTGCTGCTGAGGCCGCCGCGCCGCGGAGGGAAGAAGCAGGAGGGAAAAGGAACAAACCCCAAACCACTAATTCGAGATCCAGGTGGGGGATGGGGGATCGGGGACGACACTCACACAGAGAGACTGGAGCACACTGACATACACACTCATGGACAAACACAGGATGCGACACGCACACGTCCGCGCACACGGTGCAGCCCACACGGCCACAGCCGCTGTCATGAATGGACACAGACGAACTCACACACAAACGAGCACAGTGACATGGCTGGAGGAGCGCACACCACACACACCCCCGAGCTGACCACAGAGGCGCTTGCTTCCCCAGTCACCCAGCTCCAAATCAGGAGAACAGTGTGTATGTGCCTGTGTACGTGTGTGTACGTGTGTATGTGTGTATGCGCGTGTGCGTGTGGTGAGAGACAGGAGGGAGGCATGCTCTGGGTGGAGGCTTCCACAGCCTAAACTTTTAGGGTCACTGAGGTAGGTTAGAGAGCAAGGCCTTTCCAGGGGTGGAGGGGTGGAGAGTGGGAGGAGGGCTTGGCACAGGCTCAGGGGTTCCCCAATCTTCTTCCCAATGCCTCAGTTTCCCTTCTAGAAAATAACACCTAGGTAGGCCTACCTCCCTCTGTGGGGCAGAATCTGGATCTTCGGATTCTAAGAAAATTGAAGGTGGGCAGGAGTGAGGGTGGAGGTGGAAGGTCATTGGGTCAACTCATCCACACCCGAGCCTCCTCGCCCCTTTGGATTAACTCCCAAAAAGATAAGCCCTGGCCTCCCTCTGTTATTCCTTGCCAGTTACCATCCTCGGCTCCTCTTGGCCACACATCAAATCTCCATCCTTTGCTGGATAGTTCTTCTGAGTGGTCATGCTTTCCTGGGAGGAAGCTCCCAGTTCCCTTTGTCATTGCCATGCATCAGTGCCCTCTTGCAGCAGGCAGAATTGAAGTTAGAGCTGCAGCAGGACTTCCCAACAGTGACTTCTCATCGAAATGGGAAAGAAAAGAAGGAAGGTCAACTAGGTTGGGAGAGGGAAATCCAGAAAGTCTGTGACCTGAAATCTGGGCCCTGAGGTAGGTTTCTGGGAAAAGGGGACCGGGTCGCCAGTGGGTGGCGTCTCTCCCACAGAGGGGCCCAGCCAGCTGCGGTTGCTTTTCGCGAGTAATTCCCCAACATAACCCTCAGCCCCTCCTAGCCATGTCCATCAGAGGAAAGGAGACCTGTCCTTCCCCGCTCCCCTCACTTCCTAACACAGTTCCCTCGCTTTCTCCCCTTGCGTTCCCACTTCCCTGCTCCTTTTGCTCTCACTGATGAAAAGGTGGGGAGGAGGGAGGAGCACCCTGGAGGTCCAGGGAGGGTTAAGTGCAGTTTAACCAGCAGGCAGGATCAAAGTGCAGAACCAGGCATTCGGATTCCAGCCCCGTGCTGTGAATTCCCCCAGGGAACCCTGTGGGCCCAGCTTTTGGGGAAAGGGTTAGGGAACCAGGGTGTCTGGCTGACAAGCAGAAAAGAAGAAAAAAAAAGAGAGAGAGCAGAAAGACCCAGAGATACACAGAATAAATAAAACAATCAAGAGAATCAGAAGAGACGCTGTGGGACATAAAAGAGAGAGAGAAAAGAGGGCAAGACCAGGTGCTGCCTGGCTTTAAAAAACCAGAGCAGGGGAAGAAAAAAAAAAAAAGGGAAAAGGAAAAGAAACAGGCTCAGAGGAACAAAGATAGAGACAATGGCTTGGAAGGACAGGACAGAGAAAATAGCCGGAGGCATGGCCAGGTCTGGAGGAGGCAGAGGGTTAAGCGGCCGGGCAGGTGGGGGGCGGGGATGGAGTATAAATAGCGCATAATTGTGTCCGATGATTACACGGGCCACCCCACCCGTCTGCCCAAGAGGAAGTGCCCGTGGTGGGGTGTCCCCGTGACCTCCCAGTCTCCCCCTGGTGGGGGCATCTGAGGCTGAGGTGCCAGATGGATTTCTGGGACCCCCCACTCAGAAGCTAGGAAGAAGGGGAAGCTTTGGAGAAATTACTGCACAGCCCCCAGAAAAGCCTGAGACCAGTTAGATCAGGCAGGCAACTGAGGCAGAAGAGAAACTTCTAGACTGCAGAAGAGGGAAGAGGTGGCAGGTGAGAGAAGGGGTTGGAGCTCAGCTTAGATGGCGGAAGAAAGGAAGGGACTGAACAGAAAACAAGGCAGGATGAAGGGAGGTACAGGGCTGGGGAGAGGAGGTGGGGGGCAGAGAAGGTCAGCCTCCACTTCCCTTGGGGGCCTTATCCCTAATCCTACCTGGGAGGGGGCGGAAATGCTAGGGAAGGAAAAGGAAGAAGCAAGGTCCCCAGAAGTATGTGAGCCAAGGGTCCCTGATGTGTTATCCCCAGTCCAATAGTGCCTGGACACAGAGGCCCCTCCCAAAGGTCAGTGCCAAAGCCGGGCAGAGAGGTTGCCTAAGCTCCCAGCTGCCTCCCTTGGGTTCTGGCTTCTTCCACACCCTTTTTAAAGATAGTCCTACTGCCCAGCTGAGGCCCCAGTATTCCTGGGTTCAGACCCCCACCCCCCCTTCCCAGTGCCCCCAGGGGCTTGGGGCGGCAAATGGGAGCCCTGACCCGGGACCTGCCTCCACCCTTGCAGGCCTCCCTCAGCCCAGCCTCCCAGGGGGTGGGGCAGCCCAGGCAGAGGCGCCATGTGGCAGGGGCGGGTAGAGGCTGCGGCTCTGGTCCTTCCAGTATAAACCCCCTAGGCATCTGGTTTCTATCCACCCCCCCACCACCACCCTGGGGGCCCCTCAGCCTCCGCCCATGGCCACCCAGATGCTGAGCTCTGAGATGGACGCCCCTGAAGGAAGGGGTGGGATGGTGCCTTTCTGATCTCTTAACCCCAGGACTGGGCTGAACCACAGGGACTGCTCCCTTCCCTCCCTCCCCTGGAAGTATCAGGGTGGGATTTCTAG
Source organism: Ailuropoda melanoleuca (assembly GCF_002007445.2). Taxonomy (NCBI): domain Eukaryota; kingdom Metazoa; phylum Chordata; class Mammalia; order Carnivora; family Ursidae; genus Ailuropoda; species Ailuropoda melanoleuca. Next base: position 42,860,761 of record NC_048233.1, read on the forward strand.
GTTAGAGGGGTTGAATCTGGAACCTGCCTCAGTTCTCTCTAATGGTTTGGGATCTTTTGGAAAGGTTGGGGGGTCAGATGGGGTGAGGTGGCGAGACCATGAAAACTGGCCAGAGTGGAAGATTGTATCCCCCTTACTCCTCAGGGAAGCTGCCTCCTTCCACACTCACTGCCCTCTGCTCACCCTCCTAGGCTGGGCTGCCGCTGACAGCCCTACACCAAAGGGACTCCTGACCCTTTCCGGTAGTTGTTATAGAAGGTTTGGCTACCCTAGAATCAGTAGCGAACAGGCAATAGAGGCCCTGAAATGGAGCTGGACACACACTCAAATACAAACCTAGTGAATGACACCCTATTAGATACACACTTGCACACACGCTGAATTAGGAATGTACGTTGACCCTTGAACAATGCAAGGGTTAGGGCCGCCAACCTGCTCACAGTCAAAGATCACCATATAACTTTTGATCCCCCAAAACGTAACCACTAATAGCCTGCTGTTGACCGGAAGCCTTACCACTCACAGAGTAGGTTAGCATGCAAGTCTATGTTCTATTATATACTGTATTCTTGCAATAAAGTAAGGCAGAGAAAAGATAATGTTATTAAGAAAATTATCAGAAAGAGAAAATATATTTTCATACTGTACTGTAAAAAAAATGGGTGTAGACGTGGGCCCACACAGTTCAAACCCATGTTGCTCAGGGTCAGTTGAATTCTCTGCAGGCACCCGCACTGATACACACTGATTATATATCCATATCCTATAGAAGTGATGTTTATACCAAGGTACTTCGCCTAACCCCCAATCACAAAAACGCACACGGCAGCATGCATACACGCAGATTGACTCACAGTCCCCTAGAACACCCTCCCAACAGGGGACTCGCACAGAGTCCCCTCAGTACACGTGTTTACACAGATGGCAGACGTCGCACACATACACGTGGACCTATCATCACAACCGTACAGCTCTAAAGGTCCCTGAAGTCTCCCAGAGGGGATTTAGGAACCCCTTTTCCCACAGGAATCTGAGGAAAAGGGTGATGTGGAGGGCCCTGCAATCCTACTAGGGTAGCAAACTGCAGCGTACCTCGGGGGCTCGAAGATCCTTACTCCCCGTATCCTCCAGAGTCGAGAGACCCGGATGCCCCGGCGAACTCTCTGGCCCTGGGGAACCCTGGCATCCCCACCCCCACCCAGACCCCCCCTGCTCTGTGGCCCGCTGACTCATCCCTCCCTCTGTGGAGCTCCCCAACCACAGGGGCCTGGAAGAGAAGCTTGGAAAGTTGCGCTCATGTCCCGGGCCCCTGGTCTGGCCACTACCCGCCCCGCCATGCACCCAGGCCCAGCCCTTGTCTCCAGGACAGGCACCAGTGACAGAGAACACAGAGCGGACAGGAAAGAAGAAGGCACCCAGAGACAGGGAAACAGGAAGATGAAAGGAGAGATGGGGGTGGGGGGGAGATATAGAGATGGTAGGGAGGGAGATAAGAGGCCCTGGGGGACAGCTGCTGATCTGATAGGGCCCTCCAAAGGCAGTGGAGCTGGTGACCAGGGAAACTTGCTCCTTGGGTTGGGGCCCAATCCCACTCAGGATTTCGGGATGTGGCCACTGGCCTGTGCTTTGATGGAGCATTCTGAGCCTAGGCTCAGGGTGCTTGGGGAAAAGGATCCAATTCTGAGAGGCAAAGCTGAGAACACAGGGCAACATGGAAGCTTTCAAGAGGCCAGCAACCTCTGTATAGGAGAGCTTGATAGAGGGGCTCCCCTCCCCAACACATATGTATACACATTTACATGTTACATGCCTACCCCAACTCCCTCACTCTCTGCTGGGTCTCCCCATCCCTTCCTCCAGCACCAGGGCTGCAAGGCAGGACTCCTGGTGCTGGCCCTGGCTCCCCTGCTCTGAGCCTTGACTTCCCTAGTTGACATCTGAGTCCTGAGATAATACTGCAGTGGTAGGGGAGGCGCATCAGAATCAGAGACATGGTGGGGCACCGGGCCGGCTCAGTCAGAAGAGCCTGTGACTCTTGATCTTGGGTTCCTGAGTTCGAGCCTCATGCTGGGTATAAAGATTATTCGAATTAGTAAAACTTTTTAAAAAGTTAAAAAAATAATAATAAAGAGAAGTGCTATGAGAAGGGAAGGAGCAAGGATGGCAGGAGACAAAGAGGAGGAAAATAGAGAGAAAGGGAAGACTTGAGGCCTGATCCTGGAGCAAGGTAACCTGCCCTGGGTGGGTGTCTCACATGGGTCAGCAATGAATTAAGATTCTGGTCATCTCAAGGAAGTGACTCTTTGTAAAAAAAAATATATATACCCCGGAGTCTGATACATGAGATATTTAACGTCTTTGAATAAAGAGAACATGGGGTGATGGGGCCCTGATCATATCTTCTATCCTTAGGAGTGAACAGCCCAAGGGAGTGGTTCTTCAAAACCCTGGACGCACATTTCCCTCATTTTCTCGGACCTGCTCCTAGTCTCCTTGGAAGCACAGTTTTTTGAGATGTAGACTGGACCTGAAGAACAGTCTTTCATTCAACAAATGCTCAGCAAGCACCTAGCATAGCAAGCTAGGCTCAGGGACGCAACTATGAACAACAGACCCAGCCCTTTGCCTCACAAACCAGCAACTAACATAAAGAGTGGGAAGTATCTGGAGACAGTAATTACTAGATGCTACTGGAGACCAAAGAGTGAACCCAATCCAGCGTTTGGGGAATCAAGGAAGGCTTCCTGGAAGAAGCAGTGACTACGTAAAGAAACTGAAGTTAGCCAGGTGAGGAAAGGAAGAGTGTTCATAGGCCAGGAGAAGTGTGTCTGCAAAGGCCCAGAGGTATGAGAGATTAACCACACTTTTGAAATGCTCAAAGTTGAGTGTGACTGAGCACAGAGTGGAGATTGGTGGAGAAAGTCTAATCGGTTATGCAAAGGATCTGAACCTGATCCTAAGGGTAACATATGGTAATATTCGTATATTAGAAAGATAGCCACGGCAGCAGAGAGTAGATGGGAATAGGGGCTTAGAGCCAGGCAGTTCTGGGTAAATCAGTCGTTTACTATGGTGTGAGCTTGGCCAGGCGATATAACCTTTGATGCCTTAGATTCTTCTTTGGAATGGGGAAACATAATCCGGCAACCTCCCAGCGCTGTTACAAGGATTAGGAATAATACATGTGGAACTCTTACCACAGTGTCTGGCACTTAGTAGTTGTTGCATAAATGGTGCCTCTGAGTATGGTCCGAGTTTGGAGGAGAGCGACATCAGAGGCGAGCAGAGCAGTGTGTGGCAGCCGTCCAGGCAGGAGGTGAGAGGTGGCCTGGAGCGCCCGAGGGGATGCCTAGGAGTACCGGGAAAGGGGGTACTGAGAAGGCGGTGGAGGCTGAGCGGAGGTGAGAAGTTTGGGGGGGTGTGGGGAGCAGTCAAGAATGACTTCTCTTGATACGCGGGACGCGCAGTCATCTTAGAGGCACCTATTCCGGTCTGAGAATGGACCTTGACAGCCCCCGGATCCGGTCCACAGAGTGAAGGCACGATGCTGTGTCTGAGGACCTGGCCTCCGGCCTCGCGGGAAGACTCCCCCGCCCCCCACCACACACGGCCCTAATCCCTCCTTAACTATCTCCTTTCCCCTCTTACACCCATTCCTGCCTCTCCCCCCGGCCCTCCTCCTCCCCCACGAAGGAACTCTCTGTGAATTCAAGAGTCGGCTCAGGCCACCCTTCCCCACCCTTCGTTTTCCCACCGCCCGGGCGAAGACGAGTCCTTGGGACTCAGCCACCACCTCCTCCCCACACGCCCTCGCTCGGGCGCCCCCTCTGGATCTCAAAGCCCAGCTCGACTCGACCCTTTGGGCGTGGAGCTTTGAGGCCAGGTGAGCGGTCAAGCGAAGGCGGGACAGGGGGTCTCAGCCCCAGCTCCAGCTGCTGCGAGGCTAGGGGCCCCCCGACGGACGGACCGTGAGGTCTGGGGACGCGGGGAGAGGGCTCTGCAGCTTCGGCCGGGATCGAGGCCGCCGACGCCGTCGGCGGCCAGGCGTGCCTCAGTGTCCCCGCGCGGCGGGGCGGCGGAGGGGAGGGGCGGGCCGGCCGGGGGGCCCG
>NC_048233.1:42865321-42886304 GCF_002007445.2 Ailuropoda melanoleuca
GGCCGGCCGGGGGGCGGGGCGCGGGCGGGGTCGGCCGGGCCGGGCGCCCGGGCAGGAGGCAGCTGCATATCTGCGGTCCCGACCACAATTGCTGGGAGTCGCGTCCCGGAGACTGGCGGCGCTGACTCTGCCCGCTGCGGCCGCCGCGCCGATTAGAGCCCGAGAGGGAGCGCCAACCGGGGGGAGGGGGAGAAGGCGGCGGCGGCGGCGCTCCGTGTGCCCCTGTCCCCTCCGCCCTAGCCAGCGCCCCCAGCGGCCCCGCCCAGCCCTCTCTCTGCGGCCTGAACCCACGGTGGGAGTCCTGCCTCCCCAGCCCCGGCTTTCTCGAGATCTGGATCCCGGGGCGTCCTCCTCTGGTGGACCCTGCAGTGCCCGAGGTCCGGACGGCACTAACATGCCCTTGACCCTAGGCTGCCAGCCTCTCTTCCTCACCCCCACAGCCACGCAAAGAGGAGTCTGAATCTTGGGGCTCCCCGTCTCCTTATCCCCCGCTCCGCACAAGCACTCTCTAGGCAAAAGTAACACCCATCGAAGAAGGGGTCAGACGGGAGAGGACAGGCATCCAGGGGCCAGAGCACCCCCTGCTGGCTGGCCCGAAGCCCCTGCCCCTCCCCCTCCAGCTGTGACCTCCAGCTGTGGTGGTTGGGAAGAGCTGGCCTCTTTGATCTGGGAGCGTGGCCACCCCCTCCAGGCGCCCCATTAACCTCCATTATCCCAATTAGGCAGCCCTCCCAGTCCTGGATGCAAGCTTCAAAGCCCCCTCACAGGGGAGAAGAGGGGGCTGAATCCTATGCCTCCCCCCCTCCCCAAGCCACACTGCTTTCAGACAAGACCCAGGTGTCCTGGTCCCCAACTTGGGTACATGCTAGCAGGGTTGGAAAAGGAACCCAAGGGCCACCCAGATCCCAATCCTTAAACGTCACTAGAAAGAGAACCAGATAAGAAAAGGCACCTTGTTTTGCTGGCTCTCAATTTTCCTGCATCAAATGATTTAGGTAGCAATATCCAGGTTCCTGGCTGACCTGAGCTTCCCATCAGCTTATCCTGCTTTATCCCATGGAGAGGGGAGCCAGGAGCCACCCCCTCTTAATCCTATCTCAACACTCCCTTCCCCCTCCCTCCTGGAACAATTTCCGCTGGGGGAGCCGGAGCAGGGCCCGCACAGTGGCCGCTTCCTGGAACATTTTCCTGCATCCGAAACCGCGACTCTCTCCCCAGGGACCGGCTGATCAAGGCCAGATGGGAGCAGGGATGGGGGAGGAGGAGAGGGAGCCAGGCTCTCACCATCACCCCCTCCCAACCCATGCACACCACAGGGAGCCCCTGCCCTGACACACAAAGGCACACACCACATGCCACAGTAACACACCCATGGGCATTCATGGCGACACTTCATGAACCACAGGGGCCGGGTCCTAGAGGGAGACATGCAAAGTCACATAAATACATTTCATAAACACCTAGGCGATCCCTCTCTCTCTACATAGTCCCTTACCCCTCTAAGGTCTCCTTGGGCACTGGGTTTCCTTGCCAGCTCAGGAGACCTTAGGAATCCAAGAATATGGGGGTAGGACAACAGGGAGACTTTAGCTAACAGAGGGTAAGGGGGACAGACAGACACACCTAAGGCTGCCTGTGCCCTACCAGACAACACCTACCACTCTGTTCCACTTCTAGATGGTTCTCAGGCCTGCCCCCTTTCTCCCTGGGGACCAGGGTAGAGGAAATCTGGGATGCTCTCCCTTGGTGCTGGCCTGAGAGCACTTTCTAGTTGCTTCCAAATTATTCTTAGAGAAAAAATAGATGGTGTCCAGTGGGCTCAGCCAAAGAACAAAGAGAGGGCAAGAATATGCAGCTCCTGGGAGCTCTAGGAACCTGAAAACCTGGGGACCTGCGGTATCACTGGTGACAGCCCACCCTCCAGTGCTCCCCCAGATCCCTTCTATCTTAGAAGGGTGGTGAAAAGAAGACTGTGGGTATTGTGCCTCCGGCTGAGCCCATTCTTTGTGTGGCCTTATCCTCTTCGGCCCACTGCCTTTCCAGTACAGAGGACTAATTCTTTTTTCTTTTTCTTTTTCTTTTTCTTTCTTCTTTCTTTCTTTCTTTCTTTCTTTCTTTCTTTCTTTCTTTCTTTCTTTTTCTTCTTTTTTTTTCAGGGATCTATTCTTACATCTGGAAATCTGGAATGTTTGTCTTTTGCTGGGAAGGGTACAGATGTGGGCATGGATACGATATGGGACAAAGCATTGGAAAAGCTGAAGATGGAGTAGTCTGCTCTTTTCTGGAACATCTCAGTGGTTTAGGAGAAATATTTGGTTATTTTTATGTATGTATGTATTTATTTATTTTTAAGTAGGATCCACACCCAACGTGGGGTTCAAACTCATGACCCCAAGATCAAGAGTCTCGTGCTCTACTGACTGAGCCCCCAGATGCCCTGAGAAGAAATATCTGAAATTGTAAAGTTCTGGAGAATCTAGGATACAAGGTCACCATAGAGCAATAAGGGAATATGATAATCATCGTAAGAAGCACCAAAGCTACTCAGCCTGACCAAAATTCACTGTGTTCTTTCCTTGGTCTTGTCACCTAGTCAGAAGGCACAGTGTCCTCTTTCTCAAGCTCACCTGGTAAGGTAAGGGGATGACTCCAGCCATCTTTACTCACTTACTTAATGATTTCCTTCTTTAACTACCTGGAAGTCGTTTATTTATTTATTTATTTATTTATTTAGATTTTATTTATCCATCAGAGAGAGAAAACACAAGCAGGGGGAGCTGCAGGCAGAGGGAGAAGCAGGCTCCCCTGCTGAGCAAGGAGCCAGATGGGGGACTTGGGATCATGACCTGTGCCAAAGGCAGATGCTTAACTGACTGAGCCACCCAGGTGTCCCACGGAATTCCTTTATTCAGTGTAACCATCATCTTCCATCTTTCTACTTAGCCTGCGACTTCTTGCTGTAGTTTCAGTAGAAAAGCCTATTTTTTAAAAGGTTTTATTTTATTTTTTTAAAGATTTTTTCTTTATTCGTTTGAGAGAGACAGCACAAGCAGTGGGGAGGGGCAGAGGGAGAGGAAGAAGCAGGCTCCTCGCTGAGTGGGGAGCCCTGACGGGGCTCAATCCCAGGACCCCGGGATCATGACCGGGACGAAGGCAGATACTCAACCAACTGTGCCACCCAGAGGCCCCTAAAGATTTTAAAGTCATCTCTACACCCAGTGTGGGGCTCGAATTCACAGCCCCTAAGATCAAGAGTCGCATGCTTCACCTACTGAGCCAGCCAGGTGCCCTGAAAGGCTAAATCTTATAAAATCACAACAACCCTTGCCCTCAAGTAGCTCATAGGCTGAAGTTAGGAAGATTCTCTCTTCCAAAATAGGGTCCATGGCGTGCTACCCAACAGTACCTTAGTGCTTAGTGCATGGGACAGCAAAGAAGAGTCACTAAAACAAACACATTTCGAGACAAATAATTTGTATTTCATATTTCAAGTAATGAAAGCGTTCAAGTAGTCATCGTAAGAGAAATCAGACTTTTGTGGCACATCCTTACTTGAGTTTATTTTACTCGTAGTATTGCTTCTGTCTTGAAGCCCTTATGGTGGAGGTATACACCACAATCTTTTCGGACCTTAGGATCTTTAAGGGTCTTAACTTCATGCCCCTCAGTTCCGTGTGTTGATGTGTGCTGCGAATGGTAAGGGATTCCAGAGAAAGCAAAACCCCTGGAGGGAAGGGCAGTGTGCAAAAGCTTCTGGACTTTTTTCAGGGAAGACCTTAGATCTGCAAAGAAGATTGAGCATTGCTCCTCAACACCACCAGGTGGCAGGAGTGAGCTGCTCAGCGACTCCACTGAGTACACTTCCCGGGCTTGTTGGGGGCAGAAGGTTGGCACATTTTTGCTGGGGGCGACGGCAGAGCTATCAGCCCTGAGGCGAGGGCTGGGGTAGGAAGAAGTCTCAGAAGCTTATGGTACTGATTCTGCCCCTTCCCCTGGTCTTGGCTCAGAGAAGACAAGGCACTTGTCAAAGGTCCAAGTGTGTCCCGACTCCTAGGCCGTCATCCAGCAAGCAAGAGTCTATTTCCTGCCCCACCTACCTGCCTGCCTTTCACAGACATTTCCTAAGCATCTAATGTGCACCAGGTGTATGCTAGAAGTGTCCTATGTAGCATTTAACAAGAAGTGTGCCATCGAATAGAAGAGAACCAGGTAAACAGCTATGCTCCTATGACACAGGGAGGCAGTTTGAGTAGTGATTGGAAGTCAGACAGACTAGGGCGTGAATTCAAGCTCCACCACTTGCTAGTTGTGCAAACTCCGTGAGCCTCAGTCTCCTTGTCTGTAAAATGCGCGTAGATGACCCTTGTGGAAGACCAAGAAGCTGATGTATAAAATTCATGCCTAAAAACATTTTTTAAGTAAAATAAATAAAATTCATCGCCTGTTGTGTAGGTGGTGTAAGTGCTGAATGCTAGGGGAGCAGCACCCAGTTCAGACTCGAGGAGACTTTGCAGAAAAAGTTATCACTGTTGTAGAAATTTGAAGGATAAATAGAAGATACTTAGGAGAAGGAGGGAGAGGTGGTTAAGTGGGGGACGGGAGGGTTGGAGGAAGGTGGAGAGACAGACAACTCTGGGGAGCATGGATGTGCACCCCTGGTTCACCGGCAACAGGGACAAGGATGAGGCTAGCTTCCCACGTTTGAGGCTGGCATACCCCAGATTCTCTCCACCAATCAACATACATTAGTGAGCGCCTAGGATGATTCTCTTTCAAGGGTTGTAAGAGATAACGAAGATAAATGAGAAATGTAAGGCCTGATCTTTGGGGCGCCTGGCTGGCTCAGTCAGTAGAGCATGCAACTTTTGATCTCGGGGTTGTGAGTTGAAGCCCCAGGTTGGGTGTAGAGATTACTTAAAAATAAAATCTTACCAAAAAAAAAAAAAAAGCCTGATCTTTATTCTCAGATGCCTACAGAAATTGGGAAGAAGAAAGTGTAGGGGCCCAAACCCCCTACTCTAAGCCTCGCTGGCCTGATCCCCTTGCCTCCAGCCTTCTCACTGGTGGTCCCTCTTCCCTCACTGTATTAACACCCCACCTGGGTGCTGTCCAATGAGCGGGCTGCCCACTCCCTACCACCCACATTTTACACCACTCAAGAATGGCTAAAATAGGGGTGCCTGCGTGGCACAGCGGTTAAGCATCTGCCTTCAGCTCAGGGTGTGATCCCGGCATTATGGGATCGAGCCCCACATCAGGCTCTTCAGCTATGAGCCTGCTTCTTCCTCTCCCACTCCCCCTGCTTGTGTTCCCTCTCTCGCTGGCTGTCTCTATCTCTGTCGAATAAATAAATAAAATCTTTAAAAAAAAAAAAGAATGGCTAAAATAAACATGAACCCTACCTCTGAGGGGAAGAAACATATTAAGAGACGATCTATTGGGGCGCCTGGGTAGCACAGTTGTTAAGCGTCTGCCTTCGGCTCAGGGAGTGATCCTGGTGTTTTGGGATCGAGTCCCACATCGGGCTCTTCTGCCGGGAGCCTGCTTCTTCCTCTCCCACTTCCCTGCTGTGTTCCCTCTCTCGCTGGCTGTCTCTCTGTCACATAAATAAATAAAATCTTTAAAAAAAAGAGAGAGAGAGAATCTATTAATAAAACCAACGTTTCTATAGTTCTTTGCAAGCTACAGCGGCACTTGCCCTGTATCAACTCATTTGGTCTTTACAAGTGCCTAAGGGACTAGGCAGTCTCCTTAGGTCCTCTTATGAAGTGAAGAGACAGGGAGAGAGGTAAAATGACTTGGCTCCTTTGTCATCCTAAGAAGCTTGTGCTTTATCCTAAGGAAATGGGATTTATTGAAGGCTGTGGGACAGGGAAGTGAAATGGCCAGCTTTTTATTTAAAAACAGAAAAAAATCCTCTTAAAAAAAAGCGGGGATGCGCCTGGGTGGCTCAGTTGGTTAAGCAACTGCCTTCAGCTCAGGTCATGATATCGGGAGTCTCAGGATCGAGCCCCACAAAGGGCTCCCTGCTTGGCGGGGAGTCTGCTTCTCCCTCTGCCCCTCACCCCACTCGTGCTCACTCGCTCTCTCTCTCAAATAAATAAAATCTTTAAAAAAATTAAATTTAGGGGCGCCTGGGTGGCACAGCGGTTAAGTGTCTGCCTTTGGCTCAGGGCGTGATCCCAGCATTATGGGATCGAGCCCCACATCAGGGTCCTCTGCTGTGAGCCTGCCTCTTCCTCTCCCACTCCCCCTGCTTGTGTTCCCTCTCTCGCTGGCTGTCTCTATCTCTGTCAAATAAATAAATAAAATCTTTAAAAAAAATTAAATTTAAATTTTAAAAAATCCTTAGGTAGGTTAAGAATCATGATTTCCTACTCGGTTCAGGTGTTCGCAGGCTGGACTAGGGCCCCTTTATGTGTTCACTCTATCGCGGTGCAATTTCTATTTTCCAATGATTTAAACAGTTCATCACAGTCTAGTGGGATTAAGACTTTTGATCTCACTCTCCAGCTTCCAGTCTTTTAGCGGTTCCCCTACCCCGAGATAAAGTCCAGAGTTCTTTTTTTTTTTTTTTAAGATTTATTTATTTATTTGAGAGAGAGTAGGTGGGGCTGAGGGAGATCTTCAAGCAGACTCCCCTCTGAACGCAGAGCCCCACGTGGGGCTCAATCCCATGACCCTGAGATCACAACCTGAGCAGAAACCAAGAGTTGGACGCTTAACCAACTGAGCCACCCAGGCGCCCCTGAAGTCGAACCCTTAATGAATCCTACAGTTCCTCCTGGTCCTGACTTACCTTCGATTCATTCATCCATTCAACCTTTATCAAGTGTCTATTAGGAGCCAAGCACTCTAGCAGTCAGTGGAGTGTAAGAGGCAAGTAAGAGCAGCAGTCTTTGCTCCCGAGAAGCTTACGGACCTTTTGGGAAAACAAACATTGAATGAGTAATTACAGGGTTCTATGGGACCTAAGGCTCTTTCAGGAGTTGAGGAAGGAAGGACTTCCTGAGGAGAAGAGAGTTAAACTGAGTCTAGAGAGATGAGTGGAAGTTAGGTGGGGGTACAGGGAGACAGGAGGGTTCCAGGCAGGACCCTGGCTTGAGGAAGATCATGGCTCATTGGAAGAACAGGTATATACAGGGAGGAGGGGATTCTGGCCAGACTTGAAGACTACGTGACTCAGAGCCTTGCAGGCCAAGTTAACGTTGGAGCACTTAATCCCGGGGTTCTGAAAAACCTTGAAAAGATTTAAGCTTTCCAGTGTCATACAAACAGATGAGAGCTGTAATACTCTTTTTTTTTTTTTAAGTGATCTCTACACCAAAAGTGGGGCTCAAATTCACAACCCTGAGATCAACAGTCGCATGCTCTCCCTACTGAGTCAGCCGGGTGTCCCAAACAGACGAGAATTTTTAAGAAGGATCTGGTAGGTGCACTGCGGAGCACAGATTGGATTTGGGTGTTTCCAAATCTCATCAGCCTCTCCTTTGCTGATAATACTTTGGGGTCTCTTACTGATGGTTAAATCGATCACCTGTGATTTGTTTGTGTTAGCTAAATGATTGGAATGTGACCCTATTTACAAATTTCTAGGGACAGCAGAATTCCTCACTGGTGTTAGGTCATTCAATAAACACTTATTGGGGGGCTATTTTGTGCTCAGTACCGGTCCAGGTGCTGGGAATATGAAGATAAATGGGACCTAACTCAATGTACAAAAAAGAAAAACAGATTTGATCCATAAAAAAAGTTTTATTCCATAGATAACAACAATAAAGTCAAAAGGCAACTGACAAGGAGAAAATATTTCCAATTTTTTTAAAGGATTAGTATATTGTATTTATGTATATTTAAAAGTGTAAAATAACAGCAGTTTGGGAAAACAGTTTGGCAGTTTCTTGTAAGTTAAACATACATTTACCACAAGACCCAGTCACTCCAATCCTAGGGATTTACCCAAGAGAAATAAAAACATATCTAACACAGACACCTACATGGGATTCATAGCAGCTTTATTCATAAAATCAAAATATTGGAAATACCCCAGACAGCCATCAAAAGGTGAGTGGATGAGGGATGGCTCAGTCCTTGGAGCCTGTGACTTGATCTCCGGGGTTGTAAATTTGAGCTCCACGTTGGGCTAGAAACTATTTATTTATTTAGTTTTAAAGATTTTATTTATTTCAGAGAGAGAGTGAGACTGAGCATGAGTAGAGGGTGGGGCAGAGGGAGAAGCAGACACCCTGCTGAGCAGGGAGCCCAATGCAGGGATGCAGGGCTTGATATCGGGACCCCAGGGTCACGACCTGAGCCCAAGGTGGACACTTAACCGACTGAGCCACCCAGGCATCCCTTTTCACCTTAAAAAAAAAAAAAAAAGATTTATTTATGGGGCGCCTGGCTGGCTCAGTCGGTTAAGCGTCCGCCTTCGGCTCAGGTCGGGATCCGGGGTCCTGGGATGAGTGCTGCATCAGGCTCCCTGCTCAGTGGGAGTCTGCCCCTCCCTCTGCCTGCTGCTCCCCCTGTTCGTGCTCTCTCTGTCTCTCTGACAAATAAATAAATAAATCTTTATAAATAAATAAATAAATAAAAATTTAAAAGGTGAATGGATGAACAAATAGTGATATATTCATACAACGTAATACTATGGAGCAATACTAGGGAACAAGCTATTCATATAGCCAACAATATGTAAGAATCTCAAAACCATTATGTTGAGTGAAAGGACCTAGAGAAAAAAAAAAGTACATACTGTATAATTCTATTTCTGTGAAACTCTAGAAAAGACATAACACAAATCTTTTTTTTTTTCTAGAATCAAATGTAGAATGACATCTAATCAGAAGGCACATCACTGGCTGTGTGTGGATTGAGTGGGGGAGGGTTGGCAGGGGTTGGGACAATGGGGCATGGGGAACCTTTTGGGGCAATGTTCTATATCCTGGTTATTCCGATAGTTACACAGGTATTATCATCTGTCTAAACTTATCAAAATATACATTTCAAACGGGTGCATTTTATTGTATAAAAATTATACCTCATTGAAGTTGATTTTATCTCAAAAACCAAAACAGAACAAAAGACAACTGACAGGGAAAAAATATTTGACACATTTTAACAAAGAATTGTTCTGGCTTCCTAAGTTTTTAATCCTTCGTTACCATACAGGGTCATATTAGTTTCAGGTGTACAGTATAGTGACTTAACAATTCCACACTTCACCTGGTGCTTAGCACAAGTGCCCTCCTTCACCCCTGCCCCCTATTTCCCCCATACCCCACCCACCTCCCTCCCCTCTGGTAACATGTTCGTTCTTTATAATTAAGAATCTGTTCCTTGATTTGTCTCTCTCTTTTTTTCTCCCGTTTGCTCATTTGTTTTGTTTCTTAAATTCCACATATGAATGAAATCATATGGTATTTGTCTTTCTCTGACTCATTCCACTTAGCATTATGCTCTCTAGCTCCATCCATGTCCTTGCAAATGGATTTTTTTCTAAAGATTTTATTTTTTTAAGTAACTCTAGACCCAATGTGGAACTTGAACTCACAGTCCCGAGATCAAGTGTCTCATGCTCCACCAACGTTTATTTATTTATATATGTATATATAATATATACAAAAACATATATATAACATGTATATAAAATATATATGTATTTTTTAAGCGGGCTCCATGCCCAATGTGGGACCCAAACTCACAACCCAAGACCAAGAGTCACATGCTCTTCTGACTGAGCCGGCCAGGCAGCCCTCGTTGCAAGTAGATTTTAACAAAGAAATGATATCTAATATACATAAAGAACTTATTTAAGTCAAACATTTCAGTAGAAAAATGGGCAAAGGAAATAAGAGAACAAAATACAAATGGACAATAACAGAAAAGACATTTGTCTTACACATTTTGGTAAATCAGGAAAAAACAAACTTTGATTATGGAATTATCAGACTGACAATTTTCAAAATTGGTGGGAATTTGGGGAACGATCACTTTCACAGTGAGGGTATGAATGTAATTGGGAATATTTTGGGGAGATATTTTGGCAGTGTATCAAAATTTTCAATGTGCATAATCTTGACTCAGCAATTCTACTTCTGGGACTCTATACTGATAATATGTATCGAGTGCTTCTTGTGTGCTGGGATTCTGACCATGCCTCAAATATTCTATGGAGTAAATACTTTTTCTTTTTTAAGATTTATTTATTTATTTATTTGGGAGAGCGAGAGCACATGCAAGGAAGCAGGACAGGGCCAGAGGGAGAGGGAGAGAAGCGTACTCCCCAACTTGGGGCTCTATCTCATGAGATCAGGACCTGAGCTGAAATCAAGAGTCCAACGCCCAACTGACTGAGCCACCCAGGAGCCCCCGGAGTCCCCTATTTCTGCATTTCACTAATGAAGGTTAAGTGACTTGTCCAAGTGTCATAGAACTACTAGTAAGTTAAGAATCAGGATTCACAGCTATGGTCTGTCTCCAGAATCTATGCTTTTAATCATTCTGCTCTGCATTTCCCCACTCTCCTAAATGCCATACGTAGGGACAAATACATACTTCTGAAGATATTTGCTGTGGGAGAGTTGAGATATTAAGAAAGGGGCGCCAGGGTGGCTCAGTTGGTTAAGTGTCTGCCTTCAGCTCAGGTTGTGATCTCAGGGTCCTGGGATCAAATCTGCCATCTCGCTCCCTGCTCAGCGGGGAGTCCGCTTCTTCCTCTTCCCTTTGCTCCTCCCCCTGCTCGTGCGCGCGCACGCTCTTTCTCTCTCTCATTCACTCTCTCTCAAATAAATAAATAAAATCTTCAAAAAAATTAAATTAGGGGCACCTGGGTGTCTCAATCGGTTAAGCAGCTGCCTTTGGCTCAGGTCATGATCCTGGCGTCCTGGAATTGAGCCCCATGTCGGGTTCCCTGCTCAGGAGAGAGCCTGCTTCTCCCTCTCCCTCTGCCTGCCACTATGCCTACTTGTGCTCTCTCTCTATCACTCTGTCAAATAAATAAATAAAATCTTTAAACAATTTTTAAATTAAATTAAATTTTAAAAAATGAAATAGTAAAAAAGAATGAAATAAACTAACATGAAAAGATCTTTGACAGATTTTGTGAAGTAAAAAAAAGCAAGCTATAGAATAATACTTATACTGCTTATTTACATAAAAAATACCAATAATGAAGAGATATGTATGAACATAGCAAGTATGCTCAAAAGAGCAGAGGACTTTTTGTATTTTGTTCCTTTGTGTCTTCATTGTCATACCGGAACGGTGCCTGGCACACAGTAGGTATTGAGTAAATATCTGTTGAATGTGTATATAAATCTGTGTAAAGGCATAGAACAGGGACTGAAAAGCTGCAAACCAAGCTATGACCTAGTGAAGGTGTTCCCCTACTTTGGGAAAAGAGAGAAAGGTGTGTGCAGGATACGTTTGTGAAGGGAGGTGTCACGTACTCCCCCAAACTTCTGGCTGTTTGAATCTTACAGAAAGAGACGATGTTTGTGTGTTACTCAAGTAAAGGAAAAACAAAACCCAAACAGATTAAGGTGGGTGGAAGGATGGGTTTACTAGGTGATTGGGGGCGGGGGGCACCTGGCTGGCTCAGTTGGTAGAACATTGACCCTTGATCTCAGGGTCATAAGTTCAATCCCCACTTTGGGTATGGAGCCCACTTAAAAAAAAATTAAATAGGTGATGGTAATTAAGGAGTACACTGTTGTGCTGAGCACCAGGTGTTGCATGGAAGCGTTGAATCACTATCTTGTACACCAGAAACTAATATTACACCATATGATAACTTTTTTTTTTTTTTTTTTTTTTAAGATTTAGGGACACCTGGGTGGCTCAGTTGGTTAAGCGTCTGCCTTCGGCTCAGG
Source organism: Ailuropoda melanoleuca (assembly GCF_002007445.2). Classification (NCBI taxonomy): domain Eukaryota; kingdom Metazoa; phylum Chordata; class Mammalia; order Carnivora; family Ursidae; genus Ailuropoda; species Ailuropoda melanoleuca. Next base: position 42,877,195 of record NC_048233.1, read on the forward strand.
TCCTGATCCTGGGGTCCGGGGATCAAGTCCCACATTGGGCTCCCTGCTCAGTGGGGTAGTCTGCTTCTCCCTCTCCCTACTCCCCCTGTTTGTACTCTCTCTCTCTGACAAATAAATAAAATCTTTAAAAAAAAAAAAGATTTATGTAATCTCTTTACCCACTTGGTGTTCAAACTTACGACCTCAAGATCGAGAGTCACATACCCTACCAACTGAGCGAGCCAGGTGTCCCAACTAATTGAAATTTAAATTAAAAATTAAAAAAAAAAGATTTCTTTTTCACACATACACACAAATCCAAACAGTTTAAAACAACAATAACAACAACCACAAGGAAAGCAAAAATGGCTACATTTTCATTTATTTCTCTTCAACAGTTCCAGGTAAGTAATAACATTCTCTCTTTATAGATAAGGCAACTAAGGCTCAGACAGGTTAAGTAACTTACCTCATGTTGCCCAGTTATTAAGCCTGGATGTGAACTCTGACCTTAGCTTCACAACCCAGGTTCACTTCACTCCAGTGTTTATAAATGTACAAACAAGTGAGTGCAAAAAATGTGGAAGGCTGCAAGGGGGAAGATGGCAGAGGTTGCAATGGGGGCACGTGGAGAATAATGGGCAATTCTAGGGAGGGAAGGATATTTCTGAAAGGGTTCCAGAAATGAAGTTTGACTTCAGACCTGAAAGGTGAGTTCCGAAGCTACTGTGGGGGAAGGGCACTCCAGGCACATACCTGTGTGTGCATCAGCAGGATGTCACAGGGGAAACCCCTTGGCCTATTTTGTGAAGGGTAAAGAGGTGAGTGGACATGGCTGGAGCTTTACTTACATCTCCAGATGAAAGGTAGGGCCTAAGGGGTGCCTGCATAGCTCAGTTAAGCGTCTGTCTTTGGCTAGGGTCATGACCCTGGGGTCCTGGGATTGAGCTCCTGAGTGGGGGGGGGGAGGGCTGCTCAGCGGGGAGTCTGCTTCTCCCTCCGCCCTTCCCCCATTCTCTCTAAATAAATAAATAAATAGCCTGGAAAGATTTGATTCCACTTGCACCAGATGATGAGCTATCTCTTGATAAGACTCCCTGGGGGCCCTGGAGCCTATTTTGAAGAAGATCAAGCTGGAGAAAAGGAATCCATTTTTCACAATAACCACGCCAAGGGGGCAGTGGGTGGGGACGTCTAACGAGGCAGCGATAATAAAGCAGTGACTAGGGATATGGAAAGAGAGGATGGGATGAATCCGACAGGTATTTATAGACAGGATTGGTGAGGTTGATGGCTGATTACTGCTGTGAGGGGCATGGGCAGGAGTCTGAAGACAGGTTGTTGGCGAGGGGCGCCTGGGTGGTGCAGTCGTTAAGCGTCTGCCTTCGGCTCAGGGCGTGATCCCGGAGTCCTGGGATCGGGCCCCACGTCGGGCCCCACGTCGGGCCCCACGTCGGGCCCCACGTCGGGCTCCTCCGCTGGGAGCCTGCTTCTTTCTCTCCCACTCCCCCTGCCTGTGTTCCCTCTCTCGCTGGCTGTCTCTCTCTGTCAAATAAATAAATGAAATCTTAAAAAAAAAAAAAAAAGAAGGTTGTTGGGGAGAAAACTGGGCAGCAGCCCCCTTAAAAGGGATCGCTTGTGTACATATTTCCTTCATTGCGCTAACACGCGATATTATAATTCGCTGTGTATGAATTGGCCTCCTCTACTAAGCCACGAGTTCCTTGAGGGAGGACCATGTCTTGTTCATCTCATCTCCTGCAGAGTCGAACCCCATCTCTTGCATGGAGAATGTCTGACACGGAATGAAAGACCAGAGGGGAGAGATTGGCTCTGGTCTGGGGTAGGTGGGGGGAGGTGGAATGGTGGGAGATTAAAAATATATATATATCACACAGGTTGAGAGGCAGGAAGTTCCCCAGCCTACTGTCTCCCTCCTCAGCTTTGGACAGAAGTCTGCCCCAAGGGAGATTGCCCAATTTTCTCCGAGTCCTTTCCTGGCTGGCTGAGAAATGGGTGGCTTCGGTGGTGGGGGCGAGCGTTTCCCCCAAGTCTGTTACCACCACCCAGAAACTGATTATAGAAAGGCACCGTCGAAGAAGCCTCAGACTTCTACTTCTGTCCTCCAAACCACCAACTCTTGAGCTGTGTGGCAAGAGGTGGCATGTCTCTGGCACTGTGCCATAAGCTGACGTGGCAAGGGGAAAAGAGGAGACAACAGGCGAGAAGCCATGGACTCCAGCAGAAAGAAAAGGAGGCCATGGGCCTGATACTGGGAATACAAAGGGAGAAAGAACTCAATGGCTATTTTATTATTTTTTTTTAAAAGATTTTATTTATTTATTCGACAGAGATAGAGACAGCCAGCGAGAGAGGGAACACAAGTAGGGGGAGTGGGAGAGGAAGAAGCAGGCTCCCAGCGGAGGAGCCTGACATGGGGCTCGATCCCACAACGCCGATCACGCCCTGAGCCGAAGGCAGACGCCTAACCGCTGTGCCACCCAGGTGCCCCTCGATGGCTATTTTAACTACGATTAGTATTAAATTAAAAAATGTTAACCATTTGTATTATTAAAAAATGATTTAAATCAGGGGCGCCTGGGTGGCACAGCGGTTAAGCGGTTAAGCCCCTATTATTATTATTTGCTTCCTTACCCTGAAGCTGCTTCCCTCCCCCATAACAGTTATTCCTTTATAAAAGTATTCTGGGGCGCCTGGGTGGCTCAGTCATTAAGCATCTGCCTTCAGCTCGGGTCATGATCCTGGGGTCCTTGGATCCCATCAGGCTCCCTGCTCAGCAGGGAGCCTGCTTCCCCCTCTCCCACTGCCCCCTGCTTGTGTTCCCTCTCTCGCTATCAAATAAGCAAATAAAATATTTTTAAAAATATTCTAAGATAATTTACAGACATGAAGGGAGCTTGGCTGGCTCAGTTGGCAGAGCATGTGACTTGATCTTAGGGTCGTTGAGTTTGAGCCCCATGCGGGGAGTAGAGTTTACTTAAATAAAAAAATTTTTAAAGTAATTTGTAGACATGACATTATACCCTTAAATATTTATTTTTTTAAACCCTTAAATATTTCAATATGCATCGTTAATAAAAACACGTCCTTATATAATCCTGATATTATCATGGCCCCAGATTAACAATTATTCCTTAATATTATGTAATACCCAGTCCTTATTCAAATTTTCCCAACTGTCCCCAGAGTGTCTTTTTACAAGTGATTTGTTCAAAATAGGATTATATTGCATATGTGACGGTTTTGCTTCTTAAGTTTTCTTTTAAGCAAGAACAGCCCTTCCTCCTCTTTTTCTATGCCTTTGACTTGTTGAATAAACAGTCAATGGCCCTGCAGAATGTCCTACCTTTGGGATTTTTCGTACTTGTTTCTTTGTGTTTCCGCTCACCTTGTTCCGCCAGCCCCCATATTTTCTGCAAGCCTTCCGATTAGATCTAAAGACTCCTTTAGATTCAGGTTCAATATTTTTGGAAAGAATACTTGTTAGGTGAGGCAGTTCTATAACGCACATGTCTGGTGGTCTGTCTCGGTGTTTTTGAGGCTGGGAGGGGGCTAAGCCTGAGGGGACCTAGGCAGTCAACCCCCTGTGGACGTGGAAGCTAAGCTCTGACTGAGCCCCAACCTCAATGGCTGGTGGTGTGTACAGGCAGAGTGAGTTGAGGTCTCAGAGGAGGCACTGAGAGAAGCAACAGCTTGAGGTTGGCAGCTTGGATGGGCTCAGTCCTTGAGCAGGACAGATGCCACACAGGCAGCAGTGCCTCCCTTTGGTCCCTCGTGCACGTTGCAGGAATGAGGAGACAAACCAGGCAAAATTCCCCAGGATTGGGGGTGGAACCATTCCAGAACCTGTTCACACTGTCCTGGACTCTTCGCTGCAGAGAGCAGGAAGCCTTCTTCTTCAGCTCCCGGCCCTTTGGTGGCCGGCCTGGTGATGCTGTGGCTCCAGAAAATTCCTGACTCTACTAGCTCAGTTTTTCTTGTTCTCTGGCTTCCAGTTCCTGCCTTCTAGTACTCTTTAATTGCTTTTAAACTTCAGAACGTCTGTGCTGGAAGGAAGCTTGTGTATCATTAAGCTAGCCCGTCACTGAAGAATTTCCATTTTTCCTTAGAAATAGCTGCATGTTAGATGGTGAAACCAGAATGTACAGTTTATTTCCCCAGACTTCAATTATTCCCACTCCACCTGCATAATTTTTAACATTAATCAGGTTCCCCTTGTTCCATAGTATACCATTAATTTTTTCTTTATCATAACAACACCCCCTCTGAAATGATCGGTTTGGTATGTAGTTCAGTTTCTTTCTAAAATTAATTACAAGAGGGGCGCTTGGGTGGCTCAGTTGGTGAAGCGTCTATCTTCTGCTGGGATCAAGCCCCGCATTGGGCTCCCTGCTCAGTGGGGAGTCTGTTTCTCCCTCTCCCCCTCTTCCCCTCTCATGCTCTCTCTCAAATAAATAAATAAATAAATAAAAATAAAATTAATTACAAGAACATATAAAGAAATGTTCACATTCCACCAGTAGTAAGTGCATCACACTTTGGGACATGCTGGAGAAGTAGAATTGTCGTCAGAGAGTTTCATTCTGCCCTGGGACCTTGGTTGGGCACATTTCTGAAGTCCTGAACGTATTTCCCAATCAATGAGAAGGAGATAACTATACTATCTATAGGTGTTAGTCACTAGTTTTGTTGTGAGTGACTGAAGGTTAAGTTCTTCCTGGGAGGCTCCCAGGGACCTTTGTCCAGGCACGTCGGAGCACCCGCGGTGGTGGGGGAGGGGGGAGCAGCAAGAACACAGGCCTTGGTAAAGATTACCCCTGAACCGGGCTTCAGCATCAGGGCAGTGGTGGGAAAAACTCTCTTGGAGGCAAAAGTCTGTGACGCTCCCGCCCTCTCCCACCTTTCCGTCTCCGCCGTCGCCCTGGCCACTTCAGGAAGGAACGAACATGGTGTTCCAGGGCCTTGTCCCCACAGGAACCACCCACTAGCCCTGGGGACGGTGCAAACTTCCGGAAGAAGAGACGAGAAGTTAGGTGTCACGCCTCTGCCTCTGCGAACTTCAGCAAGCGTCTCGGCTCGAGGGAGGGAGGGCCAAGCCGGAAGAAGGGGTTTGCGGTTGGGGGGAGCCAGAGGGTCCACCCCTCTCCGGAAACTGGGGGTGGAGAGGCTCAGCCCGGCTCACACCGGACGTCCAGCTCCGGGCTGCGCCCGACAGGCCGGCAAACCCCACCCCATTCTTCTGGGCACCTCGTGGCCCAGGCGGGTTTGTTTATGAATCCAGCTCCCTCCTCCCCCAGGCCGGCCCTCCGCCCGCCCTCCGGGTGGCCCCAGTTCCGTGGGTGGGGGAAACTGGGCCAGCCCCCCTCCCCTCTCCTCCCCTTCCTTCCTCCAGCCTCTGCTGTGGATACCCGGGGAGGCCAGGTCCTTTTTCCAGTCCTGTTGTGCCTGTCCTGTCGGGGCCATTTTCCTTTCTGGGAATGGAAAGCTGGGGCGGTGTAACTCCCTCAACTCTGGACTCTGGAGGGGACTCAGGACTATTTGTCCCAGGAGAGGAAACGGTTTCATTTTTGGTTAAAAGAGGAACTTTACTCTTCTTTTCTTATAATGCTAAACTTCCAGGCAGGACCCCAGTCACCGCTTGGGCGCAGAGGTCTTGGGTGGGGGTGACTGGTGGGTAAATTGGCATTAAGCACTGGCATACTTCCAGGTCTGCTGAGCTGAGGATCTCTGAGGAGTTTGAAGGGTTTGGATATTTTAGGGGAGGCAGATGTTTTGATTATGCGTTTGTTTCAAGTCGGAGTCCACAGGGAGCAGATTTAAATGTTCAGAAAAGCTGTCTGCTTGCTCAGTTTGGGGTCTAGGCTCCTCTCTGAGCCTTCGGGGTGCCTGAGCCCGCCTTCTCTAGCTCTCCAGAACGCAGATAGATTGTGGAATTTAGTCTCAGACCTTCCTCTTCCCCACCACCTCAAACCACCTCTGCTTTTGTTTGCCAGAGCGTCTTCAAGCTCTGGACACCATCAGTTGGGTTTAAAGTCAGGCCTGTCATCTTGCACCCCTCCTCAGAAAAGAGAATATTCGAGAAGTTTGGGCCAGAGTTCAGCTCCAACAGTATCTAAGTTGTGTTGTTGACCAGGCCTCCCAACTTCCAAACAAAAACTCTCATTTCCCCCCCAAGCCCTTTCCCCTCCAGGCCTTCAAGATCACCAGAGCCACCAACAGGTTGCCAGACTGAACAGAGGCCTTCCTAGTACAAGGTATAGAATAGGCAGGGATGAGCCACAATGTCTCTCAGATAAGGAAATAAAGACATAGCAAAGGTACAGAATTAATGAATCCTTTTAAATAATGATAATAATAAAGAATATCTGTAGTCAGTCCTGGATTTCTCATCAACAAGTTCTGGGCTTCCCAAACAGAAACCAGACTTGTTACAGTCTTTTTCTTAGTTTTTTTTTTTGCCTTTCCAGGGCCCTGGAAAGACTGAGGGATGTGCGTGATGATCCATCCAGCTTCTCCAATCACCATTGCACTTCAGATGACCCTAGATAGCATGACGTGAAAACTCTAGGCTTGTTTTCTTGCTCAGAGAGAAGCTTTCTTGCTTAGAAGACTGTTGATACTTTATTGTCTTATCAGGGACTCTCTTTTTCTTTCCTGAGCTCCTTTATCCTAGAGTAGGCAGAACAGGTTAAAAAAAAAAAAATTAGGGACACCTGGGTGGCTCAGTCAGTTAAACATCAGACTCTTGGTTTTAGGCTCAGGTCAATATTTCTGGGTCATGGGATCCTGGGATGGAGAAGCTGTGTAGGGCTCCGTGCTGGACAGGAAGCCTGATGGAGAGTCACCGCCTCCCATCCCCCACCTGGAGTGGTGCATGTGCACGCGCTCTTTCTCTCAAAAAAAAATTAGTCTGTTTTGTATTTATTTATTTAAAAAAGATTTTGTGTATTTACCTTATAGAGAGAGAGAGCGCACAAGCACAAGCAGGGGGAACAGCAGGCAGAGGGGAGAGGGAGAGGGAGAAGCAGGCTCCCCCACCAACCAAGAAGCTGACATGGGGCTCCGTCCCAGGACCCCAGGATCACGACCAGAGCCAAAGGCAGACGCTCAACCAACTGAGCCACCCCGGTGCCCCAAGTCTGTTTTGTATTTAATAGTTGTAGTTGAAAGCTAACTGAAAAGGAAGTTTACGATGATGGTGTAAAAGGAAGGTTTTGAAATATCTGCATATTTTATTTTGTAAAATGCTCCCAGCTACCAGATTGCTAAGTGACACAATTTTTTTCAAGTATATTTTTTTTTAGTAATTTCTACACCCAACGTGGGGCTCGAACTTACTACCCCAAGATTAAGAGTCACATGCCTTTCCAACTAAGCCAGGGAGGTGCCCCAAGTGAGAAACTGATGAAAACAAGAGTGGCTTCTAAATCAGGAAGAATGATTTAATTTGTAAAAGGCAAACAGTGGAAGGCTGAGAGTCAATCCTTGGCATTGTATGATCTGGAGATCTATTCAGGATTTTGGGGGACTAGGCTTCTTTCACTTAAGTGTTTGTTTACTGGGGGTCAATTATATGGTAGGCCCTGAGGATACAAAGCGAAAAGGCATCATCCAGGCCCTCAGAATGCTTTATCTAGTTGGAAGAGATTGGATATTTAGATACCTCTAATGGAGTTATATAAAAAGAACATAGTGGACAGAATATTCAATCTGGGGGAGTTAGGAAAAGACTTCAGAGAAGTCATTCTTATCAAAGATAAGAGGAAGAGTTTGGTAGCCCAGGAGGGTAAGCTGAGTAAACTGTGGTTCTGGACTATGGAGACCCAAGAAAGAATGCTCTGGGAGAAGAGTGCAACAGAGAGCAAAGTGAAAGGTAAGAGTGTAATGGACAGTAACGGAAGATGAGCCTGAATAAGTGCAGGACAGACCACTAAGAACCTTGACTGCCACTCTGGAATGTTACCGCTTAGGGCCTGTACTATTATGATGGATTTTGAAGTAAAACATCTCTCAAATGACCCATGTTGCTTTTTAAACACAGTCATTAGGAGTTATTTAAATGATTTCACAAATGGCTATGTGGACAGACACTAGCATGTGTGGGATTTGAGAAACCTTGAAATAAGTTATTCATTTTTAAAAATTTATCTTAGTTTTGTTTAAAGAAATTTTGTTCAGGTTTTCACAGATGAATTGGACAATATGGATCATGAGCATTTGTTCTCTTATCAGTAAATAAGCATATGTTGAGGACACCTTCACAAGCCGGGTTGGGAAGTCTGATCCTGTAGAAGCAAAAAGAAAAGGATGATGGCTTTTGAATTTCTGAGACCTTTTTCTCAGTACCTAGGATAAAATCAAACTCTAATTCCCATTTCAGGTATAGACTGGTTTAGAACCATGGGAAAAAACACAAGCTTTGGAACTAAACAGAACCATCATAATTTAAGTATTTGAGCCTCAGTTTTCTCATCTGTAAAAGGGGATGGCAATTTAAATTAATTAATTTAAGGATTAAGTTAGACAATACATATAGATACGAAACATTCAGAGGATGGCTCTGTTAGTTCCTCCCCATCCCACCCCACCCCCCAGCAAGTTAAGGTGTGGTCTTTTGCTGAATACACTAAACAGCTGGTAGAATCTCCAGAGCTTGGTTTACAAAGATGACTAATGCAGTTTCTAACGTCCAGGAAGTTTCTTCCCTTCTGGAAGTTTCTTCTCTACAATTTCATCCCTTTGTGTTTCTTAAACTTTGGTTTAGGGACTAATCACTTGAAAGAATTAGTTAGAAATGCATATTCTCAAGCCCCACCCCACAGATTCTGATTTACTAGGTCTGAGATGGAGACTAGGAATCTACCTATTTATTTATTTATTTATTTATGATAGATTTTCATTATTACTATTTTATACATGAGGAAGCCCAGAGAAGGATTTTTTTTTTAAAGATTTCATTTGAGAGAGAGAGCCAGAGAGCTCGAGCACATGAGTGGGGGGTGAGGGGCAGAGGAGAGGGAGAAGCCAACTGCCCACGGAGAAGGGGATCCTGATGCGGGGCTGCATCCCAGGACTCCAGGATCCTACCTTTTTTTTTTTTTTTTTAAAGA
>NC_048233.1:42886380-42888689 GCF_002007445.2 Ailuropoda melanoleuca
TTTTTTTAAAGATTTTATTTATTTATTCGACAGAGATAGAGACAGCCAGCGAGAGAGGGAACACAAGCAGGGGGAGTGGGAGAGGAAGAAGCAGGCTCACAGCAGAGGAGCCTGATGTGGGGCTCGATCCCACAACGCCGGGATCACGCCCTGAGCCGAAGGCAGACGCTTAACCGCTGTGCCACCCAGGCGCCCCCAGAATCTACCTTTTTAAACAAAGCAGCCAAGGGTTTGGATAGACTGTCTGACATATTTTGAGAAACTTTTATCTAGGGAGAGATGCTATTGTAATGTAATTGTAATGTAATATGTTTTATTAAAGGTATACAAGAGGATGATGCCATTTGAGCTGTCCTAGAAGTTAGAACAGATTTTTTTTTTCAGGAGCTTGAAGGGAACAATACAAAAGCATTAAAAAAAATAATTATATATATGCCCATTTTTATTTATTTATTATTATTTTACATTTATTAAGCCCATTTTTATAAATGGTTATATCAGGCATGCTTTATTCGTTTAAGAATCTATAGAAGACTTTGTGTGGGACTGTTCTGGTCTGGAACCTGGCACTACAACTTACTAGCTTTGTGACTTTGCGCCAGTTATTTCCCAGCCTAAATATCTTATAAAATACATAACTTCTCTAATACCAATATTTTCCTTATGAGCAGGACACAAAGGACGCAGAATGCTTAACTGACCTAGGCACCTAACACAATAGGCATTCAACAATCACTTCACTTTCTTCAGGGCCTAAGCTAGGGGCAGAGGCCTGTTTTAGGGGGATCCAGACTTTAAAACTTAACAACATGGCACAAAGTACTGAATTGTAAATAATTTAGTGACAACATGTAAGATACAAGGGGCTACAGAGAATGACCTCCGTGTCATTGACAAGTCACCCAGGCCTCCTCCACCAAAATCCGGAAAAAAGGAGAGGTGGAATGGGAGGCCAGAAATTCAAGTGCCTCGGGAAAAACGTCAACTTTGTAGTTACAAAAGCAGGAACTCTTATCTCGCCCTCCTGCTTTATGCTTAGACGGTATTTACAATGAGGGGGAGAAGCAGGAAGTGGCTTATAGGACACTGACTCCGGGAGGTTCCCCAATTGTACTATAGCCTCAAAGACCAGCTCTTGAAAGGTTAATCCCACAAAAATTTAGTCAGCATCTTTATCTGGGAGAAGTTAGTAAAATGGCGTTTGCTGGTCTCACAAAGCTCCTGCGAATTGTCAGCTCGGTATTAACTGTGTGAGCGCGTCGCCAGATCTCGTCGTGCACGCACCACAGGGCTTACACCCACATTCGGAGGCATCCGCCCGCCCGTCCGCCCGCCCGTCCGCCCACCCCGGGAAGGGTGAGACTTGAGAGGTACTTTTAAGAACGGTTAAGTGAAGGCTCAAACGAGCCCTGGTGACGAGGCAAAACTGCGAACCGACTGTCTTGGCCCCGAGACTTGTTGAGCAGCAGGGCTCCGCTGAAGCGTGCCACCTAATCACTGTAAAGACGTCCCCTGAGGAGGGCCAAAATGGCGACCAACTCCTCTTGGCACAGCCCTGCTCCCTCCCCCATGACGGGAGGCTCTAGTGACGCCCATTGGCCAAGCTGGAGGCGGTGCCTGGCTTCCTTCGCCGCCTCATTGGACTGAGTGACTGAGGGAGACGCCAATTCTCCTCTGCCCACTCCAAAATCCCGCCCTCAGAGTTCATTCGGCGTTTAATTGGCTTTTCATTCACGTCAATTTGCGTCCTAGCGTGTCTTTTTTCAGTATTAATCCAATCATAACTTTCCTGGCTGCCCGCCTGATTTCTGATTGGTTTTGATCAGCTTCATCCTATCCCATTTCTACCTACTTCTTACCACCTCTCACCAGGGACATTGCCCAGGCATGTCCAGGGTTCTGGTTGGTCGTTGTTCTGTCATTCCAATCAAAGGTCTTCCTATCCTTACAGTGCGGGGAGCCCGCCTGGCGGTTGACTGGTTTCTTTCCAAGCCTGTCATTACTAGCTCCCGCCCATCCTCACTTCCTGCGTCTTTCATTGGCTTTTAAAACCGAGAGGGCGGCCTCCTTGGGCGGACACTAGGCACGCAACTTTGTCTTACACGCCTTAGAGAGCAAGCGAGTCTTGTCATTGGATAACCTACCCGTCTTTCTTCTGCAAGTCCCTCCTTTCTCCCTCCCTCATTGGGCGGGGCAGCAGCGAAGGGGCGGAGCCTAGGCCGGGCTTGTGGCGCGCTGCTCCCTCCTCCTTACCCCCCCCCTCCCTGTCCGGTCCGGGTTCGCTTGCCTCGTCAGCGTCCGCGTTTTTC
>NC_048233.1:42889099-42916544 GCF_002007445.2 Ailuropoda melanoleuca
CCCCCCGTCCCGCCCTTTCCACGCCCCTCACCCCGAAACCGCCCTTTCCCTCTAGGGCCCGCCCTCTGTCCGCCCCGAAACCTCCAGATTCCTAACCCCTGGACCCCTTTAGCCCCTTAGCAGTATTCACAAATGTTTTCCCACTCACGCTTTTTATTTGTTCTTTTCCTTTTGCTCCTCTTCTCCTCTTGGTGCTTTTTACACTTGAATTTTTCTCTTTCTCCATATCCTTTGACCCTAATTTTAGCAAGCTTTCCATCCACCCGCATGTTGTTTTTTGCCTTACCTATCCTTCTCCTTTTTTTCCCCAGGATACTTTTTTGTATTTTGAAACTCTTTGAACATGTCCACCGCACCTCACATTTCCTATGCGAAAAGTACATTTTTAATGTTTTCTGGGTTTAATTTTGTGCAAGGGAGAATTGAGGCCCAGTTTTAGCGCTACTAAGCCTAGTTTGTGTTGTGTCCTACAATTGCCCTTTCTCCAATCCCTTGTTTTTTGGTTTTTGGTTTTTTTGTTTTTTTTTTTACACTAGTGCCTTTCATCTTACTGTTAATTATTTCTTTTTCATCATAGTGTCCTTTACTCCTCCTCACTTTACTCTTTTCCTCCCCCCAACTTTAAGTTGTTTATCTTTTAATTCTTTTCAGACCAAGATCACTCCATGGATGAAATGACAGCCGTGGTGAAGATTGAAAAAGGAGTTGGTGGCAATAATGGGGGCAATGGTAATGGTGGTGGTGCCTTTTCTCAGGCTCGAAGCAGCAGCACAGGCAGTAGCAGCAGTGGAGGAGGAGGGCAGGTAAGTGATGATCAGGAGAGTGGGGGAGATGTCAAGAGAATGTAGATATTCTTAGATGGTTGTCTTTTCACAGAAACCTTTTTTAGGAGGGGCTAAACCATTTTGTAGGTAGAGAAGTTAGCATAGTGAGACAAATAATTGGGAGATCCCCATAGGGGAGGATTTCAGCAGTATGGGTAGGTCAGCTCTCCTTTTCCTTTTCTTTCCTTTTTTCCCTCTACTTTTCTTTCTTCTGTTCTTTCCTTTCTTTCCCTCTTTGCCCTGTTTTGCTGTTTATTTGTTTTATACTGCCCCCTGGGCTGATAGCTGGGTGTCACTAAGCTAACTCCTATCCTCTCCCTTATTTTCTGTCCAGGAGTCCCAGCCATCCCCTCTGGCTCTGCTGGCAGCAACTTGCAGCAGAATTGAGTCACCCAATGAAAACAGCAACAACTCCCAGGGCCCAAGCCAGTCAGGGGGCACAGGTGAGCTTGACCTCACAGCCACACAGCTCTCACAGGGTGCCAATGGCTGGCAGATCATCTCTTCCTCCTCTGGGGCTACCCCTACCTCAAAGGAACAGAGTGGCAGCAGTACCAATGGCAGCAATGGCAGTGAGTCTTCCAAGAATCGCACGGTCTCTGGTGGGCAGTATGTTGTGGCTGCCACCTCCAACTTACAGAACCAGCAAGTTCTGACAGGATTACCTGGAGTGATGCCTAATATTCAGTATCAGGTAATCCCACAGTTCCAGACCGTTGATGGGCAACAACTGCAGTTCGCAGCCACCGGGGCACAAGTGCAGCAGGATGGTTCTGGTCAGATACAGATCATACCAGGTGCAAACCAACAGATCATAACAAATCGAGGAAGTGGAGGCAACATCATTGCTGCTATGCCAAACCTACTCCAGCAGGCTGTCCCCCTCCAAGGCCTGGCTAATAACGTACTCTCAGGACAGACTCAGTATGTGACCAATGTACCGGTGGCCCTGAATGGGAATATCACCTTGCTACCTGTCAACAGCGTTTCTGCAGCTACCTTGACTCCTAGCTCTCAGGCAGTCACTATCAGCAGCTCTGGGTCCCAGGAGAGTGGCTCACAGCCCGCCACCTCGGGGACTGCCATCAGTTCTGCCAGTTTGGTATCCTCACAAGCCAGTTCCAGCTCCTTTTTCACCAATGCCAATAGTTACTCAACAACTACAACCACCAGCAACATGGGAATTATGAACTTTACCACCAGCGGATCAGCAGGGACCAACTCTCAAGGGCAGACAGTCCAGAGGGTCAGTGGGCTACAGGGGTCTGATGCTCTAAACATCCAGCAGAACCAGACATCTGGTGGCTCTCTGCAAGCAAGTCAGCAAAAAGAGGGAGAGCAAAACCAGCAGACACAGCAACAGCAACAAATTCTTATCCAGCCTCAGCTAGTACAAGGGGGACAGGCTCTGCAGGCCCTTCAGGCAGCACCATTGTCAGGGCAGACCTTTACAACCCAAGCTATCTCCCAGGAAACCCTCCAGAATCTCCAGCTTCAGGCTGTTCCAAATTCTGGCCCCATCATCATCCGGACACCAACAGTGGGGCCCAATGGACAGGTCAGTTGGCAGACTCTTCAGCTGCAGAATCTCCAAGTTCAGAACCCACAGGCCCAGACAATCACCTTGGCCCCAATGCAGGGTGTTTCCTTGGGGCAGACCAGCAGCAGCAATACCACCCTTACGCCCATTGCCTCAGCTGCCTCCATCCCTACCGGCACAGTCACTGTGAATGCTGCTCAGCTCTCCTCCATGCCTGGCCTCCAGACCATTAACCTCAGTGCTTTGGGTGCTTCAGGAATCCAGGTGCACCAGCTTCCAAGCCTGCCCTTGGCTATAGCAAATGCCCCAGGTAAGGCTTCCAATCTTTTACATTAATTTCCAGAGCTAACTAGCGTTTTAACTGAAATTGTTGAGTCTAAGGAAGGAAATAGAGATTTTTGTGGGTAACAGTTTCTAGAGGGCAAGTTGATTAGAGAAATAGCAATGATTCTATTTAAGTCATTTGGAACCGTCTTAACGGAAACTTTTTTTTGTTTTTCAGTTAATCTTATGAGAAAGGAGCATTTCTGGGCAGTGTCCCTGGGGTCACTGAGAGGTGGGCAGGAGTCCTTTTGGGACTACAGAACAAGGGTCGGCAAACTTCTTCTATAAAGGGCCAGATAGTAAATATTTTAGGCCTCAAGTGGGCCAGGTAGTAGTCTTTTTTTTTTTTTTTTTTTTTTTTTTTTTTTTTTTTACAACCCTTTAAAAATGTAAACCTACCTCAAGGGCTTTATTTGGCCTGCAGGCCCACTGCTTGGTAGGATGAGAGTTGATTATAAACTTGACCTATTTGTAGAACAGTTATTAAATAATCAGATATTTCTTACGAACTGTAACTCTTAGGGAAAAGTGATATAGTGGGTTCCAGAAGGATTTTCAACAAAAAAAGTTCTATAGCTAATCCTTAGTTAGCTAGATTATCCTACTCTCTGAGCAAGCTGGTTAATTAAGGTTTAATTTTTTAAACTTCTAGTTACCCTAGTTACCTTAAAAGTAGAATCCGTCTGCTTCCCCTTACACTAATGTATATTTTCAATAAGTTTCCTAGATGATTCTGGTACTTCCTAGCTAGGAGAACCACTTCTAGACTGCTTTAAAATTATCGTATGGTTGAGAAGGGAGGAGAGAGAAAGGGAGTAAGGCCTGAAATGGAGTGGGGAGGTGGAGTTGAGAGGAATTAGGAATAAGGAGAGCATTGAAGGGAAAGAGTCCTCTGGGAAGAGATGCGTATTGGAATGTATGTTGAATCAGTTGACCATAATATTCAATTATTCACTCTGAATAGTGTTTCACTGTTGGTTAATTTGAAATATGTCCATTTAAAAAAAGTGAATGTCTATTAAGAATTTATTTTAAATCCTGTGGTGATGGAGCTGATCTTTAATAAAGCCTAAGAAGGGGATTCTATAGATTTTTTTTCAAGATTTGTTTATTTGAGTGGGAGGGGCAGCGGGAGAGGGAGAGGGACACCCAAACTGACTCCGAACTGAGGGTGGAGTCCAATGTTGGGCTCAGTCTCATGACCCTGAGATCAGACCTGAGCCAAAATCAGGAGTTGAACATTTTAACCCACTGTGCCACCCAGGATACTACAGATTTTTATATTCTGGCATGATATATAAGAATTATGATGGGAAATAGTTTAATATCACCAAACTTAGTTTTATTGGAATATATGTGGATTTATGAATTGCTTGCCTTTATCATAAAGTTCTCATTTCATTTAGACTGGTTCTTATATAAAAGAGGATAACAAATAGACAACCATATTTCCTGCCTCTTGCAGTTTTGGAAAATGGTGGGCAGGAGGTCTGCTCAAGTTCCCTACCTTTCTACATTCTTTTTTTTTTTTTTTTTTAAAGGTTTTATTTATTAGAGCTTAGAGAGAGAGAGATCATGAGCGGGGGTGGGGGATAGAGGGAGCAGCAGACTCCCAACCGAGCAGGGAGCCTGATGTGGGACTCGATCCCAGGACCCTAGGATCACGACCTGAGCTGAACGCAGATGCTTAACAACCGACTGAGCCGCCCAGGCACCCACTTTCTTACATTCTTGAGGTGTGTTTAAAATGACTATATTTTGAGCCTTAACAAGACAATAGTTTTCTTAATGACTCAGAGATCTTGGAATAGAAAGAGCTGGAAGGGACCTAAGAAGTCATCTAGTACAACTGCCTTATTTTCTAGGTGAGGACGTTGAGTTGCAGAGAAGCAGTTGAGTAAGTGGTGAGACTGCATACAATCAGAGTTAGGGTTTGTAGTTAGTTCTCTTAGTATAAGGCATTACCTATTAATTTTAATTTAGGATGTGAGAAATCCTTTAGATTGTTAAAAATGTTTTAGAAAAGATATCTTTGCTTCTTTGAAATTTAATGCTCTAGAGCTGGCAAGTGTTTCAGAGGCTAAAAATTATGGCAGTAGAAGTGGGAAAAGTTAATGAAAACTAAACAACAGCCTAGAAAATTAGACACTAGCATGTCTGTTTTCTCTTTGCTCTTAGGTGGTTGTCTCCAGCAGTTTTGCTCTTCCTCAAAGGAAAGCAAAGCCGTGGGATTGTTTCATTTGGTAATAATTTGGATCCTTGCAAATTTCTAAAAAAGGTTTAGAATTTAGGCTCTAGAGAACAGTTATGAGCACTCTCATTGCTAAATCATGCTCTGGGGAAGTCTGCCATTTAATATGTCATAGGATAGGGCTACCTAGCTATTATTGATGGTCTCAGAGCTCCAGAAAATGCATGCCTTTCTGTGAAGTAGGAGCAGCTTGACATTCGCTAATGAGAGTGAGTCTCTGAAAGGCCATTTTGTGAGAGTTGAGATCGGTTGCCTCATTAATAGTGGTTTCTGAAGATAAAAGTTTCTTCCTTTCTGGTTAGTCATACTTGTGCAACATTTTTTCCCCCATCAGTTGGTCAACTTTATCCTTAATGAAAGATAATAAAATCATTTCCTAGAAGCTTTAGTGCTGTTCAGCTGTTGCCTGGATGCTAAAAATGTCTCATTTTAACCCCTTTTCTGGTATATAGTAATTTTACTGGAAAAACCCAATCTCTTGGCAGAATAATGTAGTAGAAAGAGCCTTGGGTGTGAAATCATCTACAGATAAGTGGATAGATACATAGCACTCTACAAAGTGAGACATTATTACATGGTTGTGGAAGACTGCAACTTCCATGGTTTTCACTTAGTCTGTTTACATTTTTTATTTTTAAAAATCATCTTTTAGAAATTGTTTAAGCTCTCCTGTTGACTTTCAGTGTTTATTTGTTTGCTGAATACACAGGCAAAGGCACAAACTTAGAACCAAAGTAAGCCAGCCATCTCAGTATCCTGTGTTTTTTATGGCTCAGCCCGGGTGGGTGGTAGTGAGGAAGGGACCACCCAGTAAACTGAATTTAGTTTCCAGACAGTGAAATGATCCATGGGCTCTGAGGTTGGTTTTTGTTTTGTTTTTTTGTTTTTTGTTTTAAATCAGCACTGTTTCCCAGTTATCAGCACCCTTTCCTCTCATTTTGTAGTTACACTCTCACAGATCTTTTTTCCAGTTTAAAGCTTCAGGTTTTTTTCTCAGACACTGTTGTGTCCTGAAAACTCTTCCACCAGGTTGAGGGGGGGCCAGCTTTGAAAGACTGTATGACTTCGTGGGAGTTCTGCCTAATAAAGAGTTCAGGGCTAGTCTTTGGCAGGAGAATAGAACATATTTCCTTGATGGCCATAATTCACTCAAGCAAATTTCAGGCACTAAAAATAAAAATTTCACATCTGCTTGGTTTTATCGAGGTCAGGAAAATGTCTTCTCTTAGAAGTTAAGTTGAACATGATACCAGAGTTAGTTTGCCAACAGTGTCGCTAGACTTGGGGTTAGATTGCTGAGACCTAATTTATTAAAAAGTTTTGTTTTAGACTAGGGTATTTGAACACTAGTGACAAGTAGGTTTAGGTGATTTAAGTGTATTCAGAATTATTCTTTTGCAAAAGATCTGAGAGAATTTTCTCTTTTAAAATAACATACTTTATCAAATACAATGTCAAATGTTTCTGCATCATTTGCCTTTTTAATCTAATACTGTATTTGTTTCTGAAGATGATATTAGTGTTTTTAACTGATTTCAATTTAAGTAGAAAAGGTCTCCTTTAAAACCAAGGTGCCTTCATTGATTTGAAACGACTGAGAAGACAGTCCTCGGACCTTTTCAGTGCTCCTATTTATTCATTCCAGTGGCTTTCTGTAAATGACGTCATTGTTAAATCACGGTGCATTGTGTAATGTGGCCATTTTAGTTCTTAATTAAATAACAAGAGCACAAGGGTGCCTAGTGTTTCAGGAAAGTTTAGTATCTGTTTTGTTCTTATATCTTCCTTTTCTTTTAACTGTTCGACTTTGTAGAGTAGCATATAAATGTTGCCACTAATTAGTTCTGCTCATTCCTTGCATCTAATTGCTTTGTTTTTCCCTCGAAAAGGTTTTGGGATGTAAGATGAACATCTGTAGAAAAGCTTTATTACATAATGCTTTGTAAGTTACTTATTGGATGTCTGTAAACATTAATAGATAATAGTAGTTGAAATTTTATACTTTGTTATTTGTTTTTCATATTTCTTACAGGTGTGTCACAGTAGTGCTATCCCTTTCTCTAACATTAAGCATTATTATTCAGGCCCTGGTGTGCTGAAGTGTTATTTTAAGGTGTATATGCCCGCATTATGACTATATTGTTAATACTATGCTAGGTTTTAAGAATTGTTTCTCTTAGAAGACCCTGAAAAAGTTCTTGTAGAAAGATTTTTTTTTTCAGAGTTGTTTGCAATTCTGGGCTGTAATTTGAATTTGCACTTTTTGCTCCAGTGTTTTTTAAACTCTGAATGGCTTATGGAAACTGGGCAGTATTACTTGTTTGACAAGTTTGGATGTACCAATCTAATTTACTATGAATCTTTCTAACTCTGTATCTATGTACAAAATAAATAATAACTTAATTTTGTAGGAGTTAAGATATATTTATGTCAAGACAAAGACTTTACCATTAAGAGATGAGAGAGCTGAGTTAAAAATCTATACATCTCTGAAAACTTAAAAAAATTATTTTTATAGGAAAGCAAATACTTGCTGCAAATAATCTAAAAACGGTTAAATGCTATTGAGATAGATCTTTTCAAATTATTCAATATGTTCTTCATTGAATTGACCCTTTTTGATGGTTTAAAAGTTACAACTCTTTGCAAACATAGTACAGTTAAACAAGACTGTCAGTGGTAATAGCAACTAAACTGAGGGTTGCTGGAGCTGGAAACCTTCATCCTCTCCAATACCCCATTTTGACAGAATCTGAGGACTAGAAAGATTCAGTGACTTTCCAGAGGTCACTGACAAAATTTATAGAGTAACAGATCTTTTGGCTTTAGATCAGTATCCTTTTCCATTATACTACACTATTTTCTTACGTTTCCTTTTTCCTTAATGTTTATTTTTAAGTAATCTCTACACCCAATATGGGGTTTGAAATCATAACCCTGAGGCCAAGAGTCACATGCTCTAGCGACTGAGCTAGCCAGGCACCCCTGTTTTCTTTTCTTCCCCCTCCCCTTTTTTTATAGGACTTTTCTCAGGTAGAGAAATGGATTTGTTTTTTTACCCAGGTTCAGTTTTTTTGAAGCGTTACTAACATTCGTAGCCTAAGACAGATAATAGGAAAAAAGATACATTCTTAATCAACAACTTCTTTATAAACTTTGTTATGAATCATAATTTGTTGTAATCAGATTAGTTAATTTGAATTTATTTAGTCTGTAATTAAATGAAATATAAATAAAGTGATATGATCAAAACAGTAAGAAGGGAGGAGCAAGATGGCAAAAGAGAAATCAAAGACCTATAGTCACTTTGATGACGTGAAGGTCAGCTGTGTCATATTGAGGTGTGTGTGTAGAAGGGTATTATCCCTCCCCCCTTTTTTTTTTTTACAGTTAAGAAGATGTGATGTGTTTTCCCTGACTGTACCTTATTTTTTTTCTGATATGCTTGAGACATTTTCATAGCAAACTTTTATTGTTCCTCATCTATTGTTTTCCATGTTATCAGGAAATTCTCTTTCAGTGCCTGCCTTCTCTACCCAGCACATTTCTTTCTTTCTTTTTTAAAATTTTATTTATTTATTGAGATAGAGTGAGAGAAAGAGAGCACAAAGGGGCATAGAGGGAGAGGGAGAAGCAGACTCCCTGATATGCAGGGAGCCGGACGTGGGGCTTGATCCCAGGACACTGGGACCAGAACCCGAGCCGAAGGCAGACGCTTGACTAACTGAACCACCCAGGTGTCCCTACTCACCACATTTCTGATTTGAAAAAAATATATTATCCTGACATACTTGTTGGGGATACAGTTTAACAACCCTTTGAGAGACTATATATAGGGCCCAATTTTGTCCAGGCCCGACATAGACAATGCATAATATTTCTTTTTTTTTTTAAATCCGTCATATTTCTTATGGTCACTGTGGTATCTGAAAGTACTATGCTTAGAATTCTGTGGCAGTTTCTTGCATTCATGAAAAACTATTTTAATTTTATACAGACTATTTGTCTTAAAGAAGGTAAAAAGCTCTTAATTCTGAAAACTGTATTTGGAAATTTTCCATAGTATCAAGAACCTCTTTGTTTGGTTTGGTGTTCTCTTAACAGAATATCTTGTTGGCATTATCATGTTTTGAATGGCCTCCTTGTTTAGCCTTAAATGCTATTAAGAAATCCAGTAATACTCATGGTTCAGTTAACTCATGTAGGCATTTACTGAACACCAGTGTACTTAGTAATATAATTGCCCCCAGGAGGCTTAAGAGTTAGATACAAAAGTGTAACAGTAGGAGGAAAAAAGTGTAATAATGAAACTGGGTTCCAATTTTTGATGCCTTATTCATAGGCAAATTTAGCAAAATTTATTGAGCTTTTACTATGTGTCAGATGTGCTAGGCTCTCAGAATTCTCTGAAACAAATAATGGTCCTTGCCTTTATGGAGCTCCAGTTGCTGTTGTGCTGTAGTTATGTACACTTAGTGCACTTCAGAGGGGACAAGTTTTCACGCATCTGATACTGAGAGTTGCAGAAAATCTAAGAAATAATAGGGCCACGCTGTTTTGGATTTTAGTTTCCTCTTACTGTGTTATATATTATCAGGTTATTTATTTTTAATTAAAATCATGTCATGTCCTTTACTATTATATTAACTATTNAACGCCGGGATCACGCCCTGAGCCGAAGGCAGACGCTTAACCGCTGTGCCACCCAGGCGCCCCGTGTACTTAAAATTTTGACTCAAGTTTTAAAAGCAGATGTGTGGAAAAGGGGGAAGAGAATTGCATAAATATTTTCATTTATTTAATGGTAATAGTATTTTTGTTCATTATTAAATCTTAGCATTTACATATTTTTAGGGAAAATTATTTAAAACTAAAGAATATGCAAAATGGTATAGTTATGTTTTAAATGTGATAAAAAACAACATAAAATTTACCACCTTAACTATTATTTATTTGAGAGAGAGAGAGAGAGAGGGAGGGGCCATGAGCAGGGCTGCGGTGGGATGAAAGGGGAGGGGCAGAGGGAGAAGGAGAAGCAGTCTCCCCGCTTGCTCTCAGGACCCCAATATCATGACGTGAGCTGAAGATGCTTAACCAACTGAGCCACCCAGGTACCCTCATCTTAATCATTTTTAAATGAACAGTTCAATGGGGTTAAGTATATTCACATTGTTATGCAACAGTACTCCAGAACTTTTTCATCTTACAAAACTGAAATTCTATACCCAGTAAACTCCTCGTTTCCCCTCGCACATTCCCTGGCAACCATTATTCTTTCTGTTTCTGTGAATTTGACTGCTTTAGACTACTAATTTGACTGCTCTGTCATATAAGTAGGGTCATAGAGTACTTGTCTTTTTGTGGCTGGCTTATTTTACTTAGCATAATGTCATCAAATTTCATCCATGTTATAGCATATGACAGGATTCTCTTTGTAAGGGTGAATAATTCTCCACTGTATGTATGCACGTACAACATTGTCTTTATTCGTGTATGATGGACGTTGGGTTTGCTTCTACCTCTTGGCTATTGGGAATAGTGCTGCTGTGCACTTGGGTGTACAGCTTTCTCTGAAATTCCGCTTTCAGTTCTTTTGGATAGATACCCAGAAGTAGACAGAAGTAGAATTGCTGTATCATATGGTAATTCTATTTTTAATTTTTTGAAAAAAAATTATTTTTTAAAACTTTGCTTTTAGCTTCTATAAAGAAACTTTTTATTTTACTTATTTAATTTTTTTAGAAGATTTTATTTGAGAGAAAGCGAGAGCAAGCATGTGTCGGGAGCAGAGGGAGAGGGAACCCAGTGTGGGGCTCGATCCCAGGACCTGAGATGATGATCTTTTTTTTTTTTTTTTTTTTTTTTTTTTTTTTTTTAAATTTNCCTGAGATGATGATCTTAGCTGAAGGCAGACACTTCACTCATTGAGCCACCCAGGTGCCCCAGAAACTTTTTCTTTTTTTTTAAAGTTGCCTACGTTTATAGTCAGAACTACATTTTAAACTTCTTTATCTGAGCACTTCTCTCGTAAGATTATGTCCAAATTTCCTAACCTAATGGTGCAAGGTCATTAATACATTATAGTTGATAATCCAGTTGCTTTTACATTACTTAAATCAATATAAGTTGCTTAAAATGGAGCTCAAGGGTTGAGGCTTAAGACAGGAATTATTGCTGTTTAGGATTGCACAAGAAAAATTGTCATGATATACACTATGTTTGAGCATGCTTTTAAAGATAAATCATTCTTCTTTAGGTAACTGGTAATTGCTTATCTCCTTGTTTTAATTACTTATGCATAAAAGGTCACAGAAAGTAAAAATGGCTTGTTGCTGGCAAGCATTTCTCTTTATGGAATTAATTTAGTGACCCCCCCCCAGCCCCAGAAAATGACAATTGTCCTGCCATTCCAGACAATGGATATTCTCATCTCTAGTTTTATATACATGCTTAGGGAACTGTAGCATGGCCAAGCATCTTGATATAGTGGTAATTAATCTTTTAGTGAAACACCTGATCAGAACTGTCTTCATAAAAGCTCTTAACATATCACATTGTATTATTTTTACCTGCAGCGTGAAGCAAACTCAGATGCATCCAGACTTAAATTACTGATGATTCTTTGATTTACTTCAGAAACATTGTGACAACTAATTTGTTTAAGTCTTTATTTTTTTAAAGATTTTATTTATTTGACAGAGAGAGAGTTAAAGAGAGAATACAAGCAGGGGGAGTGGCAGAGGCAGAGGGAGAAGCAGACTCCCCACTGAGCAGGGAGCCCGATGTGGGACTCGATCCCAAGACCCTGGGATCAAGACCTGAGCTGAAGGCAGATGCTTAACCAACTGAGCCACCCAGGCGCCCCTAATTTAAGTGTTAAGAAATTTATTGCAGTAAGTGGAATGGAGGTATTAAAAATATTATTATATTATCTAGTTGTGCCTTACCATAAAAATTTAAGAAATAAGCAGTTTAGCTTCAGCAGGCACATGTAATGGGGGTTACATGAAACAGGCACCTTTATTTCATACACTTCTTTCTTGGGGTATTGAACACTCTATGGACCATTTGATTTTAATCATTGCTTTGCTTGCAAAGGGATTTGATGCTGTTTAAAAGTGGTACCACCTGGGGCACCTGGTTGGCTCAGTCGTTAAGCATCTGCCTTTGGCTCAGGTCATGATCCCAGGGTCCTGGGATTGAGCCTGCATCAGGCTCCCTGCTCTGCTGGGAGCCTGCTTCTTCCTCTCCCACTCCCCCTGCTTGTGTTCCCTCTTTCACTGGCTCTCTCTCTCTCTGTGTCAAATAAATAAATAAAATCTTTTTTTTTTTTTAAGATTTTATTTATTTATTCGACAGAGATAGAGACAGCCAGCGAGAGAGGGAACACAAGCAGGGGGAGTGGGAGAGGAAGAAGCAGGCTCATAGCAGAGGAGCCTGATGTGGGGCTCGATCCCATAACGCCGGGATCACGCCCTGAGCTGAAGGCAGACGCTTAACGGCTGTGCCACGCAGGCGCCCCAGATAAATAAAATCTTAAAAAAATAAAATAAAAAGAAAAGAAAAAGTGGTACCAGCCAAGAAATGTGTCCCTTTCCAAAAAGCCAAGCATCAAACTTACAGCAAACTCTTCATTTTATTTAGCTCCCTTAAAGACTCATTATCATACATTGCATTGTCCAGAATGGTTCTCTTAGTGAGAATGTTACTGAAGGACTCCTAATGTTGCATCTTCTGAATACCCCTCATGAAAGTAAGGTATCCAGAATCCCAGTGGAGAATTGTTTGGAGATGCCACATGCTGGCATTGTGCTCAGCATGCTTTATAAGATTGTATCTAAAGGAAACAAAAATATAAAGATTATGTGGGAAACCATAAACTTTCTGTTCATTTAGGAAGTCATATTTAGAAGCTTTTCTAGTTCTGGTTCAAAACTACCATCAGGTCCATGCAGCTGCCTTCTGAAAGCTGAAATGGAGGCTGATAATGAACTATACACTTCACATGAATGTTTGTGTTTATAAATGAATCATTGTGTTATGTCTGCTGTTTTCCTATACCCTACCCTTTTTTCTGTTCCCAACCTCCCCTGAGACATTGGTACTATGAACAAACTCAGGAGCTTGCTAAAGAGAACTCTCTGCCCCCCTACGTTTGTTATACTGCTGTTATGAGGGAGAATGAAATGCCTTTTTAAAAAGTACGGTATAAAAATCCACAGAATTGTTGGGAGACGACTTAGGATGAGTTTTCCCACTTAGTACTTTTTTGAATGGGAAGTGTTATGGATAACTGACTGTAAAGGGGATCTTAAACTCAAATTACTGTTTTTGTTTTTTCTTTTTATGAATTTTTGCAAATGAACATCTCATCTTGTGTAATACAGGTTGAATGATTTAGCTATGAATATACTCTTTAATCTGATGGATGAAATAACTCCAGCTCTGAAACTAGCAGTAATTGAAAATCTTTTGTGAAAGAGAAAGAAAGCTTGTCCTGAAATTAGATATTTAGCATGGACAAGAAAGTGACACATGGTATTTGTAGGCAGTCCCAGGAGGGTGCAAGTCAAAACTTTGCTTCTTACTGGCTCTGTGACTCAGGGAAGTTCATCTTCTCTGAGCTGAGGTTTCTTTATTTGTAAAAGAGGTTTAATCGATTATTAGGATTAAATGAGATCGATAACATGTAAGAGCATGTAATGGGTGCTTAACACATTAGTGCCCGTCTCTTAGTAAAAGTTCCATTGTATGTAGTCCTCCCATTAAATTGAAAATAGGGTTTTAATCACTTAGTTCAAGGCTGCTCTTCCAGGTTGTTGAAGTGTTCAGAACTTTACATTCTTCTTCCATTGGTGTGGTCATTAAACTAGCACAACTACCAGAGGAAGTAAATTCCAGTTACTATGCTTTGTTCTCTCATAAGCCAATCTAGTAAAAAAGGTAGTTGACAGTAGAAAAAATTTTTAAGATTACCCATGGAGTTTCTGTTTTTATTTTTCACTGGCCTGGTTATGAACCTGTGTGAGTGTGTGTCTATGTTTTCTCTACAGACTGTTTGCTAAAATGACATTCTCCCTGATGAATATTTTGCTGACACCCCATCTAATGATGGTAATTGGGTTTCTCAGTTTCCTAGTTCAATGAATTATTTTTCTGTCCCCATTTTTTTTTTTTAAAGATTTTATTTATTTATTTGACAGAGATAGAGACAGCCAGAGAGAGAGGGAACACAAGCAGGGGGAGTGGGAGAGGAAGAAGCAGGCTCATAGCGGAGGAGCCTGATGTGGGGCTCGATCCCACAATGCCGGGATCACGCCCTGAGCCGAAGGCAGACGCTTAACCGCTGTGCCACCCAGGCGCCCCACTGTCCCCATTTTTTTAAGAGTTGTTTGGTTTCCTGTAAATTGACAAAATTTCATTTATTTTATCTTTCTGGAATTCATTGTTATTAAAGCACTATTTTATTTTTCCACTCTCAGCTAACTCCTCTCTCATCCATTACATCCTCCCCAGTCCCAGGTAACCCCCAACACATCAGAAATGACTGTGAAATAATTTAAGGCAGGTAGAAAGGGTAATACAGTGGGTATTCTTTTACCCATATCCCAGTTCATGAAACAGTAAATTACAAATATTACTAAAGCTCACAAAATAAGTCTGCCCTAATACTTTTTTTTTTTAACATTGTTACTGAACTATATGATTTTATTAAGTAATGGTTGTTTTGGTTGTGTGTACATAGCACAGTTTTTCCTATTGTACAATGAAAGGAAAGAAGCTGGTTAGGTCTGAGCTATTAATTTGTGATTTTGGAATTTCTTAACTTCCATTCATCTACGGAACAAGAGTGATTATACTTGCTTAGTTCTTCGTGGTGATGTAAATTCATAGACATACAAACATAGAAAACATTTGTTGATAATTTTTTGTACAAGTTTACGTATGTTGGTGTTTTAGTTCTTAAATGTCTGTAGGGAAGGAACTACCTCTATTTTTTTTTTTTTTAAGATTTTATTTATTTATTAGAGAGAGAGAGACAGCCAGCGAGAGAGGGAACACAGGCAGGGGGAGTGGGAGAGGAAGAAGCAGGCTCATAGCGGAAGAGCCTGATGTGGGGCTCGATCCTACAACGCCGGGATCACGCCCTGAGCCGAAGGCAGACGCTTAACCGCTGTGCTACCCAGGCGCCCCTACCTCTATTTTTCTTTCTTTTTTTAAAGATTTTATTTGAGAGAGTGTGTGCACAAGTGGGGGGAGGGGCAGGGGGCTAGGGAGAAGCAGACTCCCCACGGAGCAGGGAGCTGGATTCTGCAGTCCCAGGGCCCACCATGACCTGAGCGGAAGGCAGATGCTTAACTCACTGAACCACCCAGGTACCCCTGTTTTTCTTTATACAGTGCAGGTTTGGTACCATAAACATAATGGGTACAGAATAATGATCTGAAGGGGGATCACTGGTGGTCCACAAAGAACTGCTGATGTAAATTACAGTTTCAGTTTGGAAAATGGGAAAAATCAAAGCATTCGTTTTATAAAGATCTATAGAGCTGAAATTAGAAACCTTTGAGGATAGGGAAAAAAATAAAAAAATAACTTGTTTAAATGATACTGGTAAAAACATTGAACAACACAAATATGGAAAATAAAGTAAAAATTAATGGAAATTTAGCTATCCAGAGATATCTACAGTTGAAATTCTGGTGAACATCCAGCCAGCTTTTTGTACATTTGTGTACAATTTACAAAGAAATCTGTATATAGTTTCATTAATATTTTAGTAGGATCATACTATCCATAATGCTCCATGATTTGTTTTCACCAAACAATATAGTATGAACATCTTTTCCATAAATAATAATAAATGGACATTTGTATCTTTTTAAATGATTGTATGTAATTCTATAGTATGTTTGTACTAGAATTTACTTAACCTTGTTGTTTCCAAAAGTTTCCAAAATTTCACTGTTATAAGCAGTGCTGTGATGAACATCTAAGTTCACACATTTTAGATTAAAATTCTGTAAGTGGGCAGTTCTACTCCCAGGTATATTTCTTTTCTTTTTTTAAAGATTTATCTATTTTATTTTATTTTATTTTTTTAAGATTTTATTTATTTATTTGACAGAGAGTACAAGCAGGAGGAGCACCACAGGGAGAGGGAGAATCAGGTTCCCCACCAAGCAGGGAGCCCGACATGGGGCTGGATCCCAGGACCCTGGGATCACAACATGAGCTGAAGGCAGACGCTTAGCCAACTGAACCACCCAGGCACCCCAAGATTTATCTATTTTAGAGAGAGAACGTGCACAATCGGGGAGGGGCAAAGGGAGAGGGAGAGGATCTCGAGCCGACTGCCTGCTGAGCACCACCCAGGCACCCCATACTCCTAGGTGTATTTCTAAGAGAAAAGGGAACTTAAGTCCACATGGAAACTTGCACAGAAATGTTTATAGCAGTATAAAGATGGAGATAACCTAAATGTCCATTGGATAAACATAATGTGATATATCCATACGATGGAATAATACTCAGCCATAGAAAAGAATGAAGTATTGATACGTGCGACAGTGTGAGCCTGGAAAACGTTCTGTTAAATGAAGGAAATAAACCAGAGAGAAAAGGTCACATATTTTATGATTCTATTTACATGACCTATCTAGAACAGGAAAATCCATAGAGACAATGGTTGCTAGGGTACGGGGTGAGGGGAGAATGGGGAATGACTATTTAATGGGTATGGATGTTTTTCTGGGGTGATGAAAGTTTTGAAAGTATAGAGAGGTAGTGGTTGCACAGCATTGTGAGTGCACTGAATGCCACTGAATTGTACACTTTAAAATAGTTAATTGAATGTTATGTGAATTTCATGTCAATTAAAAAAAATTTCAAAAGGAACTCCTGGTTGGGTCAGTTGGTGGAGCATGTGACTCTTGATCTTGCTGTTGTGAGTTCAAACCCCATGTTGGCTGTAGAGCCTACTTTAAATATTCTAGGGGCGCCTGGGTGGGTTAGTCCGTTAAGCATCTGACTCTTGATTTCTGTTCAAGTCATGATCTCAGAGTTGTGGGATCGAGTCCTGAGTCAGGCTCCATGCTTAGCAGGGAGTCTGCTTGAGATTCTCCCCCTTTCCCATTTCCTTTCCCTCTGCCCCTCTCCTCGCTCTCACACATGCACTCTCTCTCTCACTCTCTATCAAATAAATAAATCTTTGAAAAAAATTCTAAGCATCAGTGGGTCAAAGGTTTTATACATTTAATGTTTTGATACTTACAGCTAAACTGAATTTCAGAAAGCTAGCAATTCATACTATCATTAATACTGGTCTTTGCCAATATAGTATTATTTGAATATTAGGGAAATAAATATATCTTCATTTATTATTTGCATTTTTTCTCTTATGAGTTGCCTGTTTTTATTTTAAACTTATTTTTATTTTTTAAAGTAGGCTCCACATCCATCTTGGAGCCTAATACAGGGCTTGAATTTACAACCCTGAGATCAAGACCTGCGCTGAGATCAAGAGTTGGATGCTTAACCAACTGAGGCACCCAGGTGCCCCAGCCTGTATTTATTGTTTTTCTGTTTTAAAAGTTGAAATATTTTCCCTCATTACTACTTAAAATTTTTTCCCTGGGGCACCTGGGTGGCTCCGATGGTTAAGCGTGTCTGCCTTTGGCTTAGGTGGTGATCCCAGTGTCCTGGGATTGAGCCCCGTGTCTGGCTCTCTGCTCAGCAGGGAGCCTGCTTCTCCCTCTCCCTCTCGGTGCCACTCTGCCTGCTTGTGTTCTTTCTCCCCTCTCGCTCTCTGTCAAATAAATAAAATCTTAAACAATTTTTTTTTTTCCTAATTTAGTCCCTTATTCTTCCAGGTAAATTTGACACATTTTGTTAGGTTCCCACAATAAATCCCTCTGGGATTTTTATTTTGATGGACTCATTATGCTTTCATTTTCTTCTTATTGGTCCTACACATCTCCTGCTGTTTAAGCTTTATATTTTCTAGTTTTTGTTGCTATTGTGAATAGGACCTTTTCTTCCATTTTATTTTATTATTTTAAGATGTTATTTTTTCTTTTCTTTTTTTTTTTTTTTTGAGAAAGTGTGTGTGCCTTTGGGCGGGTAGGGTAGGGGGAAGTGAGGGGCAGAGAGAGAGGGAGGGAGAGAATCTTAAGCATGGAGCCCAACAAGGCTCGATCTCAGGACCCCGAGATCATGACCTGTGCCGAAATCAAGAGTCGGACGCTCAACCAGCTGCACCACCCAGGCCACCCCCATTTTATTTCTAATTGATTCTTTTTTTTTTTTTTAAGATTTTATTTATTTATTTGACAGAGAGACAGCCAGCGAGAGAGCGAACACAAGCAGGGGGAGTGGGAGAGGAAGAAGCAGGCTCCCAGTGGAGGAGCCTGTTGTGGGGCTCGATCCCAGGACTCTGGGATCATACCCTGAGCCGAAGGCAGACACTTAACGACTGAGCCACCCAGGCGCCCCTATTTCTAAATTGATTCTTATTTGTATATATGAAAGCTGTTGACTTACGGGCATTGATTTTATAATGGCTATCTCACTGTAATCTTAATGCTTTCAGTATTTTTCGTGATGTTCTTTAGGTTTCCAGGTATACTGTCATATCATCTGCAAATAATTTTACCTACTTTTTTCTAATATTTATACCTCATTTAATTTTTGTCTTGCTAAGTAATAGTGGTAATAGTAGGGAACCTTGTTTTATTTCTCACTTTTTTTTAAAGATTTTATTTATTGGAGAGAGAGATCGAGCATGAGCTGGGGCGGGTTGGGGGGTGGCAGAGCGAGAGGGAGGAGAGAAACAGAATCCCTGCTGAGCATAGAGCCTGGACCCAGGGGCTCCATCTCACGACCCTAAGATTATAACCTGACCCAAAATCAAGAGTCATACATTTAACCAACTGAGCCAGCCAGGCACCCCATGTCTCACTTTTAAAGTGGTGATTTTTAATTACTATGTAATATTCTTTCAAGTCATTTGCCACAATTTCTTATTTCTCTTTCGTCAAATATTCTGGTAGTTTAAAATTTTCCTTTATTTTAAATATAGAAGATAATAGAGCATGCAGTTTTCTCATTTTAAATTATTTATTTAGAATAAGTCCTTAGGGGTTGGTTTGCTGATTCATTCATTACATAATAAATATTGAAAACACAGAGAACATAAAATTTGAAATAGATAAAGTATGTCTGAATTATCCATTGCCATGTTAAGCTGAAGTTGGAGGAAACTAGTACAGGAAAAGGAGTGTGCAAATGCGTGGGTGAGCTCCTGTGTATTATCATTGAGTAGCATTTCTTTCTTTCTAAAAAGAGTGATTTATTTTTTAGAAAGACAGCACGTGATAGTGGGGAGAAGGGCAGAGGGAAAGGGAGAGAATCTCAAGTAGACTCCCCGCTGAGCACAGAACACTTGGCAGGGGGGCTCAGTCCCATGACCCTGAGATCATGATCTGAGCCGAAACTGAGTCGGAGGCTCACCTGATTAAGAAGCCACCCAGGCATCCCCATAGAGTAGCATTTTTGTCTTACATCCTTTTGTGATATTGTCATTGGCAGTTTAAAGATGTGGTGTGTTTTTGCAAATGAGAGTACTGCTTTTAGTACTTATCTAGTAATCTAGATAAATTAAGACAAGGGGAAGTCTAGTTCTCACATTATAAAGTGACTTTAGAGTTTATGCTTAGGGAGGGGTTAAAATATTAGCCCGTAGTGTATCAGATTATATAATTGTACTATGGGCATTACTCATGCATAAACTTTGAGAAGCCTGTAATTAAAAGGTACCCAACATGTAAGCGCCATTTACCTGGTCACTTAAGGGATCTTAGAATGGTGTGGATCTGAAGAGTTACTTCTTTAATTCAGATATTTATGTATAATGTAACTATTATGATTATAAATAGATAAAGTTTGTGTATATGAATATTAATTGAGAAGATGAAAAAGTGATGATAATTTGTTGGGTTGGTAGGATTTTGGATGTTTCCCCCTCCTTTTTGGTTTCCATTACTCTTTTTTAAAAAAATATTTATTTAAGTAATCTCTACACCCAGAGGGGGCTCAAACTCATAACCCCAATATCAGGAGTCATATGCTCCTCCAACTCAGCCAGCCAGGCATCCTTTGTTTCCATTACTCTTACTTGTACTGTAAATAATTTTAAAAATCTTACTCATAAAACATGATAGATGGCTATTACTATTCATTTTTCTTCAGGCCCTACTAGAGAAAGTGAGAGACTCTCTAGGATACCTGAGTTTAAAGTGCTTATTTTCCCTATGATCATCTGTACTTCCCTTCAGCATTTTTTCATGGTTTTATCATCACACAGCATCTCATAACTATATTTTATCCAGAAAATTCTCTGAAAACATGAAGCTTAAGCGGCACTATTTCTCCTTTCAGGACAGTATTGTGTGTTCAG
Organism: Ailuropoda melanoleuca; assembly: GCF_002007445.2. Lineage (NCBI taxonomy): Eukaryota > Metazoa > Chordata > Mammalia > Carnivora > Ursidae > Ailuropoda > Ailuropoda melanoleuca. The sequence goes on from NC_048233.1 coordinate 42,909,496, forward strand.
AATGGTTATTTCTGCATTATTAATCAACTCCAAACTATTTTTAATGGGAATCAAGTCTCATTTGAATGCTTTGCTATGATTATCCTTTTTCAATTTTCAATGATAAGTCCAGAGGTTAGAAGCAAAATAATTAAGTTACTGTGCATTTTATTTTTCTGTTTTACAGTATTTTATTGGTGCTGTTTTAGAGATAATTGATGATTGAATTTGATACTACGATTGTCCTAGATAAGTTCAAAATAACATACTGTGAGTAGTAAGAGTGCATATATAGATAGAAAGGAAAAAACATTAAAAGTCATATTCAGCTCTTTTATTTTACTAATATACAGTGATTTATGGAGTGCCTCCTGTGTGTTAGGTATAGTGCTGAAGGTATGCTTCATATTAGTTTTATTACTCCAGTGTAATCATATCCTTTTTGCTAATGAGGAAAGTAAGGCTCAGAGAGGTTACTCTGTTAGTAAGTGGTGAAATCAGGATTCAATCTAGGTTTGTCCAACAGTACCATTTTAGTGCATTACCATGTATTTAATGATCCTGATTAATTTTAATCATCAGAAGCTCCTGGTGATTTTTAAATGTCTGTGAATGGAGATGAACAGACCAAAAGTCAGTCAAAAAAAGGACCTGATCTGAAAACCAACAAAGTTGGGGGCACCTGGGTGGCCCAGTTAGTTAGTGTCCAACTCGATCTTAGTTCAGGTCTTTATTTTGTTTTATTTTATTTATTTTATTCAACAGAGAGAGAGAGAGAGCATGAGCTGGGGGATCAGCAGACAGAGGGAGACGGAGAAGCAGGCTCCCCACCAAGTAGGGAGCCCAATTCGGGGCTCAATCCCAAGACCCTGGGATTGTGACCTGCGATCGTGACCTGAGCCAAAGGCAGACGCTTAACTGACTGAGCCACCCAGGCGCCCCAGATCTTAACTCAGGTCTTGATCTCAGGGTTGTGAGTTAAAGTTCTATGTTGGGCTCCATGCAGGGTGTGGAGCTACTTAAAAAAAGGAAAAAAGAAAAAAACCAGCAAGGTGGGGCACCTGGCTGACTCAGTCGGAGGGGCATGCACCTCTTGGTATTGGGATCATGAGTTCGAGCCCTGCATTGTGTGTAGAGATTACTTAAATAAATAGTTAAAAATTTGGAAAAAATAAATAAAAACCAACAGGCGAGGAGAAGTTACATTCATCTCTTTCTTTGTTTCTTTGGTGTAAAAAAGGTGGTTTTATTAAAGCATGGGGACAGGACCCTTGGGCAGAAAGAGCTGCCCATCTCTTCTTTACTCAGGAAAATGGTGGAGGCATGAATTAAGTCCAAAATTAATTTTAATTTTATCATTTCCTGTTTATCACTTTCTTGCTCTTAATAAACCAAATAACTGTATTCTCTTAACCTTCATATCCCTCTCCCACAGCTTTCCTCTGGAATGTATACATTATGTATTTAAATAGATGAATCTTAAATAATACCAGTCTGAATAATAATAAGTAAAATAATAAGTAATTATAGCTAGTTTGGGAGGGATGTTAAAGTAAGACCCTTTCCCTAGAAAGTTATCACTATGGTGAGAGTTGGGGGAAAAGATATGACAATTCTAATTCATTTCTCGGTTTTAAAAAACAGTTTTCACTATGGAATGATGTTGACAGAGGTGGAAATAGGTGAAAGTCTTGGAATTTAGAAGAATTTCAGTATGTTACTAATAATTTAATTTTGAGATCTTTAGTTTTTTTGGACATGAAAAGTAGGGAGATCTGTACCTTTGGATTCATGATGGATAACATAAGACTTGAGTTTTTAGTAAAGAAACATTACCAAAGCTGAAAAAAAAATCTCGTTTTGACAGACATCTGAATTACACTTCTTCAAATGGTCCCATTTAAAATTTGGGATTGCCTTTCTCCCTTTTATTCTTCTAAACCTCTTTGCTGGGAGGGTGGACTTTAAAAACTCCTATCACTTAGTTACGGCGACACCTACTGGTAAGAATCTTTGACATCGTGCTGATTGCCCCATACTTGAAGAAAAGTACCCATTTACTGAGATGTGGAACACCAGTTGTTAAATCTATAAAAACATTGTTAATAATAAAAGGGTGAGGTGCACAGGCTGATTTTTTTTAATTAATTTATTTTTTTGCTTTGTGTGTGTGTGTGGTTTTTTTTAAGATTTTCTTTATTTGTTTGAGAGAGAGCAGGAGCAGGAGGAAGGGCAGACGTGAGGGAGAAGCAGACATCCCCACTGAGCAGGGAGCCCAGGACCCTGAGATCATGACCCAAGCCGAAGGCAGACACTTAACGAACTGAGCCACCCGGGTGCCCCTGTGTGTGGTGTTTTTTTTTTTTTTTTAAAGATTTTATTTCTTTATTCGACAGAGATAGAGACAGCCAGCGAGAGAGGGAACACAAGCAGGGGAGTGGGAGAGGAAGAAGCAGGCTCATAGCGGAAGAGCCTGATGTGGGGCTTGATCCCATAACGCTGGGATCACGCCCTGAGCTGAAGGCAGACGCCTAACCGCTGTGCCACCCAGGCGCCCCCCTGTGTGTGTCTTTAATGATAAAAGTTAAATCATCATGTTATAGAAAATAAGAGAAACAGAAAGGAGAAAAACAAAACTAATAACTCCTCCCCAGCGCAGTCAGCAATTTTGGTGTGTTTTCTTCTACTTTATTTAAATTTTAATGTATTTATTTTTCAAGCATAGCTTTATTCTTGCCGTGTATGTAATTTGTTCCTTTGTTTGTTCACTAATATGGCATAAGCATTTTTTCCAAGTTATTATACTGCAGTTAACCATAAATTTTACTGACTGCCTGGTATTCCATCAGGTTACTTAACAGTTTCCTCATTGTTCGCATTTTAATCCATTTCTTATATTGTTGTTGTAAGTAATTTGTTGGATGTCTGTTCAAATGACTTTTTCCATGTTTGGATTTTTTCAATTAGGAATATTTTTATAGACTCTGACCTTTCCCTAAAGTTTTTGCCTACTAGTGAGGTTGAAGTTTTTCCTTTTGCTTGTTTACAATTTGTAGTAGTTGATTCATTTATTGGCACCACAGTAATATTCTTAGGAATTTGCCAGGGCTATTTTTTAAATAAAGAAGCATTGTTTTTAAAATTTGTTGAGGGGCGCCTGGGTCGCTCAGTTGGTTAAGTGGCCAGCTCTTGATTTCAGCTCAGATCATGATCTCAGGATCATGGGATCAGGCCCTATATTGGGCTCCACTCTGGGTGTGGAGCCTGCGTAAGATTCTTTCTCTCCCTCTCCCTCTGCCACTCCCCACCCCCCACCTCCTCCAAAATAAAAATAAATAAAATAAAATTTGTTGAAAATAACTTGCTCAAGCTCTTATTTGCTTTTTTGTAATACAGAAGTTTTTCATTTTTTTTTAAACTTTTTTTTTTTTAAAGATTTTATTTATTTATTTGACAGAGATAGATAGCGAGCGAGAGGGAACACAAGCAGAGGGAGTGGGAGAGGAAGAAGCAGGCTCATAGTGGAGGAGCCCGATGTGGGGCTCGATCCCATAATGCCGGGATCATGCCCTGAGCTGAAGGCAGACGCTTAACCGCTGTGCCACCCAGGCGCCCCGAAGTTTTTTCATTTTTATGTGTCAAATGAACTGATCTTTTGTGATTTCTTTAATGAGTTTTTTTTTTTAAAGATTTTATTTATTTATTCAACAGAGATAGAGACAGCCAGCGAGAGAGGGAACACAAGCAGGGGGAGTGGGAGAGGAAGAGGCAGGCTCATAGCAGAGGAGCCTGATGTGGGGCTCGAACCCGTAACACCGGGATCACGCCCTGAGCCGAAGGCAGACGCCTAACCGTTGTGCCACCCAGCCGCCCCTCTTTAATGAATTTTGAAATCATATAGAAATGCCTTTTCAAAGTTTAATAATAATTTTCTTTTCATTAATTAATTAATTAATTAATTTTTAAAGTGATCTCTACCGACTGAGCCAGCTAGGCGCCCCTTCTTTTCTTCACATTTAAGTGTGTGTGTGTGTGTGTGTGTGTGTGTGTGTGTGTGTGTGTTTAACTCCCCTCCCTTTATTTTTCATGCTTTATTTTTCAGGGGATAATATGAAGAAGGCAACAGATCATTTAAAGAAATCAGTGTTAGTGTTTTTTAATTTCTTGCCAGGCTTTCTTTCTAGACATTTTTGTAAACATTGAACTTTATCTGCCCAGAATTATTTTTTAACTGTCAGGGCAGAGGTATCTAAAGTTATTTTGAACATAAGAATGGTCTCTGAGTCTCCTGACATCTAGAACAAAAAAGGCAACTGGAGATACCATTTTCTGTCTTGTGTGTTATCGCACTACATTTTGGCTCACTACAGTTGAGCACATAACAGTGTGTGGAACACAGCAGATGTGCAATAAAGATTTGTTGAATTAAAATTAATAAAATAAGTATTTTTCTTCTTCCTTCCTTCTGTGGTGTCCGTCCATCCCCTGTGCAGTATAGGTTGTTTCTTTTTTCTTTTCAGTTTTCCCCTTTGAACATTTTCTTTTTTCCTCCTCCTCTTCCTTTTTTAAAAAGGAATGTTTTGAACTATAGTTTGCTTTTTAAAACATCCTAATTGAGCTATAACTCATATACCATACAATTCACCCATTTAAAATGTACGGTTGGTAGATTTTGGTATATTCACACAGTTGTGCAACTGCCACCACAATCTAATTTGAGAACATTTTCATTACCCACAAAGAAACGCCATGTGGCCCATTAGCTGTCCTTCCATATTCTCACTTCCATTTCCAGTCCAGGGCAACCACTACTTGCAGTCTCTATAGATTTGCCGATTCTGGACATTTCACATAAATGGAATCAAACAATATGTGGTCTTTTGTGACTGGCTTCTTTCAGTTAGCATGTTAGCAAGGTTCATCTATGTTGTAGCATTCTTTTTCATTGCCAGATAGTATTTCATTATATAGATATACCACATTTTGTTTATCCATCCCTCAAATTGAATACACACTTGGCTTGTTTTTACTTTTTGGCATTATGGGTAATGCTGTTATAAACATTTGTGTACAAATTTTTGTATGGACATATGTTTTTATTTCTCTTTGTTATATACCTAGGAGTGGAGCTTCTGGGTTAGATTCAATTTTAATGGGTTGCTTTGTATCTTTGAAAGATCTTAAAAATACAGTAGTTTCACCTTATCTGCTGGGGCTACGTTCATCCTCCAGTGGTTGTCTGAAACTGGATAGTACCCAAACCGCAAGTATACTATTTTTTCCTATACATGCAAATCTATGATAAAGTTTAATTTATAAATCAGGTACTATAAGAGGTTAACAACAATAACTAATAATAAAAAAGAGTAGTTAACAATAATAGATCATAATGAAGTTATACGAATGTGGTCTCTGTCACAATATCTTATTGTAAAAAAATATATCTTATTTTACCGTATTCCCCCTTTCTGTGATGATGTAAGATGACAAAATGTCTACATGACAAGATGAAGTGAATGATGTAGGCATTGTGACATAGTGTTAGGCTGTAGTTGACCTTCTCACAATAATGTCGGGAAGATCATCTGCCTCGACTGTGATTGACTGTGAGTAACTGAAGCCACAGAAAGAGAATCTGCAGATAAGGGGAGATGCCTGTATTTATTGCTTCTCTTTTGTTCATATTCCTGGCAGTCTTGCTGTTTCATTTATGTCCCAGAAACTTTGAAGTTCCCTGTATTCGGCCATTAAATTCTGACTTTTTACTCCTAAATATTTTTTATTCATGCCTCTCTTCATTGGAACCACAGCCCTACTTGATTTTTGGTTTTTGTTTTGTTTTGTTTTTGTTGGTAAGTAGGCTCCACACCCAGTGTGGGGCTTGAACTCATGGACCCTTGACCTGAGGTCAAGAATCACATGCTCACAGCCCTAGTTTAGGCCTTTATTATCTTTCACCATTATCAAATGGAGTAGCCCAGAATATTCTACTTCTCTTTTTTCTAATACTCCTCCTTCCAACTCTTACACTCCTTTTATCAGAGCACATTATTAGTACTTTATTTTATAAATTATAAGGCAGATATTATAGTTGATTTAATGTTACATCTTCCCAGTAAGATAGAACCTCTATAATGGCCAGGATTCTTTCTGACTATCCCCAGAGCTTAATATACTATCTGGCACATGTCCTTATTCCTGGACATATACTTACTGGGTTAAAAGATTAGTCACTTTTTTTTTTTTTAAGATTTATTTATTTTAGAGAGCAAGAACATGAGTTCTGTTACTGGTTTCAGAGGTAGAGGTCAGTGATTCATCAGACTTATATAATACCCAGTGCTCATTATATCACGTGTCCTCCTTAGTGTCCAGGGACAGAGATTCTTAAGCAGACTGTGCACTGAGCACGGAGCCTGACTCGGGGCCCCATCTCACGACCCTGAGATCACAACCTGAGCTGAAACCAAGAGTCATACACTTAACTGACTGTGCCACCCAGACACCTGTTTTGTTTTGTTTTTTTAAGTAGGCTCCACACTTGGTGTGGGGCTTGAACTCAGGACCCTGAGATTAAGAGTTGCATGCACCAGCCAGGCACCCCAAGATTAGTCACATTTTAAAGATTTGATCTGTTTTGTGCCACATTGCCTTACATACACACCATTCTGATTCCCTGCTATACACTTCTGTGCACTCATGCTACTGGGAGTTGTACGAAAGTGTTTATCTCTTTATGTTGTCTCTACCATCACATTTCAAAAAGTCAGTCATTTGAATGTCTGTCCTGGATCTGATGATACCATGTTTTAAAGTTCATCTCCACATTCATCTTCTCCCTTTACTCCGCTGTCACCCTACACACCATGTTCTTCTCCTCTACATTCCTTCACTCTTCTAATGTTCCCTCTGCTTGGAACACCTTCCCGTGCCGACATGTTTCACCTGGCTAATTCCTGTGCATTCTTCTTTAAAGTTTGGCCAGAATGTTAGCTCCTCTAGGAAGTAAGCTTTCTCTGAAATTCCAGACTGGGGAAATTACTCCTTTCTTTTTTTTTTTTTTTTTCAAA
>NC_048233.1:42916585-42929914 GCF_002007445.2 Ailuropoda melanoleuca
GATGTGGGGCTCGATCCCATAACGCCGGGCACGCCCTGAGCCGAAGGCAGACGCTTAACCGCTGTGCCACCCAGGCGCCCCGAAATTACCCCTTTCAATACCAGAACATCTTTGGAATGGCTTTTACTATAACATTTATCTCATTATTTTGAAATTACCTGTTTTTCTCTTCTCTAGGGAACTACAAGCTCTTCAACAGCAAGTACTATTTCTTTGACTCCTCAGAGTTTAGTATAGTACCTGGAACAATAGAAATTAAATAATTGATAAACATTTCTATAGCGTACTTTAGGGTGTCCACATGGTATAAGACACTATAGGGATAAGCCCTAAAGGAAATTTATATAAAGCCTCTAAGGGGTGTGTGTGTGTGTGTGTGTGTGTGTGTGTGTGTAATATTCTGTAATAACTCTATAATCAGGAAAGATGTAATGAGGAAAAAATCAGTTTAGAAGCAAGGTTATATGGATTTGTATCAAGCACAAATTACTAATGAATTAACAAGCGCTTATGTTCTGGAACAGGAGGAAGTAAATTTCTGGTATCTGTTCTTTATTCTTGTGTGGTCTAATTTAATATAAAAGTATTCGAATTTTTTGTTAGATGCTTATTCACTTACAGTTCTGGGAGCTGGACAAAAAAAAATTAAAGGCTCTTAGCAATTTGACACACAAAAAACAGTGACACAAAATAGTGGTAGGATATACTGAGGTATGTATAGACTGTATAGTTAAGAAAAACTGATAGGCCCAGCATAGTCATGATTTACTTTAAAAAAAATAAATAATTTCGGGGCGCCTGGGTGCCTTAGTCATTTGAGCATCCGACTCTTGATTTTGACTCAGGTCATGATCTCAGGGTTGTGTCAGGCTGTGCTCTGGGTGTGGAGCCTGCTTGAGATCTTCCCCCTCCCCCCATGTACATGCACTCTTTCTCTCTCTCAAATAAATCAGTCTTTAAAACATAATAATATCTCTTTTTTTGTAGTTGATGAATGCATATTTATTTATTTATTTTAAAGATTTTATATATCTATCTGACAGAGAGCACAAGCAGTGGGAGGGGCAGAGGGAGAGGGAGAAGCAGGCTCCTCGCTGAGCAGGGAGCCTGATGCAGGCGTGGATCCCAGGACCCCAGGATCATGACCTGAGCCAAAGGCAGATGCTTAACCAACTGAGCTACCCAGGCGCCCCAGGGAATGTATATTTAGCTATATATACCTATAAAACCTATTTCAGTGACTTAACCAGTTATGTGGGTACTTACTATTTTTATATAACATGAAGTCTGAAGGTAGTGCAAAGTTCATGTGGCAGCTCAAGGTAACAGTAGGAGTCCTGGCTATGTTTACTTTTGCCTTAGTGTGGGACAGTTGCCATGCTTGTAAGGCAGCTGCACTACCTTTGGGCATTGTGACTTCTTTCCAGACAGGATAAAGGAGGGAAAGGTGAAACGTTTGATAAAGGAGGAAGCAAGCTTAGTCGTTCCCATTTAAAGACTTTTCCTGAAAGTCTTACCTAACAGCAATTTTCTTTTACAGCTGGTTGGCCAAGACCCTGTCACTTGGCTACTTCTTATCTGCAAGAGTATCTGGGAAGGGGAATATTTGCAACCTGGCACTGTGTTAGCCTGAAAAAAATCAGGTGATTTTTAGGCAGGAAGAGGAAGAGAATGAAAACGGAACAAGTAGAAGTGTCTGCTGCTGAGCACCATAGCCTAATGCACATGCGTACAGATCCCACTGAGACGACCAAAAACAGAGAACGAGGACTCCATCTAAATACTTATTTTATTTATTTAATTTTAAAAAGTAACCTCTATACCTGGTTTTGGGGCTCCAACTCACTCAGACCCTGAGATCAAGAGTCGCATGCTCTTCCAGCTGAGCCTTCCAGGCATCCCAAAATAAAACTTTTTTTTTTTTTTTTTTGGTAAAGATTTTATTTATTTGACAGAGAGAGACACAATGAGAGAGGGAACACAAACAAGGGGAGGGGGAGAAGCAGGGAGAACCCAGGACCACCCCGGGTTCATGACTTGAGCCGAAGGCAGATGCTTAACGACTGAGCCACCCAGGTGCCCCAAAATAAAATACTTTAAATTCAAATTAGAGGGGTGTCAGATGGCTCAGTTGGTTGGGTGTCTGACTCTTGAATTGAGCTCAGGTTGTGATCTCAGCCCTGTGGAGGGTTCTTTGCTCAGTAGGGAGTCTGCTGGAGAGTCTCTCTCTCTCTCTCTCCCTCTCCCCCTTCCCCCCCACCCCACACTTGCTCTCTTTCTCTCTTTCTCAAAGAAATATTTAAAAAAAATAAATTCAAATTAGAAGATCAGGGCATCTGGCCCACTCAGTTGGTAGGGCATGTGGCCTTTGATCATGTGGTTGTGAGTTCAAGCCCCACGTTGGGCATGGAGCCTACTTACTTAATTATTTAGTTAATTAATTCAACTTAGAAGAATCTCAGAAATGAGGTGATTGGTGAAAAGGAGAATTTGAAAAGAGAAGTGACAAACCTCAGGAAAAAATTAGAAATAAGAGAAAAAATTTATTTCAGGAATAAAGGTGAAAATAAAAGGAACACATAAATGAAGAAGCACAACAGGTAATGACACAATAAAAAGTAAAACAAAATTTTTTAATGAGGTAGAAGTTCTTAAAAAATCAAAAAAAGGTAAAAGAGATTGAGAAAAAAATGCTATAATAGTGGGCAAAGAGGCGCACGTGGATGGCTGCCTTCGGCTCAGGTCTCCCAGGGTCCTGGGATCGAGTCCAGCATCAAGCTGCCTGCTCCGCGGGGAGTCTCCTTCTCCCTCTGCCTGCTGCTCCCCCTGCTTGTGCGTTCTCTTTCTCTCTCTCTCTGTCTTACAAATAAAATCTTAAAAAAAAAAAAAGAAAAGAAAAACTAGCATTCATATGAACAAAATCCCCAAGGAAGAAAACAACTAAAGCCATGGGACAGAAGGAAAACTTTGTGAAAGTGTGTCTGGGGAAATTGATTCAGAATGGCCAGCACAGAGACATTGTTTAGTAAAACTGATGGACTTTAAGGGCAAAAAAAAAAAAAAAAAATCATTTGGGCGTCCTAGTAAAAGACCTAATTGCTTAAAAAGGAAGGAAAATAGCTTGTCACTAGACTTATTTTTTTTTTTAAGGTTTATTTATTTTTTAGAGAGATTGGGGGTGGGCAGAGGGAGAAGGAGAAGCAGACTACCCTGCTGAGCACGGAGCCTGACGTGGGGCTGGGTCCCAGACCCTGAGATCATGACCTAAGCTGAAATCAAAGAGTCAGCTGCTTAACTGACTGAGCCACCCAGGTGCTCACCCAGGTGTCACTAGACTTTTTGATGGCATGTTTAGTGTCAGAATGCAATGGATTAACATTTAAGAAAATCAAGGAAATAAAACACGAACCAAGAATTTTATATCCAGACAAATAGACCCCTAAGTATAAGAACCACACAGACAGTTTATTAAAGATTGATTTATTTGAGAGAGGGTGATAATGGGGGTGGGGCAGAGGGGGAGAGAATCTCAAGCAGACTCCCCACTGAGCTCAGAGCCTGATGCAGGTCTCGATCTTATAGTCCCGAGATCATGACCAGAGCCAAAATAAAGAGTTGGGCGCTTAACCGACTGAGCTATCTGGGCACCCCATACCATCGACAGTTTAACACTAACATGTAAGAATTGAAGAAATAGGGACGTCTGGGTGGCTCAGTCGTTAAGCGTCTGCCTTTGGCTCAGGGCGTGATCCCAGAGTCCTGGGATCAAGACCCGCATTGGGCTCCCTGCTCCGCTGGGAGCCTGCTTCTTCCTCTCCCACTCCCCCTGCTTGTGTTTCCTCCCTCGCTGGCTGTCTCTCTCTGTCAAATAAATAAGTAAAATCTTAAAAAAAAAAAAAAAAAGAATTGCAGAAATAGTGTTCACGTGATCACTTTGTATGGAATCTACTACAGCTTCAAATAACTAAAATAACTAGAGAACCAGGTTGTGGTATTTATTTGTTTATTTATTTATTTATTTATTTTTAAAGAGTTTATTTATTTATTTGACAGAGATAGAGACAGCTAGCAAGAGAGGGAACACAAGCAGGGGGAGTGGGAGAGGAAGAAGCAGGCTCACAGCAGAGGAGCCCGATGTGGGGCTCGAACCCATAACGCCGGGATCACGCCCTGAGCCGAAGGCAGACGCTTAACTGCTGTGCCACCCAGGCGCCCCGAGGTTGTGGTATTTAAATACTAATTTCCATTAAGAGAAACTGGGGATATTAGGAATACTTGAAGAAATAGCTGATTTTAGATCTAGAGTAGGAAATTAATAGTAAATGTGGGATATTTTGTCAAAGGACACAGGAGTCAACTTGATAAGTTTCTGTGACCAAGTGTAAGATAGTTTGAGCATCAGTAAGAACAATAACTTCAAAGGATTAAAACATCAAATAACTTTAAATCCTGAGTTCATATTGATGCAAAAAGGACTGCGGAGGGGTATAAGGGAACTATTTGAGATGGTAGAAATAGTCTATATCTTGATTGTATTAAACGTTACACTACTTACTGTATACATTAAACCATGGTTTCTCAACCTTAGCAACATTGATATTTTGAACCAGATAATTCTTCGTTTGCGGGGGGGAGGAGCAGGTTGTCTTGTGCATTGTAGAATATTTAGCAATAGTAGATGCTAGACGTGACAATCAAAAATGTCTTCATATATTGTCAAATGTCTCCTGGGAAGCACAGTGGACCTGGTTGAAAACCCTGGTCTAGGGTACCTGGGTGGCTCAGTCATTAAGCGTCTGCCTTTGGCTCAGGTCATGATCCCAGGGTCCTGGGATCAAGCCTCACATCGGGCTCCCTGCTCGGCGGGAAGCCTGCTTCTCCCTCTCCTACTCCCCCTGCTTGTGTTCCCTCTCTCACTGTCTCTCTCTCTGTCAAATAAATAAAAAATCTTAAAAAAAAAAAAAAAGAAAGAAAGAAAGAAAAAGAAAACCCTGGTCTAAACTTACTAGAAGGGTGAATTTTTACTGTGTGTAAATTACATCTTAATAAACTTGATTTTTAAAAAAGTTTAAGTAATCTCTGCACCCAATGTGGGGCTCACACTCACGACCCTGAGATCAAAGAGTTGCATGCTCTTCTGATTGAGCCAGCCAGGCACCCCAGCAAACTTGATTTTTAAAAGGAAGAGTCCTTAGTCAGTCTTCGAGGATTCTAGGAAACTATTTCAAAAACTAGTAATTGATAGAATCCAGCATTTATTTTGTCTCTTATGTTAGGTAGGGATGAATTTGGAGGTTCTCTATATGTATTTTTTGGTATTACGTTTTATCACTTGCGTTGTCAGCTTTTCTGCCATTAAAAGTATAATCTTTCTGTTCCTTTTTCTCTGATTTGCTGCCTCTGATTCACTTGGATTGGGAAGCCAGATTAATAAAATTATTATTATTCTGAAAAATAAAGGACAATGTATTATGAATTACCTATATCTGTTTTATTTCTTGATTTAGGGCTGTATTCTGGATACCTGATGTTCCTAAGGCTTAAATGATTTGTTACCAGTATGCTGTTTGAATGTGGCCGAATACCAAAACACTTTCTGGACTGAGATATAATTCTTTGGATTAAATCTGTTGTGTAAAATGAAACATGTTCAGAAAACTCAGTGTGTGCTTAATATAGGTATAGTTTTGAAAATCAGTCATACTGTATTAATACTTACTGAATTAAAGAACACATTGTTCTCAAAATCATTCCAGAGACCAGATGAATAGAGAAGTGTATGGGAACTACCCTTTTGAAAATTATTGAGTTTCTTATTTCATCTTATTTTAGTATTGCCCAACAAGTTTTTTCTCAGAGAAGAATAGGGTATTTGACTTATCATGGTGGTGGTCTTAAAAGTTCATGACTTCAGCACACTTCTTCACTTTGAAGAAACTGAAAAAGTGTATTAACTACCATAGCTATTTCAATAACTGATGCTAGAGGCAACCACTGGGCTGGGCGAGACTGTCATTAAACTGTGCCTTTGGTTTACTTGTTATTTTCATCATGGAAAGGAAAATCTTTAATTTATTTCATTGCTTAACCAATGCCACATTTTAAGATAAAACTGTTCTTTTTCTAAAACTGTTATTAAAAGAGGCTGGAAACAGATTCTGGTCTGATGTTGATGCTTTGTTGGCATTTCATCCCTCTTTTTGTTAAATGAAACTCATTTAACCCCATTTCCAGTTTTCATATAAAAAAAATCCTTTGAGGGGCGCCTGGGTGGCACAGCGGTTAAGCGTCTGCCTTCGGCTCAGGGCGTGATCCCAGCGTTCTGGGATCGAGGCCCCACAGCAGGGTCTTCTGCTACGAGCCTGCTTCTTCCTCTCCCATTCCCCCTTTGTGTTCCCTCTCTCGCTGGCTGTCTCTGTCTCTGTCAAATAAATAAATAAAATCTTTAAAAAAAAAAAATCCTTTGAAATCATAGCAGGGATCAAGGAGGATATTAGTTTTGACTCTCCATTTTGTAAGAATTTGAAAGAGGCTTAGAGATATGGTTTTACAGCATCCTAATTTGTTTCCCTTTTTACTGACTCATGCCATGTTCTGAATGTCACACTTGTGTTTCAATAAAATGGAGAGAAGTTTGCTTCTTCCCAATTGATTGCAACAGGGGAGACCTTTGGGTTTTAATGAATTGCCTCTCTGATTTTAATGGAGTAAGGTTAGTTCGGAAAGTAGATCAAAGATGATTTGCTTGTATGGACCACAGTTGTTTTTTTTTTTAAAGATTTTATTTATTTATTCAACAGAGATAGAGACCGCCAGTGAGAGAGGGAACACAAGCAGGGGGGAGTGGGAGAGGAAGAAGCAGGCTCGTAGCAGAAGACCCTGCTGTGGGGCTCGATCCCATAACACCGGGATCACGCCCTGAGCCGAAGGCAGACACTTAACCGCTATGCCACCCAGGCGCCCCTCACATACAGTTTTTAAGGCAGATTGATTAAATAAGATAGCAGTGTATATCTTTTTTTTTTAAGATTTTATTTATTTATTTGTATGTGAGAGAGAGTGCAAGAGCACAAGCAGGGAGAGAAAGCACAAGCATCAGTCAGAGGGAGAAGCAGGCTCCCTGCTGAGCAGAGAGCCCGATGCAGGACTCGATCCCGGGTCCTAGGATGATGACCTGAGCCAGAGGCAGACACTTATTTGCCTCAGCCACTCAGGAGCCCCGCAGTGTATATCTTATTCCATGATTTCTCGCTATGGTTTGCCCACAAGATAATTTCCTGATAAATATTGGCTACAGTGTGTTAAACGTTGTGACAGATACCATCCTAAGCACCTTACAGTATTATTTCATTTGTTTTTCACAATAACTTTATGAGATTGGTAATATTTCATCCCAGTTTTTGCTAAAGGAGAAACTGATAACTAGAGAAGTTTTACTGGCTCACTGTCAGAAAGCTAATCAAATGGCTGTGCAGGGACTCATATCTACATCAGTCCTACTCCAGAAACTGTTCTTAACTCTGTACTCCAGTCCTTCCAGTTTAGCTCTGCCAATATCATGAAAATCTCAGAACATTCCAGTTTATTTTAATTCCATAGGTTGGTGCTTAGAAATGGTAGAGTGAGGAGCACCTGGGTGATGCAGTCCGTTAAACATTGCACTCGTGGTTTCCACTCGGGTCGTGATCTCAGGGTCCTGAGATTGAACCCTACCTTGGGCTTCCACGCTCAGCAGGGAGTCTGCTTAAGACTCTCTCTCCCTCTTCCTCTGCCACCCCCCACCCCCAGTAAAATCTTAAGGACGCCTGGGTGGCTCAGTCCGTTAAGCATCTGCCTTCGGCTCAGTCATGATTCCAGGGTCCTGGGATCAAGTCCTGCATCAGGCTCCTTGCTCAGCGGGAAGTCTGCTTCTCCCCCTGCCTGCCATTCCCCCTGTTTGTGTGCTCACGCTCATGCTCTCTCTCTGATAAATAAATAAAATCTTAAAAAAAAAAAAAGTGGTAGAGAAGGAAATCACGAGGAGAGCTTATTATTAGGCATAGTAACTCAAAAGTATGTTGATGCACTGAAAATAGTGGAGATTAGGTACAGAGGTAAAACCAAGAGCTGAGATTTGTAGATGTTGTTTATACAACAGATAAAAACAAAGCAGGCCAATTTAAAATCTCCATTTAGAGAAATCTTAAGTATGGATAGAGTCATTAACTTTGTTACAGGGTGCTTTCATAGGTGAATACTTATTGTTTGTTGATGCTTTGAAAACTTGGAGGATATGTTATCTCTTTCTTTGAAACATTACTTTTGTCCATTGGCCTAGGGAAGTGTTTGAAAATGTTAAGTGTGATGCGTTAGTGTTTCATAAAATCAATATACTGGGTCGTGACCATCTTCTGTAACAGCACATAACTTTATCTCATTCTTTTTCATGGGTGCATAGTGTTCAATTGCATAAGTTTATCATAATTTACTTAACTACTCTGATGTGTACCATTTGATTGTTTCTAGTTTTTTGTTGTTTTAAAGCTATAGAAAATATTACTATCATATATTTTTGTATACTTGTGAGTATATCCATAGGACGTTGCTGATTCAAAGTGGAATTACTTTGAAGATACACATTTAAATTTTTTTAAATGTAATTTTATTTTTTAAGTAAGCTCTGTGCCCAACATGGGACTTGAACTCAAAACCTTGAGATCAAGAGTCACATGCTCCACCAACCGAGCCAGCCAATAGCCCCTAAATTTTTAATAATATTGCCAAATTGGACTTCAAAATGTACTGATTTATCACTACCTATATATGAAAATGCCTATTACCTGGGACACCTGGTTAAGCATCCGCCTTTGGCTCAGGTCCTGATCCTGGGGTCCTGGGATTGGGTCCTGCATCGGGCTCCTTGCTCAATGAGGAGCCTGCTTCTCCCCTCTGCCTGCCACTTCCCCTGCTTATATGCTCTCTCTCTCTGACGAATGAATAAAATCTTTTTTTTTTTAAATGCCTATTGGGGCACCTGGGTGGCTCAGTCGTTAAACATCTGCCTTTGGCTCAGCTCATGATCTCAGGGTCCTGGGATCGAGCCCCGCATCAGGCTCCCTGCTCAGGTCGAGGGGAGCCTGCTTCTCCCTCTCCCTCTGCCTGCTGCTTCCCCTACTTGTGCTCACTCTCTGTCAAATAAATAAAATGCTTTTTTAAAAATGCCTGTTTCCCATGTCCTTGCTAATGCTATGCATTATTAGAGTTTAGATTTTTCGTGTTTTTTGTTTTAACTTTTTGTGATCTGATAGGTGAAAAATTACAAAAGTCCATCTAGAGTTGGATTTTATTTTATTTTTATTTTTTAAAGGATTTTATTTATTGGGGCGCCTGGGTGGCACAGTCGTTAAGCGTCTGCCTTTGGCTCAGGGCATAATCCCGGCATTATGGGATTGAGCCCCACATCAGGCTCCTTCACTGGAAGCCTGCTTCTTCCTCTCCCACTCCCCCTGCTTGTGTTCCCTATCTGGCTGGCTGTCTCTCTGTCAAATAAAATAAATAAAATCTTAAAAAAAAAGGGGGGGGGGCGCCTGGGTGGCACAGCGGTTAAGCGTCTGCCTTCGGCTCAGGGCGTGATCCTGGAGTCCTGGGATCGAGCCCCGCATCGGGCTTCTCCACTGGGAGCCTGCTGCTTCCTCTCCCACTCCCCCTGCTTGTGTTCCCTCTCTTGCTGGCTGTCTCTATCTCTGTCGAATAAATAAAATAAAAAATCTTTAAAAAAAATAAAAATAATAAAAATAATTTTAAAAAAAGGATTTTATTTATTTATTTGAGAGCACATGCACAAGCAGGGGGAGTGGCAGGCAGAGGGAGAGGGAGAAGCAGACTCCCCGCTGAGCAGGGAGACTAACATGGGGCTCGATTCCAGGACCCCAGGATCATTACCAGAGCCGAAGGCAGATGCCCAACTGACTGAGCCACCCAGGCGCCCCTAGAGTTTCATTTGAAAAATTAAATGAGAATGGGGCTCCTGGCTGGCTCAGTTGGTAAAGCATGTGACTCTTGATCTCGGGGTTATAAGTTTGAGCCCCACAGTGGGTGTAGAGATTACTTAAAAAGAAAATCTTTTTTTTTTTTTTTTAAGATTTTATTTATTTGACAGAGACAGCCAGCGAGAGAGGGAACGCAAGCAGGAGGAGTTGGGAGAGGAAGAAGCAGGCTCGTAGTGGAGGAGCCTGATGTGGGGCTCGATCCCATGATGCCGGGATCACGCCCTGAGCTGAAGGCAGACGCTTAACGACTGTGACACCCAGGCGCCCCTTAAAAAGAAAATCTTAAAAAAAAATTAGAGGTGCCAGGTAACTTAGTCAGTTAAACATCTGACTCTTGATTTTGACTCAGATCATAATCTCAGGGTTGTGAGATTGAGCTCTATATTGGGCTGTACGCTTGGCGTGGAGCTTGCTTAAGATTCTCTTGCTCCCTCTGCCCGTTCCCCCTGTCAAAAAAATAAAATTTAAATGAGATTGATCATGTTTTATATATTTTCTAGCTCTTTGTATATTCAAATACAAACTGATTCTTGAGACCTCAAGAACGGATGGCAGAATCAGTAAATGTGGTTTCAAAGCTGTGAAGTGTCACTGAAATGACCACAGCTTGACGATCTCTTCTGCTTCCCACGTTGACCCTTTCACTCTCTTAATTTAAGGTGATCATGGAGCTCAGCTTGGCCTCCATGGAGCTGGTGGTGATGGAATACATGATGACACAGCAGGTGGAGAAGAAGGGGAAAACAGCCCAGATCCCCAGCCCCAAGCTGGTCGGAGGACCCGGCGGGAAGCATGCACCTGCCCCTACTGTAAAGACAGTGAAGGAAGGTAAGTTGACCCAGTGAAGCCAGTCTCTTAAGAGTATAAAGGAGAAAAATTAATGGATTTGGAGGTAATCAGAAGAGGGTTAATTTTTTAACATTTAAGACTTGGCAGTGTTGCAGAGGGACTAGAGATAGTACAGTACATTTCATTGGGTTATATTATATGATTTTGGTTCCAACTCTGATCCTTTCATCTACTCTAAGACCTTGGGTCTTAATAGGTGCCTGCCTTCTCCAGAGATAAGGTAATCACATGGAGCCAACTGGTCGAATGATTGTTACCATATGTCTGTTTTAGATGGTTTTAACAGGGTTGCTTATAAAATAGTCTTTCAGAGAAAAAGAAACATACCTACTGTAATGATTTTTTACAGTGGCTGTGTGAGAATCATAAGGGTTTGTGGAGTTTTATTTTCCCTCAAAATATACAGAAATGCTTACTCCAGATAGAAAATTATTCCATCGTGAAATCTAACATGCCCTACAAAACAAAGTTCTAGCAAATTTTTCTTATTAGTAAAATATTCAGTTTTATTCAGTATCATCTCTGGTGAGTTCCAAGTTATATTCTTATTCTTCAACTAACTGCTTTTGAAAGAGAATAGCAAGTCATAACAGATTTTTTAATGCCTTTGGGGAAAAAAATCTGTTAAAAGTTTTGTCCCAACAAAAATAAGTACAAAGATACAAAAATAAGAACAGTACCAAAACTAAATATAATTTGAGTTCTTTATACGTTAACTCTACATTACAGGAAAAATCTGAATCAGAAGCACTGAGGGGGCACTGACTGGCTCAGTCAGTGGAGGGCGTGACTCCTGATCTTGGAGTTGTGAGTTTGAGCCCCATGTTGGTGTAGAGAGTACTTAAAAATAATAAAATATTAAAAAAAAAAAACCACTGAGTGCAATAGAGTTTCCCTCTTACAAAACTTAAAAGTGGATTTAAATTTTCAAAGGAGGGGCACCTGGGTGGCACAGCGGTTAAGCGTCTGCCTTCGGCTCAGGGCGTGATCCCGGCGTTAGGGGATCGAGCCCCACATCAGGCTTCTCTGCTGTAANGCTATGAGCCTGCTTCTTCCTCTCCCACTCCCCCTGCTTGTGTTCCCTCTCTCGCTGGCTGTCTCTATCTCTGTCGAATAAATAAATAAAATCTTTTTTTTAAAAAAAAAAAATNCCTGCTTGTGTTCCCTCTCTCGCTGGCTGTCTCTATCTCTGTCGAATAAATAAATAAAATCTTTTTTTTTTTAAAAAAAAAAAATAAATAAATAAATTTTCAAAGGAAACTGGTTTTCACCTAAGTGTGATTTCATTTCTGTTATGGTTTTTTTCCCTCTGTTGTTAAACCCAAGAAAAGTCCGTATTGGAAATCTCCCCGATGCCCACTAATAGATCACACATGGAACAGACTGGTTTGGTAGAAACCTTTCAGAACTGATTCCTGAGAAGAGCTTAGGAACTGCTTCATATAGGAAATATATATATATATATATTATATACATGTATTTTTTTTCATAGCTTGAGTTAGGATTTTTATTCCCCTGTTTTAACTTTTATCCAGCCCATCTTCCTCTACTCTGAAGTCCCTGATAGTGCTCCAGCTTTTCAGCTTCTAATCTTAACCATTTGGCTCTTGACCTTTATTTTAGGAAATAAGTTCATAGTAGTAAACTATTAGGTTTTTTGTTTGTTTGTTTTTTTAAAGATTTTATTTATTTATTTGACAGAGAGATAGCCAGCGNAGCCAGCGAGAGAGGGAACACAAGCAGGGGGAGTGGGAGAGGAAGAAGCAGGCTCATAGCGGAGGAGCCTGATGTGGGGCTCGATCCCATAACGCCGGGATCACGCCCTGAGCCGAAGGCAGACGCTTAACCGCTGTGCCACCTAGGCGCCCCTATTAGGTTTTCTTTAAAGTTCTCCACCAGGTGTTTACATGGAGAGACCTTTTGCTCTGTAAGTAAGTTCCCAGCCAAAAATAGCACCATATTCACAGTTGAAAATGGTTGTATTGAGAAATACATGAAAAATGCTTGTATTGAGATTTAAATTTTGTGGAAAATACAAGAAAATGCCTCACAGACTTCACAAGTCATTATGAGAGCAATTATCTCTTCATACATCAAACATCAGAATGATTAAGCAATAGAAAAACAGGAAAGAGTAAATATCCAGTAGAGAGGAAACTTGAAACTTGAATTTGGGGTATTAGGAATCAGAATCAACCCAAGATTTATCTTTTTATTTCATTTTATTTACTTATTTAGAGAGTGTGAGTGGGAGTAGGGGCAGAGGGAAAGGGAGAATTTCAAGCAGACTCCACGCTGAGTGCAGGGTCCAGCATGGGACTTAATCTTATAACCCCAAGATCATGACCAGAACCTAAATCAAGAGTTAGATGCTTTACCGACTGAGCCACCCAGGCACCCTTAAAGATTTATGTTTTGATACTAAAGAGAAGTCTTTCCTTCCTCCCTCCCT
>NC_048233.1:42930014-42974433 GCF_002007445.2 Ailuropoda melanoleuca
CTTCTTTCTTTCTTTTCTTTATTTTCTGTCTTTTCCTTTCTTTCTTTTCTTTCTTTCTTCTCTACCCCCCACATGAGTCTTGGACTCATGACCCCAGCATCAAGAGTTGTATGCTCTACTGACTGAGCCAGCCAGGTGCCCCAAGAGAAGCCTTTTTTTAAAATAAAAATTTGGGTTAGTTTCGAATGGGTCAGGTAATAACTGCTGACACTGGGGTTCTTTAATTTTTGTCTCTAGAATGCATAATGAATAGTTGTGTTCTTATTTTCAGGGGTTCTGGGGATCCTGGCAAAAAGAAACAGCACATTTGTCACATCCAAGGCTGTGGCAAAGTATATGGCAAGACCTCACACCTACGGGCACACTTGCGCTGGCATACAGGCGAGAGGCCATTCATGTGCACCTGGTCATACTGTGGGAAACGCTTTACACGTTCGGATGAGCTACAGAGACACAAACGCACGCATACAGGTGAGGAGGAGCCTGGGGAAAAGAGAAATAGTAATAGATAGACTAGAAAGACACAAAATATATATATGAAATAATTAAATTTCCGAGCAACTTAAGTTTGAAAGTGAATGTATAGAACATAAATTGGAGTTAATCTGGAAAACCTTTCAGAAGGAAGAAGCTAGGTTTTCAGTGGGATTTTAGAGGAGGACCATGGCCCTATTATTCTTCTTAGTCTCGGTCCTGCCTTATTTTCCTGCTATAGTCCTTCCTTTCTGAGTATTCCTTGGGCTTTACTTATTTTCCTTCCCCTCCCCAAAAGAAAAAGATACTCAACAGATTTTTTTCTTGTTTTTAGCACCTTCTTAAAGTGCCCAATATTCTGTCTAATATAGCTTAAAAACAGTGAATTGGATAAAGTAACCCTAATTCCTAAGATGTCCGTTTCTTATCTTCTTTCTCTTCTTTTACTAAGGTGAGAAGAAATTTGCCTGTCCTGAGTGTCCCAAGCGCTTCATGAGGAGTGACCACCTGTCAAAGCATATCAAGACCCACCAGAATAAGAAGGGAGGCCCAGGTGTATCCCTGAGTGTGGGCACTTTGCCCCTGGACAGTGGGGCAGGTTCAGAAGGCAGCGGCACTGCCACCCCTTCAGCTCTTATTACCACCAATATGGTAGCCATGGAGGCCATCTGTCCAGAGGGTATTGCCCGTCTTGCCAACAGTGGCATCAACGTCATGCAGGTGGCGGATCTGCAGTCCATTAATATCAGTGGCAATGGCTTCTGAGATCAGGCACCCAGGGCCAGAGACATGTGGGTTATACCCGTCAACCCTGGGATGCAAGGTAGCATGGGTCCAAGAGACATGTGGGAGAGAGAGCCATGAGGCATTAAAATGCATGGTGGTGGGAAAAATTGGGGGAGGGATACAAGAGAAGAGATGGGGTCTTGGCACCCACCTATATCATCAGTACCTCCTTGAAGTGGGAAACATTAGTGAAAATTCTGTTTGTGCCACCCTTTGATGAGCATTTGTTTGACCCCAGACAGTTTCTTACACTTCTTAACCCCCCAGCCTCCCCTTCCTGCATTGCCCTTCTCAGCTCCCCCATGATGGATCCCCCCCTTTCCTAAAGCCATCATGCCTTGATAAATATATATGATCATTGAAATACTTTTTAACAAAAAAAAAAACAGATTCTATATTCTATATATATATATAGATATATATATATATATAAAAGATATATAGAGATGCATTTGCAGGGGTTGGCTGGGAGGAGGAAGGAGACCATTCTGTGACCAAAATACCTTGGTCATTTTTTTATATTGCCTTATTTCCCTATGGCTGAGCCTTGTTGTGACACATCAAGCTTTTCTATAGATGTTGTCTTGGCTTCCCACCAGATTAAGCATTCATATGCTCTGCTTTTAGTTTATATATACACACATAATGTTTTTCCTTTCTTAATTTTGTCTTTTTATTTGGGATCAGCTTCTTGCACTCTTCTTGACTCAACCTTTCTGTCTCCCTTTCTCTCACCTGATCACTTCATGTTTTGGTTTTGGTAATGATCCCTGGATGAGGCACTTCTGTGAATCTTTTAAGGTCCTTGGTCCCAGCAGCAGAATGGAGAGCCTTGAAGCCCAGGCTGATGCTTGAGGTAGCTGTGGAGAGAGTGTTCAAAATACTACTGACGCAGGCACCCTCTTGGCGCTGGAGAGTCCAAGGCACCTCTCCTCGGTGGCTGCTCTAAGCATCAAAAGTCAGCAGTCTTTCTGTGGAATGTACAAGAGACCCTTTAAAGGTTGTAATCTGGAATCAGTTTGTATAAACTGTCAAAAAGTGGTCAAGTAACAGGTAGGGGCTTTTAGTAGGAACATGGTGTGCCCAGAAGCAGAAGTGACTCAGAGCAGTCCAGTTCAGGAGTTAGTGGAGTGCTCGGACTTCTGTACAGCTGTCTTCCAAAGTAGCTCTAAGCTTTGGCGTATGAGTTTCTGAGATCACGTTCTGAAAGGAAATGCACTTCCTCTTTTGAAGATCCCCAGTAGTTTCTTTCTCATGTTATTAAGGAGCATCAGCCAGTGATTCTGTTCCGGGTTTCCATTCTGCAGAACTCCAGAGCATGTGCTAGTGGCAAGGCAGTGGTTCTTTGATCCTTTCCCTTAACTCTTCCTTGGGTGGTTCCTAAGGGAAAAGGAAGCACACGATCATGGGAATGATAGCCCAGAACAAAAAGAAATCTTGTCTTACCACTGTGGTTTATAGGAGAGATCGGGAGACACCATCCTGCTTTCTCCATGGCCTGATAACTGAAGAGACTGATCCAAAAATTATAGCGGCAGGGAACTCTTAGTGCATTTGGCACTGAGATTTAAATGCAACCAGAGTTGTCCTCAAGGCCCAGCCATTAAAACATTGTCTCTCTTGACCTTCTGGTATCTTGTCAGAGAGCTTTTCACTGTGAGGAAGTGTGGAAATGGCTGTGTGTATGTGTGTAATCTGTTAGGTTGGGGATAGGTTTTCTGTTAGCCTATACTACAAGAGACCTGCAATAAAAAATTGCCCTGATCTGATAGAAAATGAAGTGTTTGTGTATGACTGTGTATGAATGTGTGTTTGTGCCTGTATATATCTACACACAGATGAGAAATTATATTTGAAATTGTTGGAAAATAAATCAAATTCAGCTCAAAAATGCCTTTCAGGCCCATTACCTAGAAATCTATCTTAAAACCTGGGTATGTTCCTGAGGTCATTTCTTTGCTTATGCTAAATTAGTTACAATTAATGATGGGGGATATTAGACTGCACTTTTGAAGAAAAAACTATTTTTGTGTTTGAAATTGAAACCAACATCCAGATCTATGGCAGAGTCCTAGTTTCTTTCATAAATCTTTTTATCTTGACTACAAATAGATGATGATGCTATGATTCTACTATATATTTTATATCAAATCTATCCATATTAGGGTCTGGGTAATCTTGTGTCGTTGTTTAACCTGAAATACAATAACTGTTGATGTTCTAAACAGTAGTTCGCTCCATTTGGTCCTTTCTCTGCAGACTTAATACACTCAGGAACTATTGCGAGGAACTTTCCCCAGATCAAATTCTGTTAATACTGAAGTAAAAGTCATTCATGCCCGGCCACTTACCACACACACTTTATTCCCACTGAAAGGCAGAACTCAGAACCTGTTATTTTATGTCTGTAATCATGTACATAGGCATCTTTTGGAGGAAAGGGGCAGGATAACTCACCAGAGTGTGCAGTATTTTGCTAGAGCATTTCAAGGAATGGAATCTTCCCCAGTATGAAATTATTTGATATAAACTAGCTTAATGATGCTGAGGACTACAAGTGTTTAGAAGGTTATTTGATGATTTTCTCCGGGATAGAATGCTGGTTTACCCTCAACCCCCTTCATGAGCATTGCTATAAGTGAATTCACAGTCCATTCTTTCCACTTACCCTCTTTCCTTATTGCCAAGGAAGCTCCAGATCCAGTATCTCGTTTGGCCCCCAGACTGAAGCAGCTTCTGCTCTTGTCTCCAGCAGCAGTGAGCCGCTCAGTCTTTTCCACAGGGAGTTAGGAGCTAACAGTCCTTGAGTCATGAGCTTATTGCTGAAAATCCCTTTCCCTGAACATTTTGGCCAGCAGAAATTAATGTAACTGACAGGCGTATTGATTCTAAAATTTTTTTTATGAGTTGCTTTTTTATTTAAATTTTTTAAATGACCAAACCTGTAGGGCAGGGAATGTCCAGAGGAGTGGTAATATTAAAGCACTCATTCCCTTGTCCTTTTAGGTTGCCCATTCACATTCATCTGTGTACCATTTGACTGTCTCACTTTTAACCCAGAGCAGTAACAACCCACACCATCTTCCTTCAGGGACCTCCTAGCTGGCACCCTGTTCGTGGGTGCTACGCAGAATGCAATTTAATGGATATTTCTCAGCCTGATTCAGAATAAATAGAACCCTTGATCCCAGAAAGTATAGACTGAAGTGTGGGGTAAAGATTATGATTGGGGGAGGGTTAGAGACAAAAGCTGTAAATTACTATGGCTGATTGATTTATTTCTACTATATACATATATATATATATATTTTTTTTGCTTTTGTATATCCTATATAGGAAACTAAGCATTGTATTTTTTTAACAAATCTGAGAAAGCACTATGAACTGCAGATGTTTGACTTTCAGAATATATTTTGTATTGTTAATATCTTCACATTGTGTGAATACTGGAAGCTGCAGGTCTTTGCTAGGACGCAATAAATTTATATACTTTTTGAGGGGTTCTTCGGGGGGTGTTAATCAGGCCCCCGTTACGCTTTGGGGGAGCCCTGGTGCTACTCGCGTAGAGTTTTCATTCAGTTGTAAGTACCCTGATGCCTTTCGGACCATGGGATCAGAGCAAACAATTTTTGGAGATCCCGGTACCAAGGAAATGTGGATAGTCTAGCTGCCTCAAGTGAGGGGCCCTTAGCATAGCTCTCCTTCCCCCTGTTCAAAGCTGGGTAGCCTCTTGGGGTGGGGAAGAGAAATGTGAAATCTCAAAGTTTCATCTCCCTCAGAAGAGAGCCAGTAACTTACATGCAAGGGTGAAAGGTGGCAGCAGTAGTTTTGGGGAAAGGGAGGAGGATATGGCACTCCTCCAATCCCGGAAAACGTTGCTTTTGAAACTGCTGATAAAACATGGGCAGGTTATTACTTTTGTTTGGGAGCCTGTGTTCTCTCTGGTGCCTCTCTTGGCTCTCCTCCTGGGGTACAGACCTCTTCTAGGAGGATGAGCAGACCAGCTTTGAGGTTGATCTGTTTCTTTTCTTTGT
The DNA here is from genome assembly GCF_002007445.2 of Ailuropoda melanoleuca. Taxonomy (NCBI): domain Eukaryota; kingdom Metazoa; phylum Chordata; class Mammalia; order Carnivora; family Ursidae; genus Ailuropoda; species Ailuropoda melanoleuca. Next base: position 42,935,309 of record NC_048233.1, read on the forward strand.
CTGCCTTCCCTAAACACCAGCCCCCAGGAGGACATTAAGCAGCCTTAAGCTTAAATTCCTACTCCCTCTTCCCAATTTGGCTCACTTGCCTTAGAGTGAAGGCTAGGAAAGGATAAAAAAGGGGAGTCCCTGGCTTCATTCCTCCCCTAGGTCTTTTCCAGTTTGACTTTCCCAAACCCAGAAAGATTTCCTTTACCAGTTCCTTTGAGAGAAATGAGTACATTGTCCGTTTTCCTCTTTGCTTATTATCAAACAGCCCCAGCCTTCTTCGTCCCTTTTAAGCGAGAAGAGGTGTGGTGATCTGTCCCTCAACTCCCTTCAGTATCAAAAAAAGCATAACAAGTGGGGTTAAGCTGGGGCTGCAGGTAGTGAGGACTCTGTGGATAACTCTCCTGGGGTGTGTGTTTTCCTCTATCTCACCTTCAGGAATTACACTGTGCCTTCTCCACAGGGGAATGGGCTTTGTCTGCCCAGCCCTCCACTTTCCCAGCAGCTGCTCCTGATCAGTGTGGACAAGGGCAGGTCTTCACCTTTTTCTCCCAGTGGCATCCCATAGCCCTCACCTGGAGTCTAGGGCACAAAGACTTTGGGGGAAGATGGGGGAAATGTATGCTGAGATTGACCCAAGGAGACCCTTTTTACACACACCAATGGCAGCTGCCCCAGGGCCTGCTTCCTCTTACCCAGTCTGTCATCCTCTGGGAGGGAGGGGCAGCGCTCCAGTCTCTGGTGCCTAAAACAAGTTTATTTCTCTTTCTCAACACTGGCTGGCGATAACCAGTCTCCATACCACTGTTGCCTTTTTAAACCTCTTAATATTCTCATGCTGTGTTTCTTGTTGATTCCAATCCGATTACCACCAGGGCTGTGTGGGGAAATACTTTTAAATGCTCTCTCATCATTCTTGCTCTTTTTTCCCCCCTGATCTTTTGTATGTATGATGCTAATCTCTTTCAGTTTCTTCCTATTCTTTTGTATCTTCCTTTCTTGTCTCTCCCCCTACCTTTTGTCTCTGCGTGTTTGGGGGCTTTTTTTTTTCTTTTCTTTTTTTTTTTTTTTTTTTTTGCCTTTTTGTACAAAGATTAGTTTCAATGTAGTCTGTAGCTCCTTTGTAAACCAATTAAAAAACGTTTTTTTAATAAAAAGCCATGTCTCTGGTGTGTTGACAGGGTGGGAATTGGGAGAATATGGTTATAACTTCACGTACTGTACCCAACAAAGGCTCCCAACAAAGGCTTCCAGGTATACGGTTGTGCTCCCTACACTTAACTCCCAGGCAAACAATTATGTGACCAGATCAGTGCCACAAGTACATAGAAATGTAGAGGACCAAGAGGAACAGGGCAGGCCCAACCTCTTTTTTAAAAAACTTTTTATAAGCTTTTTATTTTGGAATACTTTTTTTTTAAGATTTTATGTATTTATTTGAGAGAGAGCACAAGCGGGGGGAGCGGCAGGCAGAGGGAGAAGCAGACTCCCTGTTTAACAGGGAGCCCGACATGGGACTCGATCCTAGGACCCTGAGATCATGACCTGAACTGAAGGCAATCGCTTAACCAACCGAGCCACGCATTTGCCCTTATTTTGGAATACTTTTAAATTTAAAGGAAAGCTACAAAGGGAGTGCAGAGAGATTCTGTATACTCCGTACCCAATTTTTTCCATCGTTAAAACATACCATTGTGGTGTGTTGTCAAATCTCAGAAACAAGCTGGTACGTTACATTAGCTAAACCCCAGGCTGTGTGGGTTTCACCAGTTTTTTTCCATCAGTGTCGTCCTTTCATTCCAGGATCCATTCTGGGATGCTACATTGCATTTCATTGATATGTCTCCCCAGACTCCTCTGGTCTGTGACAATTTCTTAGTCTTTTCTTGCTTTTCATGACCTTGAAAGTCTGGGAGTATTGGCCAAGTGTCTTGTAGACTATCGCCCAATCTGAATTTGTCTGATGTTTTCCTCATTAGACTGAGCTTCCAGGTTTTTGGAAAAAATACCACGCAGGTGAAATGATGTGAAATGCATTTCTCATTACAGCCCCTCAGGGGTATACCAGAGTCACGTGACATTAACAATGCTAACCTTCATCACCCTGGTTCAGGTAGTGTGTGCCAGCTTTCTCCACGGTGTTTCCCTATTCTTGGGAAGCAAGTCAGTGAGTCGAGTGCACCCTTAATGGAGTTGGTGGGAATTAAGTTTCCCTTCCTAATGGAAGTAACTACATAAGAGTATTTAGAATTATTTTTTTAAGTTTTTATTTATTCATTTATTTGAGAGAGAGGGAGAGACAGCATGAGAGGGGTAGAGGGTCAGAGGGAGAAGCAGACTCCCCGCTGAGCCGGGAGCCTGATGCGGGTCCCGGAACTCCAGGATCATGACCTGAGCTGAAGGCAGTCACCCAGCCAACTGAGCCACCCAGGTGTCCCAAGTAATTCTGTGAGGAAACTGTTTCTTCTCCCTCCATTAATTTATATTCATATGTACTCGTGTCTGTTTATTTTATACTTAGGTTATAGCCCAGTACTACGTTATTTTCATTACTCGAATTGTCCCAGCTTTGGGTGTTGGGAGCTTTTTCAGGTTGGCTCCTGTGTCTCTTTGATACGTCTACATCCTTTTCCTTTTTTAAGTACTTTTTAAAGAACTTTCCGATACACGAGATGCTTGACTTACCTTGTATTTTCCTAGCTTCAGCCCTAGAATCAGCCATTTCTCCAAGGAGCCTTAATTCTTTTTATTGGCGAATAGTATTTAGAAACTAAGATCTAGTCCCAACATATTTTACATTCAGTTAATACCAGCCTGTGTCTAACGAATCTGGATTATGGCCCCATCTGAAACTGAAATTGAAGTTATTCTGACAGTCTTTCCACTTTCCCATCAGCCTATGGCTTCACTTCCCTTCCTACCTATCCAAGAATCCTTAGTCACTTGTTTATACTGTGGCTACCAGCGTTTTCAATTACTTTGCTCATTTGATTCCCTTTGCTTTTCAATCACTCAGCCATGGGTAAACTCAGCCATTGGATTTCCTTATTAAGCCATGAGCTATACAACATTTTAACATTTTACTTTATTGGGGGGTATTTTTTGTTTGTTTGTTTTGTAGCCCTAAGTGGGCCTTCAATAGCTGTGTCATCTATTCATTCAGTAAACATTTATTGGGCCCTTGCTCTGTCCTGGGTACTGTGCTAGGTTGAGGATAAAAAATAAGTCAGTTCCTGCCACCACATACTTCATAGTCTTGTGAGTGAGTGAGAGATCATTAATTGCAGGTTTCCCAATCCCGACCTCATTTTTTAACAGATGCTTTACTTCCTATTTCACAGACAGAATGTAAGCATGAATTTCCTCAAACTTCTCTCTCCTCTCCCTACAGACAGCTGTATACTCACCAATACTACTTTACCTCCTTATCTTTTCTTGGGAGAGAAAGTTTGCCTTTGCAAGGCCAGCCCTGCTACCTGTGCTCTTAACCTCATTTCCTCATTTTTTTAAAAAAGATTTTTATTTATTTATCTGACAGCCAGTGAGAGAGGGAACACAAGCAGGAGGAGTGGGAGAGGACGAGCAGGCTCCCCGCGGAGGAGCCTGATGCGGGGCTCGATCCCAGAACGCCGGGATCACGCCCTGAGCTGAAGGCAGACGCTTAACGACTGAGCTACCCAGGCGCCCCTCGTTTCCTCATTTTGATAGTATTTTCCCCTTTCATCTTCAGTTTCTCCTGGGTTCCCTTCTGTGATCCTATAAGCATGTTAAAATCTCTCTGCCTGTCCCTCTGCTTCCACTGCAAGCTTCAGATTTAGTTCTTTGCATTTCCAAAGTTAGTGAAAGTCGTTGACAATTTTTCTCTTCTTTTAGTGAGCCCCTCAGGCCACTTTGTCCAGCACCTATCATGTACGAAATTGTTTCTCATGGACATCAGCAATCTGGTTGCCAGCTCCGGTGCTCTTTCAGTCACTTACCTCTTGGACCCCCTGCAATCGCTTAGAGCTCCATTCCCTTGGAGTATGAGATTGGTACTCCTGGCTCTCCTTCGTAGCCCCTTCTTCGTCTGTCCCTTAAATGTTGGTGTGCCTGTCTTGTGTCCTTCCCCTTACTGTACCTTTCGCCCCCTTAAACAAGTTGCATCCACTCTTCAGCTATCCCAGATCTTAAGCCCGGCCATTTCTCTCAATCTGGCAGACTGCTTATGGGATATTTTCATCTGGATGTCCCAAAGATAACTCAAAATCAACATATAAGAAGGGGAAATGATCCTTTGTGTTCCCCATCTTACTTAACAGTATTACTACTCCTCGATCATTTATCCTTGAAACCTCAGAATCATCTTTTAATTCTCTTTCAAATACCCACAGTTATTTGATTACCAATTCCGTCAATATTACCAATACAATGTATCTCAGCTTTTTCCCTTTTTATTTCCACTGTTGTAGTACTCACCATGGCTACTGCTCAGGTCTCATAAATGATCTCCCTGCTTCTAGTCTCCCCCAACCCTAGTCATCCGTCTTCCTTATTGCCAACAAACCCCTCCCTAAAATCTTTTGCTTTCACGAAAAGTCTAGTCTCCTTGATACAGACCTAAAAACCTTTCCAGGCTGGTCCCAGGCTGGTCCCAATCTATCTCTAGGGTGATTTGCTGCTTCATATCTCATACCCCTTTCTCCTGCTCACTCCCCCTTCTCCGACACACACCTGTGTACATACTCCTGTGCCTTTATTTTTGATGTTCCCTTTGCCTGTAACCGTCACCCTCCTTTTACCTGTTTTCAATGTGTTTACCTTCGAGACAATTTATCCCTTTCTCTTTGAAACCCTCTAGGTACTTTCCTTCTATGCCCTGGACAGAATTAGCTTATTTGATCTTTCTGCTTGTATAGCTCCTTGCTCATACCCCTTAGTCTGACCAATAATTTTCTGGTTGCTTGATATATCTTCCTGCCTTTCTAGACTATGAGATCCTGGAGGATAGGAATCACACTTCTCTTTGTAGGCCCAGCACCTACTGAAATTCCATTTTAAGACTGAGACCTTGGGGCACCTGGCTGGTTCAGTCGGAAGGGCGTATGACTCTTGATCTCAGGGTCGTGAGTGTGAGCCCCACGTTGGGTGCAGAGATTACTTCAATAAAAAAAGAAAAGAAAGGCTGAGACTTAATAGTTTTTTTTTTTTAAGATTTTATTTATTCATGTAAAAGAGAGACAGCCAGCGAGAGAGGGAACACAGCAGGGGAGTGGGAGAGGAAGAAGCAGGCTCCCAGTGGAGGAGCCCGATGTGGGGACTCAATCCCGGAACGCCGGGATCACGCCCTGAGCCGAAGGCAGACGCTTAACGACTGTGCTACCCAGGCGCCCCGAGACTTAATAGTTTCTGAGTTGAATGAATAAACAACTCATGTTAGCCCTGTAGACAGGAGGTCAAAGATACCTTATTGGGCAACTGCAGACTTAAATCAGGATCCTGATGAAAAAAGATCTTTGTGTATGTGGAATCCAGGAAGACTGCTTCTATGCTAGGGTCCTTTCTCAGGACCTTCCTAATCTCTCAGTATTCAGATTTTTACCCCTTCTATCACCACCTTACCCCATAAACCTGGCTGGGATGTTTCTGTTTTTGAGAGGGGTAGTTATTCCAGGCTTTGGGTGAGGAGGCGGCCTTCCTGCCTCATCCTTGCCTCACTCCCCTCGGGAGGAGGTAGTCTTCTGAAACACTCCAGACACAAGAAGCTATTTGACCTTCAACTCCCCACCTGCCCTCCAACCCCCCACACTTATCTGGTCTGGGAGCAGGAAAATAGCTGTAACTAAGTACAACATTCCATCTCACTGGCAGGGCCCTGCAAACTCCCAGAAGATCCCAGGGAGGGATGGGCAACTGTCCCTCTGCCTCGGGCCTGGTCATTCCTCCGGCTGCTCCTTCACAACCACCAGAGCTTTTACTCTCTGCTTCCTCCATGCAGGCTCCTCAGGAGCAAGGCTCCAGAATTAGAGAGTTAATACCTATACCCTCAATCCTGGTCTAAGCCAGACCATTCCCAGAAAGCGTTTCTAGGCAACCACCAGGGGGACAGAGGCTAGGAAAATGCAACCAGTCCCGTCTGACTCTAATTCTCATGGGAGCCAAATGCTCACTGGTACAGAAATGATTACCTATTATCATAAGGCCTTACTCTGGGGAAGAATCTGGTGCAGCTGGACTCCTGTCTCCTGTTGCAGCACAGGCTGCAGACTTCTTCCATCTCTGTGCTGACATTCACGCTGCACACCTGGGGCTCTCCCTTCACATTATACAGTCCCTGCAGCCTAATAAAGACAGGAGGTGGACTGTGGATATAGTCATCAGAGGAGCCCCTTTTGCCCCTCGAAGCGCCGAGTTTCTCCTATGTCTGCTGACCTCTGGTGGCGGTAGTTTGAACTGTACCCTCCCTTTCTAGTTAGTGGCCTGCCGGCCGGTAATGGTACATCTTTTCTCAACAATCAAAATTCAAATATTCAAATACTGTATGAAATGCAAATATTTTTTATTGCTGAATTTTTAAATTTGTTTTCAGGCATCACAGAATAATGTAAAGAACAGGTAAGTCTGGAATCAGACTTACCTAGGTTCAAATACTAGCTCTGCTATTTCTGAGCAGAGTGACCTTGGGCAAGTTACATAAGGTCAGCTTTCTTACCTGTGCAGTGAAAATAATAATAAATCGCTCAATGGGGAAATGAGATGAGCTGATTGTAAAATGCTTAGCTCTGGCTGTGTCCTAGCCCATAGGTGCTCAATAAAAGTTAGTTTTGGGTTTTTTTTAACCTTCTCAGTAATAGTGATTTTGTTCAGTGTTATGACTCAATATGATTTTTTAAATTTTGGTAACATAAAATTTACCATTATACCCATTTTCAATGTGACTTTTTTAAACTCTGAGAAATTTTATATAACTCTTTTCTGATTCTGGAGTTTGGAAACTGAGGTCAACTTTAGTATGGTCAGTGAAGCCTGTCTTTGCCCAGAGAGCTGCAGATCGGAGCCCTGAAAAGAAGGGATCTTGGGCACAGCTGAATGGCTCTGTGACTTCACTCTGGTTTCCAGCCTCGTGAGGGCTGACAGGATCCAGCACTCTCTTCAGGGTCCGCAAAGGGCAGAGGCCTGGAGTTAGGCATCACAGGGTTCTCAGCTGGGCCTCTAAGACCCCCTCCTCCCACTCTGCTGAGAGAAGAGGAGGCGGCGGCAGAGAAGAGGATATGAGACCGGTTCTCTGCTCCTCCCTCTCCTTGCTTTTCCCCCACTCCCATCCTCTCCCCCACAGCAGCCGTCTCCCCCACAGAGACTGGGAAGAGGGAGGGGGCGGGGTTGGGGAGAGAGGGATCAGAAGCCCCACAGCGCCCTGTATCGGAAGGAAGCTCTGGCCAGGGCAGCTGTGCTCGGCCCCTGCAGCATGATGCTGGGCACTCTGGGCCTTTGGGTATTACTTCCCACAGCTGTGCGAGGTAAGCGTCTACAGGGAGGGGCAGGGCCTTTTCACTCGCGCACTGAGGGAAGGGGGGACTTGAAGCAGCAGTCACCCCTCTGGAAGAGTGAATGGGGTGGGTGAGTGAGGGCAAAAAGTAGAGCCATGCGTCCCCATGGTGAGGTCAGGTTCCAGACCTCTGCTGACCCTGTTTCCTCCTATGGCTTTACCACGCTGGCCCTGGGATATGAAACATGTTTTGTCTCTCCTTTTGGCTGCTGCTTTTTTCCCTGCATTCACTCCCATCTTGAACCCTCCCCTCTCCCCACCCTGGGCCACAGCACCCCCAAGCAGGCGGACCTGTGTGTTCTTTGAGGCCCCTGGAGTGCGGGGAAGCACAAAGACACTGGGGAAGCTGCTAGATGCAGGACCAGGGCCCCCCAGGGTTATCCGCTGCCTCTACAGCCGCTGCTGTTTTGGGATCTGGAACCTGACCCAAGACCAGGCACAGGTGGAGATGCAAGGTGAATGGCAAAGTATATAGCAGGTGGTAGCTAGGGTGGGAGACAGGTACCTCCTGGGGTGGGGGTGACAGCCGCGGGAGAGGAGGAGAAATGGAATGTGTGGAGGGAAAGAAAAGCCCATATGAGATGGAGGGGATGCCTCTGATAGAGAAGGGGGTTATCCTCTCTGTTCCTAGACTCTATTATGCTCGCTCGCCCCCCCCTTCTCCCTTTCTCTCCTCTTGTAATCCCACCCCATCAGGATGCCGAGACAGTGATGAGCCAGACTGTGAGTCCCCCCACTGTGACCTGAGCCCCCGAGCCCACCCCAGCCCCAGGTCCACTCTCTTCACCTGCTCCTGTGGCACTGACTTCTGCAATGCCAATTACAGCCATCTGCCTCCTCCAGGGAGCCCTGGGACTCCTGGCTCCCAGGGTCCCCAAGCCGTCCCAGGTAGTCACGCAGGGTGCTGGGGCCTGGTGGGGGCTGGGGCCCAGGTTAGGGTGAGAGGTAGAACCAGGGCCAGTTCTCACCCTACCCCCATCCCAAGTTTTCCTCCTCCCGGCCTTGAGAAGTTGGTTGCCCTGGTGACTGGAAGATAAGGGGCTTGTGACCAAGGTGGGGGTGGGTCCAGAAGCAAGTTCTCTGAGGAGAGGGAGAGGAACAGAGTGGATTTGGGCAGGGCTCATCGAGGCTGCATCCTTGCCTTACTGTCCAGGCGAGTCCATCCAGATGGCACTGGTGCTGCTGGGGCTGTTCCTCCTGCTGGGCGGCATCATCTCGGGTACTAGTCTACGTCATCCCTCCCTGGGGACCCCAAGTCCCTGCCCCAAAGCTCTGACCCCTCTCCAGGTTCCCCTGACCCCACGGTTCTGAGATCTCCACAGCCTGAGCCCATTATCTCCCACAAAGCCCCTTTCGTAGTCTCCATGCCTGGGCACCCGGACCCAAGGGCTCTTTTCTGCCCCAGCCCTGCTACAGCAAAAGGCCTGCAGAGTGCAAGGTGGGCCAGGGCCAGAGCCAGAGCCAGAGCTGGAACCAGAGCCAGACTCAGGCAAGGACTGGAGTGCTGAGCTGCCAGAGCTGCCTGAGCTGTGTTTCTCCCAGGTGCCCAGGGCGAGCGGGGGTGGGTCCTCCAGTCCCTCCCAGAGGGTGTGCTGGGGAGGAAGCCTGGTCCCGATACCAGCTGAGGCTCACACCCAGCACCATGTTCCCTCCAGGTCATCTGGGAAGGAGGTCACACAGTGGTGTGGGCTGGGCAGCTGCAAGGTGAACTGGTAGCCATCAAGGCCTTCTCCCGGAGGGCTGTGGCCCAGTTCCAAGCCGAGAGGGCACTGTACGAACTGCCAGGCCTACAGCACGACCACATTGTCCGCTTTATCACCGCCAGCAGAGGGGCCCCTGGCCCCCTGCCCTGTGGGCCCCTGCTGGTCCTGGAACTGCACCCGAAGGTGAGGACTGAGGGCGTCTGGATGTCTTTGCCTACGTGTGCGTGCGTGCGTGTGCGTGCGTGTGGGCGCGTGCGTGTGCGCCGGGGCACGGCTGGGCGGCAGCGGGGTCCTGCTTGTGCTTACTTTTCTGCTTCAGATTTCCTCTTCTCTAGAACATTTAAAATTACTTTGTTTTTGTTTTCTTGGTTTTTTATTAGACAAGAAATACTTGCTAATATTTTAACTCATGAAACATAGAGAAGGCGAAATCAAAACTATTCCTATTCCCGACCTTAAGGAAAACCAGTTGTTAAAGAAATCTCTCCAGGCAGGGCCCTCCAAACCCATTTACACACTCATTCAACAAGTATTTATGAACCCTAAGCCTTACCTCCTGTACTAACACAAACAGCCTCGTCCCCACCTTTATAGATTTTACAGAGTAGTGGGGGAGACAGAGGTGAATCAGGAAAACACAAAGGCAAGTGTCAAATGTCAAGCGTCAAGTCCAGAGAGAGGAGGTGCTGTAAGGAAAGGGGACTCCGGGGGAGGAACATGAATAGGAAGGAAGAAGAGGATAAGGGAGGCCGGGACCAGACCGCACCTGCCCTTGTGGGCCGCCTAAGGACTTGGGACTTGATTAGCCCCTGCAGTCCTCGCCCTCTGGAATCCTGAATTCGGAGAAGTCTCCTCTTTCTGACCATGGGCCTTAATGCCTAGCTCAAAAATCTCCGCTTTCTCGGGCTGGTCGGTTTGCTTCACTTCCCTGGCACACTGAAGGTACTCAGTAGTGTCTGGTGAATGAGAGACGCTAATGCTCCTTCCCCTCCCAGTGTCCACTTGCTCCCCACCTTTCACTCTCCTTCCAGGGGCTCTCTGCACGGGCCGGCTCTCCCAAACACGCCTGACAGCAAAGGCCCCATGGTTCACAGGGAGTACCACTACTGAGCTTGCCTGGCCTCTTCTGTTTCTGTGGTTGTCTCAAGTCCCTGGGCAGGATAAGGTGGTTACTAGTGAGTGACCCTAGAGTCAGACTGCTGGGGTTCAAGCTCTACTTGTTTCCCACCAAGTGACTTCCAGCGGGTTTACTTAGCTTTCTTTCAAGCTCCTCGTCGAGAGGAGAGGAGTGCCAGGAGTACACATCTCCTGGGGTTGTGAGGATTACAGGAGGCCTGGCACACGGTAGGCGCTCAGACACTCGAACTAGGGTTATGGTTTTTCCCGTCAGCCTGACAGATGCACGTTCCCATTCCTCCCCTGCCTCTTGTCTTGGCCTGGATGCATCAGTGTGTCCGTCTGCTGGGAGATGCAGGGGGAAGTCCGTAGATCGATCTCTGCTCCCTGGGGTGGACCAGCCACCTCCGGCTTATGTGTCCTCCTCTTCTCTCTGTTGCTCCCCAGGGCTCCCTGTGCCACTACTTGACCCAGCACACCAGTGACTGGGGAAGTTCCATGCGGATGGCACTGTCTCTGGCGCAGGGCCTGGCATTTCTCCATGAGGAGCGCTGGCAGGATGGTGGGTGAGCTGGAAGTCGGAAGCCACGGGAATCGGGAGCCACACTGCTAGGTTTCTGATTCTCCCTTAGCTCGGAGGGGAAGAATTGGGTCCAAAGAGAAAGGAAGAGGATCCATGCCCCTTCAACCTTGGCTTCTCTCACAGGCCAGTATAAACCAGGTATCGCCCACCGAGATCTGAGCAGCCAGAATGTGCTCATTCGGGAGGACGGGTCGTGTGCCATTGGAGACCTGGGCCTTGCCTTGGTGCTCCCTGGCCTCGCCCAGCCTCCCACCTGGGCCCCTACTCAACCCCGAGGCCCCGCTGCCATCATGGAGGTGAGTACTCTGCGTAAGGCTGCCCAGGATGACGGCAGCGGTGCTGATGGAGACGCGCCCTTTGCTGTGGCCACAGTGCACCGGCACCTAGAGCGCTTGGGACACTGCTGACTCCAGCTGGGGGGACGTTGCATGGACCAGCGTTATGGCGAGGCGTGCCTGGGACATGGTTCTCGGCCCTCCACGCCTCTCTCTCCAGGCTGGCACCCAGAGGTACATGGCGCCGGAGCTCTTGGACAAGACTCTGGACCTACAGGACTGGGGCACGGCCCTCCGGCAAGCCGACGTGTACTCGCTTGCTCTGCTCCTATGGGAGATCCTGAGCCGCTGCCCGGATCTGTGGCCTGGTAAGGGTGGGTGTGACAGCGCCCCCCCATGACAAACCCATCCATTCTAGATGCACCTACCTCCTGCACAGGAAGTTCTGCCCTTCTCCCTCTTGGCCTTTCCACAAGGAGGCACCCTAGGGCTGGTGGACACCTCGCCCCATGTGCCTTTCCCCAGACAGCCGACCACCGCCCTTCCAACTGGCCTATGAGGCAGAACTGGGCAGCACTCCCACCCCCTGTGAGCTGTGGACCTTGGCCGTAGAGGAGAGAAGGCGCCCCCACATCCCACCCACCTGGCACTGCTTCACCACAGTAAGAGGCCACCTGCTAGTGGGCTGGGGACCTGGAGGGGGTGGACACGGTGTCAAGGACCTGTCTACCGGGACCAGCCCATCTGCTCCTATCTCCTCTCATCTGCCAGCACTCCTGTCTCATGTTCAGCCGGAGCTGGGCAAAATTGCTCCGTACCTCAGCTCTTCCCCTTCCACCGTAAGTCTCACAGCCCATTCCTGAAACAGACACCTTCCTCCTGCTCACACCTGCCTGGTCTGTCTCTCTCCTCTCCACCATCGGTTAGCCCTGTTTCTCAGTCGTCTCCTCCAGGAAGCCCTCCTTAGCCTTGCTTCTGCCCTGAGCTCTGCTCCCAGGATGGCGGCTCCTCCTGGTACAATGGAGCCCAGTATTCAATCCAGTAATTCCTCGCCCTGTCCCCCACATCTGTGTTTCTGCCATGACCCAATAAAAGCCAGTCCTGGGTAGAAAGGGTTAAAAAAGTGGCCAAACAGTGAAATTATACAGTCTGTATAATTAGTTTCCTAACAGGAAGCCCCTTTCCCTGCTACCTGGTCTGACATTTCCACTGCACATGTATCTGTGGGGTTAAGCATTCTTTGCTTAAGACCCTGGTTGCCTGAAAGGAAGGAGAGTAATTTCCCATCAGCGCGTGAAGTCATTAACCTGAATTAGCCCCTCAGAGGAAAAGGTGAACCCTCTGGAAGACACCCAAAGGACCTGTCTCATCGGGAATGAGACGCAGAGGGCCGGATTGCAGGGAGGGGGGAGGGAGGATCAGAAGAGGAGTGTGGAAAACAGGGTAGTGGTGGACACCTTTCAACTCTGGGGCTACTCAGGGCCCATGGGGGATGCCAGGATTAAGCCTGCTTCCCGTCCTTCCCAGGACCCTGGAGGCCTGAGAGAGCTGCTGGAGGACTGCTGGGACGCAGACCCAGAGGCGCGGCTGACAGCGGAGTGTGCACAGCAGCGCCTGGCCGCCCTGGCCCGTCCTCAGGACGCCCGCCCCTCCCCAGACAGCTGTGCCCACGGCTCCCCACCTCTCTGCCCAGAAGACTGCCTCTCGGCTCCTCCCCACCGCCCCCCGCCCTGGTAGGCCTCAGCTGAATGTCTGCTTCCACAGCGTTCCGCGGGCCCTCGTTCCAGGAACCCTCGTGTCCCGTGTCTCCCCTGTGGACGTGCAGCTTCTGTGTAATCTGTGAACCTGCAAACATAAATCTGGTGATCGGATGCCCGCTGCTCTGCCTCTCCGCTGCCTTTCCTACTTGCCGAATGCCTGGATCCTTCTGCGGGCCTCCCGTGCAGCGCAGTCCTGACCAGGGACTAAGGGCTGGGTGTGCATAGGAGAGAGAGAAAGGCCCCTTTACCACCGTGTCCTTGGGCCTTCCCCCGCTGCGTGTGATCCTGGGCTCCTCCTGTCTCTCTCCTTTTCCTTCTCTACCACGCCTTCTTTTGGTCGGATCACACGGCAGTCCTTGGGGAAAGAGGAAACCACTGTTCCGCGGGAGCTCAGAGACGCACATCTCTCCTTGGGGGGGCCTGCCCAGCGTCCTGAGGCTTGAGTGGGAAGGCACAGGAAGCTTGGGTTTTCCCAGAGCAGCTTTCCAGGAGTGGCGGGGGTAGCAGGTGTGCCGCGTGGTGCGGGAGGAAGCCGCAAGGAACCTGGTAGCAAAAGCATAGGGCGTGTGGAGGAGAGAGAAGGGAGGTTCTGTGGAGAATTGTAGGCAAGGCCTTGTGAGCCCTACGGAGAAGTTCTTCCTTCATTTCTTTTCGTGTCTCCTCTACTGGCTTTTCTTTGCCACCCCGGGGCCCTTTCATACTGAGCGCACCACAGGGACGTGGTTCATAGCCCCAGTTCAGTTTTTCTATTTGTTAAGTGTTGTTTGCTTGTTTGTTTGTTCTTAAGTGATCTCTATACCCAATGTGGGGCTTGAACTCCTGACCTCAAGATCGAGTCCCTTGCTCTTCCGACTGAGCCAGCCAGGTGCGCCCCCCGCCCCCAGTTTAGTTTCTAACTGAGCGCTCTTGGGGAAGTTACATGCTCTTTCTAGGCCTCAGGTTTCTCGTTTGCTAAATCAGGGGGCTGAGGCCTTCTGGTCTAACTCCAGTAGGGCCACGGGAAGGCTTTGACTTCACTACAACAGGAATGATTTCTGGACAGTGACCAACGAGCCCTGTGTCTTTGAACGAGTTACTTAACCCTAGGAATCTGTTTTATCATGTATAAAATATGGGTAAAAATACCCACCCTGCTTGCAGAGTTGATTCAGGGTAAACAAGAAATGGTGACAGGTCTTGTGCAGCACCTGGCCTCAGTGGACACTCCGTAAATGGGAACAGTTGTGACTGAATGTTGAGATGGTCTCTTGTCCCTTTCCATGTTGCTTGTTCCAGCATTAGCCTCTGCAGGGCCTGTCCCCTCTCGAGCCCTGAGACTTCACTTTCCTTTGGAACTCTAATTCTCTACAAGACATCATCATGCGAACAGGCAGCCACCATCTGAAACTAAACGCATCGAAATCCAAGCTCCCGCCTCCCCCTCACCAACAGGGCTGCCTTCCCCTCTTCCCTGGCTCTCAAGAGCACCAAGTCTCCCCCCCACCCCGTAATCTCTGCACCCAATGTGGGGCTCAAACCTGAGATCAAGAGTCACATGCTCTTCCGACTGAGCCAGCCAGGTGCCCTGCCCTAAGTTTCTCTTGGTCCTACAGGATCCCAAAAAGGAAGGTGTTCTGTCTGCTCTGTGACCTCAACTCGTCCCACCTACCCATATCCAGTCAGTTCTCCAGTCCCACTGAGGTTGCATGGGTAGGGCCCACTCCGGGCACCATCTGTCTTTTCCTCCTTCTAGGCTGGCAGGCCCCAACTATTGTAATTGCCTCTTGGCCACCTATTTTCCCCTCAGTCTTGGTTAAACACCATGCTCTGAATAATCTTTTTTTTTTTTTTTTTTTTAAGATTTATTTGTTTGAGAGAGAGATAGACTATGAGCCGGGGAGCAGAGGGAGAGGGAGAAGCAGACTCCCCGCTGAGCAGGGAGCCGGATGCAGGATTCAGTCCCAGGACCCCAAGATCACGATCTGAGCCGAAGGCAGATGCTTAATCGACTGAGCCACCCAGGTGCCCCCTGAAAAATCTTTTTATTTTTTTTTAAAAATATTTTATTTATTGATTTGTCAGAGAGAGAGACAAAGAAAGCACAAGCAGGGGAAGCTGCAGGCAGAGGGAGAAGCAGGCTCCCTGTTGAGGAAGGAGCCCGATCTGGGACTCAATCCCAGGACCCTGGGATCATGACCTGAGCCGAAGGTAGCTGCTTAACCACCTGAGCCACCCAGGCATCCCCCCCCGAATAATCTTTAAACGTAATTTTTATTATGTGTTGCCTCTGCCCTACAGTCTACTTACTTTTCTCACGACAATCCTGTGAGCACCACTTACAGAGGAGGAAACCAAGGGCTCAGAGACGTTTAGAAATGTGTGCAAGCCCTCAGATTTTAAATAAAAGAGTAGGGATTTGCAGCCATTAAGAATGATATTTAAAAAACAAAACAAGACTGTGCAACAAATAAGACATTGTATATTAATAAAAATTTTAAAATTAAATAAATAAATAAATAAATAAATAAAACAAACCATTGTCAAAAACTAAGATGTACCTCTCTAATTGGAATTAAAACTGTTGTTTAACTTGTAAAAAAAAGAAAAAGAAGGGGCGCCTGGGTGGCACAGCGGTTAAGCGTCTGCCTTCGGCTCAGGGCGTGATCCCGGCGTTATGGGATCGAGCCCCACATCAGGCTCCTCTGCTATGAGCCTGCTTCTTCCTCTCCCTCTCCCCCTGCTTGTGTTCCCTCTCTCGCTGCTGTCTCCATCTCTGTCGAATAAATAAATAAAATCTTAAAAAAAAAAAGAAAAGAAAAAAAGAAAGCACTTTGCAAATGTTAAGGAACTCTACAAATAAGAAATTTAAAAAAACCATACTCTTTCTAACTACTCTAAATGGATGGGACAGGCAGTATTGTTTTTTAAAGATTTTATTTATTTATTTATTTGAGAAAGAGAGTGAGAGTGAGTGCACAAGCTGGGGGGAGGAGCAGACAGAGACAAGCAGGCTCTGCACTGAGCACACAGCCTCATGTGGGGCTTGATCCCACGACCCCAAGATCATGACCTGAGCTGAAACCAAGAGTTGGATGCTCAACCAGGCGAGCCACCCAGGCGTCCCCAACAGTAATTATTATCCTGATTTCACACTAAGAAACTCAGTGTGTTCATATGACGGACAACATTCCGCAACATCCAAATTGGTGACTGGCTGATCCTGGCTCACTTGTCCTAACGTACAATTCCTCATTTGTATTATTAGCTACTAAGATCATAGATTTTTAAATTAAATTAAATTTTATTTTATTTTTAAAGATTTTATTTATTTATTTGACAGAGAGAGAGAGAGAGAGAGAGAGAGAGAGAACAAGCAGGGGGAGCAGCAGAGGGAGAGGGAGAAGCAGGCTTCCTGCTGAGCAGAGAGCCCGATGTGGGGCTCGATCCCAGGACCCTGAGATCATGACCCAAGCTGAAAGCAGACATTCAATGGACTGAGCCACCTAGGCGCCCCTAAAATAAAATCTTAAAAAAGAAAAAAACAAAAACGAAGAAAGTCTACAAAACTGTCACAACCAAGAGGAGCCTGGGGAGACCTGAAAAATAATATAATGTGATATCCTGGCTAAGATCCCAGAACAGGAAAAGGACATTGGGTGAAAACGAAATAAATTTGATTAAAAGTATGGAGTTCAGTTTCTCAATCTTTCTGTATATCTAAAACTGTTCCAAAGAAATAAAACTTATGCCACAAAACTATGACCATCTCCAAAACTTCAGAGAGGCCATAAACACAAAGAGCAATGGGAGGGTTGCGGTAAGCAGGACAATGCACACTTGTAGTGTCTTTGAGTAGGTGTGTGGTAATATGTCGTATTGAAGGGGTTATTAACATAAAAGCTAGAAAACTTAGATTATAATCTTGGCTCTCCTAACCGTGAACTCTTAGAAATGTTTGTTTAATTTTCTCAGAAAATTGAATGAATTATTCTCTAAGTCATTTCCAATCCTATGATTCCACGATTCTTTTTTTTTTTTAAGATTTTATTTATTTATTTGATAGAGAGAGAGACAGCCAGCGAGAGAGGGAACACAAGCAGGGGGAGTGGGAGAGGAAGAAGCAGGCTCATAGCGGAGGAGCCTGATGTGGGGCTCGATCCCATAACGCCGGGATCACGCCCTGAGCGGAAGGCAGACACTTAACCGCTGTGCCACCCAGACGCCCCTGATTCCACAATTCTATGATAAAATATTGAAGTCCCCGTTGTGAAGATTATTTCACCAAATCCAGTGGTTATCTAGTATGATATTGCTGAATAGTAATTCCGTGCTCATAGAGATGTAATATGGGGGTGATAACCGTATTCCGCACACCCAGTTCCCCCTATTATTAACGTCTTACATTAGTATGGTATGCTTGTTACCTTAATGACCCAATATTGCTTTGTGATTAAGTGATTATTAACTAATCTCCATACTTTATAAATACATTTTTTAAGAAACTTGAAAACATAAATCTCTGAACAGAGCCAGACTCAAGAGAGGGAAACTATGTGGCTAAAGACAGGGCTGGTGGATGGTGGGAAAAAGACTGATTCTTGACTATCCAACTTTTTTTTTTCTTTTTTACCTCTTGAATTTTGAACTATTTGCATGTTTCGTCTATTAAAATTTAGTATTGGGGCGCCTGGGTGGCACAGCGGTTAAGCGTCTGCCTTCGGCTCAGGGCGTGATCCCGGCATTATGGGATCCGAGCCCCACATCAGGCTCCTCTGCTGGAAGCCTGCTTCTTCCTCTCCCACTCCTCCTGCTTGTGTTCCCTCTCTCTGGCTGTCTCTATCTCTGTCAAATAAATAAATAAAATCTTTAAAAAAAAAAATTTAGTATTTACTTAGGGGCGCCTGGGTGGCACAGCGGTTAAGCGTCTGCCTTCGGCTCAGGGCGTGATCCCAGCGTTATGGGATCGAGCCCCACATGGGGCTCCTCTGCTATGAGCCTGCTTCTTCCTCTCCCACTCCCCCTGCTTGTGTTCCCTCTCTCGCTGGCTGTCTCTATCTCTGTCAAATAAATAAATAAAATCTTTAAAAAATAATAAAAAAAAAATAAAAAAATAAAATTTAGTATTTACCTAAAAAGTCTATGCCAGGAAAAAAGATGGAAATATGCCAAAATAATAACAGTAGTGATTCTGTTTGGATAATGGGGACTCAAAAACAGTTTGCTCTTTCTTTCTGCTTTTCCGTTTTCCAAATTTTCTTTAATTCTCATGAATTACTTAACAGAATGGATTGAAAGCACATAAACAAATTTACTATCACCAGGAAATAGTCCTTGAAAAACCACACGTGACGTTACATTGTCTCCCTTCGGGATTTAGGAGCCTAGCTTGTAGCAATATGTTGTTTGCTGAAATTATTTCATTTGTGAACATCACATTCTCACCTCAACTTTAACTAAGAACATAGAGGGTGTGGAGGAACATAGGTTATGTTCCTGCCCATTCCTTTATAGCACCCATTTCAGGACTCTGCAAACAGCCTGGTGGACTGCATGAAGTCCTGAGTTCCTGAGCCGAATCTGCCACTAACTAGGGCTAAATCTGCAATAAACCATTTTGCCTTCCAAGCCTCATTTTTCTCATCTGTTCAAGGAGGGTGCATTCACTTTTGATGTGCTAAATTTATTTTCAATAAATGTTTTCTGACCAACAGACCTGATAGGAAAAAGATAAAGAGCTTGTCGAGTGACACATATTTGGTGCTGGGAGGAAGTTCTATGCCTACCTGAAGTTCTTCGCAGGCAAGTGACATGTGTCTCTTGATGCTCTGAATTTCTACAGTGCCTGCTTTGGGTCTAGAGAAATATCTACAAAATTTTCTATATCTTCAGCCTCTTCTCTGACTGTCCTTATCCTGGAGTGGTAGCTGTTTTCTCTCACATACTCTGGGGGAAGGTAATTTCCTTTCTGTCTGTTGCTGCTTCCAGATCATTTCTCTTTCTCCTCCCAAATCCCAAGCATCTCTGACATACATGCCGTCAGACCACACCACTTCCTACTTCACCTTGTTGTGATCATTTACAGACCTCCTGGTCACGCCTCTGTTATTTGCTGAACATTTCAGCCTCTGGCTCAAAGTATCTTTCTTTTCATCACTATTTGTATCATCATTATGTAGATAATCTATTTAATCCTTTCTTCTTTGACCTTTTCACGTCCAATGAGATTTTCCTCCACTATCTCCACCAAGAACTGTTACAAGCATTCCACTTTCTGGGCACCACCTTCAACCTCCTTTTCAGCTCTAGAGAACTGACTCTAGAGAACCTTTAAGTTCTGCCAAGTTCAACCTTAAGGCCTGCCACTTTGTCACACCCTTCTGTCTTTCCTTATTTACTCAGTTCATTTTCATATTCTCTTACGGTAATCACTACCATGCATGCACACTTAACAACCTTGCCCTCTTTTCCCCTCCCCTTCCTTTTATTTTCCAGGAAAACCCTAACCCTGGTTAAAGCCGGTTCTTCTATTCCACAGCCGTACCCAAACGTTGGGAGTTTAACTGGAGGAAACCACCACCTGTGCCACCTGGTCCCACTTCACTACTCAGCTCACCAACCTCAAGTGGGCCCTTCATGCTGCCCAGCAACCCTACTACAATTCCCTAATTGACTCATTTGCCCACTTTTTGAGATGACTGTTTCTAACCTTCTCTGCCAACCTCCTTATCAAATGATAACCTTGCTTTTTACTTCCCTGAAGGGAAAAAAAAAAAAAAAGAACAGCAATCAGCAAAGAATAATTATTTCTTCCCACTACTCAATCCACCAATGCTTTTGCATCTAGACTTACAGACTCATTTCCCTATTACAGTAGTAAGAGCTGACACCAATATAGGGATTACTATATGCCCAGAGGTGTTCTGAGTCCTTCACATGTATTAAGTTGTTTAAACGTCACTATGAGTTAGGTATTATTGTGATTCTTCCTCTTACAGATGGGGAAACTGAGGCCTGGAAGTTTCTTTTTAAGTGCCTTGTCCAGAGTCACAAAATAAGTGTCTGACTCCAGAACTCATTCCCTCAACCACTGCACTATACTCGTGAGCTGACCTGTCAAGGTCAGTGCCTCCATCGTTTACCGGAACCTCACTCTTCCTGGTCACTTTTTTCCTTCAATTGTCCCTTCTTTCTTCAGCAACTTTGTTTTTTTCTCTCTTCTGGATTATTCCCGTCAGTTTACAAACATGCTTCAAACTCTCCCGTCTTAGGGGCGCCTGGGTGGCACAGCGGTTAAGCGTCTGCCTTCGGCTCAGGGCGTGATCCCGGCGTTCTGGGATGGAGCCCCACATCAGGCTCCTCTGCTATGAGCCTGCTTCTTCCTCTCCCACTCCCCCTGCTTGTGTTCCCTCTCTCGCTGGCTGTCTCTCTCTCTCTCTCTGTCAAATAAATAAATAAAATCTAAAAAAACCACAAAAAAACAAAAAAACACCTCTCCCATCTTAAAAAGCCCTTCCTAGGGGTGCCTGGGTGGTTTGGTTGGTTAAGCATCTGACCCTTGGTTTTGGCTCAGGCCATGATCTTGGGGTCCTGAGGTCAGGCTCTGCTCTCAGCAGTGAGTCTGCTTAAGATGCTCTCTCCCTCTGCCCCTCCCCCATTCTCTTTTTTTTCTCTCTCTCTCTCTAAGAAAAAAAAGCCCTTCCTAGATTGCCCATCCTCATGACCACTGCACCACCTCTCTGCTTCCTTATTTACTGACACTCCTTGGAAGAATTGCTTTTATTTGCTGTCTCCACTTCCTCATTTCTCATTCTCTTCTCTATTTGTTTCAGGCAAAATTTCGTCTCTACCATGTAATTAGAACTGCTCTTAAAAAGTTCACCATCCTTTCAAAATCCAATGGCCATTTCTCAGACTGCACCCTACATAATTTATCAGCAACATCTGGCACATTGGATAGCTTCCTTCTTGAATGCTTTCTTCATACTGTCTTCTGATTTCCCTCTTCCTCACTAGCCACTCATTCTGTATGCTTTGCTTGGTCCTCCTTCCAATTTCTTTCGTGCGAAAGGCCAAGTGCTGCACCCTCTTCTCTACTCTGGCCGCACTTGCCCTCCAGCCGACCTCATCTAGCTCCCTGGCTTTACATATCTTGATAACTCTCAATTTTTTTCTCTTCAGACCAAACCTCTCCCTGAGTTCCAGATTGCCAAATCCAACTGCTTTCTCAACATCTCCACTTGAATATCCAATAGGCATCCTAAACTTGTCCAAATGTACTCACATCTGCTCGTCTCTCATTTTATTTCAGTAAATGGCACCATTTTTCTTTCTTTTTCTCTCTTTCTTTCTTTTTCTTTCTTCCTTCCTTCCTTCCTTCCTTCCTTCCTTCCTTCCTTCCTTCCCTCCCTCCCTCCCTCCCTCCTTTCTTTCTTTCTTTCTTTCTTTCTTTCTTCCTTCCTTCCTTCCTTCCTTCCTTCCTTCCTTCCTTCCTTTCTTTCTTTCTTTCTTTCCTTTCTTTCTCCTCATTATTTTTCAGTTGCTCAGTATCCTTGGGTGCATCCTTGATTATTCTGCTTCTTTCACACTTCACAACCAGTCCAAATCTGCTAAGCTCTAACCTAAAAACCCAGAGTCTCGCCGTTCTCCACAATTTCCATACATGCCACCACCATTCTTCTTCTAGACTAAGAGTACCCTCCTAACTGGGCTCCCTCTTTCTGCTTTAACCACCTCTCCCTATCTTGTTCTTTCATCACACAGTAGCCAGAATGATTTTTTTTCTACCCGTTTAACTGTTTTTAAGTGTGCAGTTCAGTGACAGTAAGTGTATTTATGCTGCTGTGCAACTATGACCACCATTCTTCTCTAGCACTAAACTGAAACTCTGAGCCTATTAGACAATAACTTTCCATTCTCCTTTTCCTCCAGTCCCTGGCAATTACTTTCTGTCTTTATGAATTTTTTAAAAAATATTTTATTTATTTATTTGACAGAGAGAGATAGCCAGCGAGAGAGGGAACACAAGCGGGGGAGGGGGGCGGGAGAGGAAGAAGCAGGCTTCCTGCTGAGCAGGGAGCCCGATGTGGGGCTTGATCCCAAGACCCTAGGATCACGCCCTGGGTCAAAGGCAGCCGCTTACGACTGAGCTACCCAGATGCCCCTGTCCTTATGAATTTGATTACTCTAGGCAATGGAATCATACGTATTTCTCCTTTTATGCCTGGCTTATTTCACTTAGCATAGTATCTTCAAGGTTTTTTCATGTTTTAGCATGGGATAGATTGTCCTTCCTTTTAAGGCTGAATGATATGCCATTATACACACATACCACATTTTGTTTATCCATTCATTTGTTGGTGGACATTGGGTTTGTTTCCATTTGGGGGTTATTATGAATAATACTTCTATGAACATTGGCTTACAGAATGACTTTTTTGAAACGAAAATTAGATCATGTCACTCCCATGCTCAACACCCTTCAGAGACTTCCATTCACACTTAGAATAAAATCTGAACTCTTTTCCATGGCTTACAAGAATCTATTAATACTTGCACCACGCTCCTACACTTACTTTGATTCTTTTTTCTCCATAATACATACGCATCACTGTCTGACTCTTTATTGTATATTTATATTTTGCTTCTTCCAATATTACCTCCAAAAGGCAAGGAATTTTTTCTCTTGTTTTCACTTAATCCCCAGCACTTAGAATAGTACCTGGCTAGCTTGAGAAGTATTTGTTGAATGAATGAATGCCAGAAGCACGGTAAGTAATTACTGACTTAATGAATCAGCTGAAATGAGCTTTAAAAGTATTGTTTAATGCTTTAAAAATAATCTGAGTTTAGGGGCGCCTGGGTGGCTCAGTCATTAACCTCTGCCTTTGCCTCAGGTCATGATCTCAGAGTCCTGGGATCGAGCCCTACGTCAGGCTCCCTGCTCAATCTTCCTCTGCCCTCCCTTGCTCATGCGCGCGTGCTCTCTCGATCTCTCTCTCTCCCTCTCTCAAATAAATGAATAAAATCTTAAAAAAATAATCTGAGTTTAAATCTGAGGAAGAATTTCCCAATTAGCAGGTAGGTGAAGAGACACATGGAGGACGTTGGCACTCTATGAGGGTCCTGCAGAGAGGTTAAAATCATGCTAGTCTAATAGTAATCACTCATAATATTAATGAGAATCATGATAGTAATACATACTAGCATGTATATGTGCTTATTATGTGACAGATACATGCTTTTCTCATTCTAACCACTCTAGGAGGTACGTACCATTGCCACTATTTTACAGATGAGAGAACTGATGGGCCAAGCAGTTTAACTAATTCAAGATCACACAATAAGTGGCAAAGCCAGAATTTGAATCCAGAAGCTGACTGATTCCAGAACCACAATGTTCTACTCCTCTTTGTTCATTCATTCATTCACTCATATAGTTATTCATTTAATAGGTTTTTCATTAATACCCTATGTACCAGGCACTGTGTGAAGTGTTAAGTGTTAATGAACACAGTCCCTGCTCTCAAGAAGCGTACAGTCTAATGTAGAGCGCTGATATTAATCAAGTAATTATCGATTGATTCATGTATAATTATAAACTGAGATGGGTGTGCTAAAGAAAAGTCAAGATTCTACCACATTCTAAAACATATGAATCTCACCTGACTACAGTGTCAAAGAGGCTTTCCTGAAGAAGTGATTCTGGAGCTGAGAGTTGATGAATGATCAGGAGTTAATTAGGCAAAGTGGTGAGAGATGGGGAACGTTCCAGGCTGAAGGCAGTAAGTGCGAAGGCCCTCCTGCAAAAGGAACCAAGGCTGGAGGGATGAAAGAAGCTTAGGGATTGGAGGGCACAAAACCAGGAGTGAACAGTATGAGAGGAGACCAGAGGGATAGTAGGGCAAGACCGCTGCAGGCTACAGTAACAAGATTTTGAGTATTTCTTTACTGAATGCCTTGGGGGAAATAGACACTCATATATCGGTGGTGACAATGTAAATAAATGTAACCTCTATAGAGAGTAATAACTATAAAAAGTAAAAATATGTTAAATGTCATATATACAAGGTTATTTATGGCAACATTGTTTTTAATAGCAGAAGATTGAAAACAACACAAATATCCATTGACTGGTCAAACTGATTATGGGACATCATACAAAAGAATAAAATGAGGTTGTGGAAAAGACTGAGGACACACTCTGTGTACTGATAGGAAAATATCTTCAAGATGTACTAAGTGGGGGGGATGTTGCAAATTAAACTCTGCATACCTAGTTTTTATATTTAAAATGGGGGATGTACATTTATATCAGTATGTGCTTGATTGTAATGAAGAAACTGGAAGTATACGTGAGAAACCACACAGTTGCGTGGGTTGGGGGAGGCTGGGTAGATGAACAAGAGGGGGAGGGAGACTTTTCACTTTATACCTCTTTATCCTTTTACATTTTCAAATCACGTGAGCATACTACCTATTCAACAAAAATTAACACATACACGTAAAAATAATTTTGATCTTTGTCTTAAAGTTAATGCAAAGCCATGGAAGACACCATTTCACACCTACTAGAATGGCTGTACTGAGTAAGACAGACAGTAACAAGTGTTGGGCCAGATGTGGAGAAACTGGGAACTTTATACATTGCTGGTGGGAATGTAAAATGATGTGGCTATTTTGGAAAATAGTCTGGCACTTCCTGAAGAAGTTAAACAGA
Organism: Ailuropoda melanoleuca; assembly: GCF_002007445.2. NCBI lineage: Eukaryota > Metazoa > Chordata > Mammalia > Carnivora > Ursidae > Ailuropoda > Ailuropoda melanoleuca. Next base: position 42,959,951 of record NC_048233.1, read on the forward strand.
GTTACCACGTGACCCAGGAATTCCTCTTGCAGGTATACCCGGTAGAACTGAAAACATATGCTCACACAAAAATTTGTACATGAATTGTCATAGCAGCACTATTCATAAAAGGCAAAAAGTAAAACCAGCTAAAGTGTCCCTCATCCTCTGAGTGCATACAAGCTGTGGTATATCCATTCAGTGGCATGGTTTCAGTACTTCCTTCATAAAAAGGAATGAAGTACTGATTCATACTACAACATGGGTGAACCTTGAAAATATTATGGTAAGTGAAAGAAGCCAGTCACTAAAGGCCACATTTTGTACAATTTTCCATTTATATGAAATGTCGAGAATAGGCAAATCTTTAGACAGAATGTTGATTAGCGGTTACTTAGAGCTTGAGGGGCGGGTAGGGGAGAAGTAGGGAGGGGAATGAAGATTGCCTGCTGACTGCTAATGGGCGTGGGATTTTTTTGGGGGGGGCACAAAACTATTCTAAAATTAGATAATGGTGATGGTTGCACAGTGCTCTGAATGTGCTGAAAACCATCGAATTGTACACTTTAAATGGATGGATTGTATGGTATATGAACTATATCTCATTAAGATTGCTTTTAAAAAAAGAAATAGTTTGAAATATTTAACTTCTAAAAGGCATTATGCCCATACAGACACATCAATAATTTCTTTCAAACCCAATCTTCCCAGAAAGAAATAGTGTAGATGTAAATTGCCCTAGAGCTTAAGAAAACATAGGAAATATTCCAATCCTCCTCAAAGATTTAGCACAAAGCTTATAGGAAAGTATATCAAAATGTACTGTGGTTATGTAAGATAGCATCACTGGAGGAAGCTCGGCAAAGGGTAAATACATGGGAATTCCTGTTTTTTTGCAAATTCTCGTGAGTTTAAAAATTATTTCAAAATAAAAAACATTTAAAGTCTGTCAAAGTCCTTAATTCAAGATGATAAACTCAGTATAAAATTTATCTTCTTCATATTTTTTGTATCCCACAAATTTGGGATGTAATATTTTCGTTATGGCTTAGTTCAAAGTATTTAATTTCCATCATAGTTTATTCTTTGACCCAGAGTTATTTGGAAGCCTTTTTGTTTGTTGTCTTAAATTCCAGATGTATGTTCGTATTTATATTTTACATTGTGATCAGAGAATATGGTATGTATTGTACAATTCTTTGAAATTTGAATTATATTGGTTGAGACCAATTTTTTTATAAATCTTCTAAGTATGCTTAGGAAGAATGAGTATTTTTAAGTTTTGGGTGCATGGTTTTCTATGTTTATTAAATCAAGCTTATTAATTGTGATTTTTTTTTTTAAAAGAGGCCATTGCAGCAATCCTGTCGAGAGATGATGACAGGTTGGAAGCAGGGAAGATGGAGAGAAGTGGAAGGAATTCAGATTTATTTGGGAGACAAAACGAACTCTTCGTGGTGTTGGAAGGGGACAAGGGAAAGGTGAAGGAGAGAGCCATCAAGGATGACCTCCTCCGGGGGGGGATGGGGGGGTTATCAGAGGGGGGAATGAAACATGAGAGACTATGGACTATGGGAAACAAACTGGGGACTTCAGAGGGGAGGGGGTGGGGGAAGGGGATGGACTGGTGGTGGGTAGTAAGGAGGGCACGTATTGCATGGTGCACTGGGTGTTATACGCAACTAATGAAGCATCAAACTTTACATCAGAATCAGGGGATGTACTGTATGGTGATTAACATAATATAATAAAATAAAATTAATTATAAAAAAAAAATAAATAAAAAAAAGGATGACCTCCTCGGTTTCTGCCTTACGCAATTCGACAGATGGCAGAGGTATGCAACTGAGACAGGGAATCCTACGAGGGATTAGGAAATCTCTGTATTTCCCCCGAGAATGTTTCTTTACTTTGCACGGCGGATAAGAGGAAGGTGGCGAAATTGAGGCGTGGGGTTGAGACTCAGCCGCTCTCCGCCCTCTCTTAAGCGCTCTGCTTATATCCGTGGTACGATGCTTACCACGGTGTATTACTCACCTCACAAAGTGTCGCACCCACCGGTCTAGGAGCTCAGAGGGAACACGCCGAACCTCCCGTCGACCTCTCCGGGGACTTTGCCCAGAAACTGACTCCACCCCTTTCTAGGGCTCTATTGGCCCCGCCCCCAGGGATTTCCGGCCTGCCCACGCCTCTGCATCCGCCTAGTCCCCAGCAGAGCCCCGCTCCACCCCTATTGCGACCGTTGTCCTCTAGCCTTGCTGGGACTAGAGTGATTGACGAGTGTCTTCTCCAATCACTAAGCCGAAAGACCAAGTGATTGCCAATTAGGCGGTAGCAGAGGCGGGTGCCGAAGCCTAGGGTTGGGGGTGACCAGGAAGTGAGAACCGAGGATGAGTCAAGCTCAGGTTGTGGTGTAAAGGTGACAGGGCATCCGGATTCCCCAATTTCCTCCTTTCCTCATCCGTAGGTCAGGGGTCCCTTCGCAACTAGGAGGCAGGATCTCCATTTGGCCTTTTTAATGTGGAAGGGGGGGGTGTCTACATAAGTAGGCGGTTGAGGATCTTTTCTGAACGCCTTCTCCGTTTCGCCGAGAGGCGGGTCTTTCTCGTCGCCTGGGGTGAGGGTCCTGGTTCCCTCTCCGACTCCCGGGGTGGGGGCGGTGCTATTGTTTGAGATCCTTCCGTAGCCTGTGGGCGGTGAAAGTCTTCCCGACTCAGTCCCGGAAAGGGAGGTGAGGAACGGGGACAGGGAGGACTTTGCCCCTCTCCTGAGGAGTTAGAGACCTCCAGCTGCGGCCAGAGGTAGTCAGTATAAGGTGGAGGGGCCCTGGGAGCTAGATCCCGGTAGTTAGGAACGTAGGGGAAAAAATAGGTGCTGAGGGCGAAGGAACGGGTGGAAAAAAAATTATTTATGTGGAGGTCGTGGTAGTTCTCGGAGTCTCTCCGAGAGGCGCTTGCTTTGGGCTCGGTCTTTAAATTCCCTTCCCCCCTCGGCGCCATCAGCTTTTTGCCCTCCTTTCTTTCTCCTCAGACTGGAGGAAACACCTGAACATGTGGAATCCCAATGCCGGTAGGTGTTTGGGGGGATCTCTTTTCCCACCGCAACCCCTTTTCAGATGAGCCCCACAAAAGGAAGTTTCTGTCAGTTTTCCTCCCCCTCTCCGACCCGCCAAAGCAGTCAAACCACAGCTGACCGATGCGCTCCTCTTTCCTTAGACTTCACTCGTCTCCCTCTCTCCCCAGCCCTACCAGAGCTCTTAGCTTTGCTCTGCTCTGCCGGTTTGTCTCCCCTCCGGCCCATTCTCCTTCCTCACCTTTGCATTTCCCTTTAAGTATTGAATGAGAAACTGAATCCCCTTCTTTTTTGTCCTTGTTTGTTGTCAGAGGCTCTGAGCAGTTCTAATCTTCATTCTTTGCTTCTTCCACCAGGGCAGCCGGGACCAAATCCATATCCTCCTGACGTCGGGTACCCTGAAGGTTCCAATCCTGCCCATCCACCGCCTGTAAATCCTGCCTACCCTCCAGGCCCCTTTCCAACTCCCCCAGGAGTTCCCCAGGGGAATCCAGCTTTCCCCCCAGGGGGGCCCCCTCATCCTGTGCCGCAACCGGGGTATCCAGGATGCCAACCCCTAGGTCCCTACCCACCTCCCTACCCACCACCTCGTCCTGGCATGCCTCTTGTGAATCCCGTGGCACCCGGCATGGTAGGACCGGGAATGGTGATGGACAAGAAGATGCGGAAGAAAATGAAGAAAGCTCATAAAAAGATGCACAAACACCACAAGCATGGCAAGGTCAGTGCCCTCTGGAGCCTGGCTAGGAAGGGGTGCCCCCACAGAGGGACTAGGGTGGCAGGAGTGGGCAAGGGGGATCTGCAGTCTGAGGACATGGAGCAGCCATCGTGTTGCTCTGGTAGATGGTTCTTCTTTGGAAAGTATTCCCACTGGTAAGAATCTGATTATCTTGAAATAATTAGGCTAATTGGGCCTTCTGTTAAGGAGGGGCTACGCTGAGCCTTAGAATAGATAACAGAATCAAAAGCCCTTCCTGTCTCTTTTCCCTCTCCCAGAACTTCTGCTCCACTCCCATCCCCAGAAGCTTGTTTGTTTTAGCAAGTTAGACAGACCCACCTTCAGTGTCCTCAAGGTTTTGTGTTAATTACAGGGACCTTTTTGTCCTACCACCCAGCAGGACTCTCAGTGACTCTCAGCCTCAAACAAAACCTAAATTTCATGCTCAGCCCCACGGCGAGTATCTTCATTCTAGAAGAGTGTTAACTAGCAAGTAGCTCTCAGGACAGCTCTGGAAGGACAGAACAAGCCTGGATCTTGTGGAGGCCTTAATTTACCTTTTACTGCCTAGTGTGTATTTGCCTTGGGGCTGTGGGCCCTACTTCCTGGTTCTGGAGCTTTGGTGTAAGTTCGAAGGGAAGGAAAGGTGAGATTGAATGGAGGGAGAAATTACCCCGGAGAGACTCAAAAATGTTTTTGATGACAGTTGTTGGGAGTGTGCGTGTAAAGAACCTTGACTGGTACTCTCCCACCTTCTCTCCCACCTTCCTCACTCTCTCCCATTTGGGGCTTAAAAGTAGAGCTAGATGGCCACCCAGATGCTGGTTCTGCTCACTTGCCTTAGACCCACAGCTATGTGAACTTCCCATGCAGCCAATCAGTAAGCATTTGTAAGGTAGCAGCTGTCTTCTGGCGCTATACTATGCTAGCATCAATAATTTATTCCTTGCTTAGGCCCTGGCTCAGGTAAAGAAAGTTGGAAACATGCTGCAGATGCAGTATTAAGTTCTGTGCTCTGATTAGGAGGATTTAATCCATTCCTGTATGTTCACTGCTGAAGGAAATGTTTGCTTTTGCTGTTTAAGGGACAGTCTGTTTCAAGAGTCCTGACCTTCTTAGGAAGCAAGGGGTGCTTGGGTGGAGGGGTGGAGCACCAAAGAATGTTCCATGGAGTGATCAAAGGTCATTGGATCTGATGCTGTCTCCCCTTTCCCGTTACAGCATTCCCCCTCCTCCTCCTCTTCCAGCAGTGACTCTGACTGAATACAGGGCCTGGACCCTTCCCTCAAGCCTCTCCAGTTCCGCTCTCCCATCAAGCTTCAGATGCCATCTTGTACTGGGGAAAATTAGCCCTTGTGCCCCTTCTCCCTCATCCCCCTATCTGAGCCTTCCTCTGCTGTTCAGCCCTAACTGGCTAGGGAAAATGGGAAAAGAATTACCATGGGCTAGCAAAGACCGTCTTCTCACTACTTGGGTAGAACTTTTAGCTGATGAGTTTAGCAGGAGAACTATTTCTGGAGGATGGTGAGACCTTGGAGCTCAATGCTGAAGATGCGTTTAAGATCTGTAAAATACGATTTTTTAAAAACTTTCTTCTGTAATACTTGTAGTTGGGAGGTGTTGTGGAAATTTAATTATGGAAAAAAAGAAACTGTGCCGTTTTTGTAATGGTGGCTGGCACACTTTGGTGATTAGTGGCAAATAGATTTCCCAGCAGCCTTTATTGATTGTACTAACTGTAAGTCTGCTGGGAGGTGGAGTCCGTTTGGTTGATAAGCTCTGCTTTTCCTTTTTGGAATCTCACTCCTCAGCTCAGTAGACTGGCTTAGGTCCTTCTCAGTCTCCACCTCTCAGTTCAAATAAAGCCTTTTTTTCCTGGTCTCCGTTCACCTGTGCCGTTACCTTGGTTGGGCCCAGCACATTCGACTACTTCTGCTGCCCTTCCACAGACCCTCCAAAGTGTATCAGTTTTACAGTAAGGAACCAGAACGTCAGTGAGGAAGACACCATATGTGCCTATGTTTCCTAAGTGGGAGGAACCTTCAGAATTCGTTCAGGCTACTGGGATGGATCGTTACTGTCTTCCCTTCAATGAAAATACAGGTCTTTAGCATAAGTTTTCATATCTGCTACAGAGATTCTTCGACCCTGGCTGCCCATCAGCTGTCAGAGAATAATTTAGAGTATTGTGGGTTTTTTTAAATTCAAGTTAGTTAACATATAGTGTATTAGTTGTTTCAGGGTGAGAATAATTTTTAAAAAATTTTAAAGATTTTATTTATTTATTTGACAGAGAGCTACAGACAGAGCACAAGTAGGCAGAGCGGCAGGCAGAGGGTGAGGGAGAAGCAGGCTCTCCACTGAGCAGACAGCCCAACGTGGGGCTCGATCCCAGGAGCCTGGGGGTCACAACCTGAGCCGAAGGCAGACACATAACCAACTGAGCCACACAGGTGCCCCTTGTGGTGAGAATTCTTTAGGGTTTTGCCTTAAATCTGTTGAATGAGGGGGTGCCTGGGTGGCTCAGTCCGTTAAGCATGCAAGTCTTGGTTTTGGTTCAGATCTTGATCTCATGGCTCATGAGACGGAGCCCCTCAGTCAGCAGTAGTTTGCTTGGATATTCTCTCCCTCTGCCCCTTCCTCTGCTCTCTCTCTGTCTCTCAAATAGATAAATCTTTTAAAAAATTTTTTTTTAAATTATTGAATGAGAGTCTTAAGGATGGGGCCCTACAAATCAGGTTTTTGTTTTTTTTTTTTTCCCCAAGTAGGCTCCGTGCCCAGTGTGGAGCCCAATGTGGGGCTTGAACTCATGACCCTGAGATCAAGACCTGAGCTGAGATCAAGAGTCGGATGCTTAACTGACTGAGCCAGTTAGGTGCCTCCACAAATCAGTATTTTTAAGAAAATGTGGGTGATCATGATACACAGCTAGAATTGACAGCCCCGATTTACTATATCCCGTGCCTGGTACTGCACGTCAGGTTCTCAGTGATCTGCTGAGGAAAGGAAAAAGATACCCTAGGAAACTAATTAATAAAGATAGATGCTATAAAATGCTGGAGGGCTATAAACCTAGAAATAAGTGGGAAGGGTAGGAGGGGTCAAAGATGACTTCCCAGGAGAGGTGACATTTCAACTACATCTTGGGCCTGGAGCATGAAAAGTATGAGCAGGAAAAAAATGAAAGAATGATTTACCAAATGGAGCAGGGGAAGGAGCTAGGAAAGGCATGTATGCTTAGGTACAGAGTCAGAAATTTCCATAGCATGTTTGGGAATCACAGGTCTCCCAGTGGGGCTAGATTGGTTTTCTAGAAAATTGTTTATTGAGGAAATACTGTGTTCTGGGTGCTGAACCTACAAAGATGAATAAAACCATCCCTGCCGTTCATGATCTGCAAGATCTAATGGAGCAGATGGACACGTAAATAGGTTATTATAATACTGGAAAAAGGACCACAAGAGAGACACGGATCAAGCAGTGGGGGAACGAAGGAAGGAGTGACAGTGCCACTGGGGAAATGAGCTAGGTCTGGGCTGTGCCTTGGGGTAAGTGGGAGTTGCCCAGTTGGTAAATAATACCAGCTAACACGGAGCATTTACCGTGTGCCAGGCTCAGGGTCCTTTACTTTCATAATTTCTATACTCACAGCAGCTCTGTGAGGTAGGTACTGTTCTTCCAATTTTATAGGTAAAGGAAACTGAAGCAGGAAGTGGTTCAGTCAGGATTCAAACTCAGGCTGTGTGGCTCCTGATTCTGTGCTCTTAACCCAGTGGATTCTAGGCAGAAACAGCAGTTTTGCAGAGGCACAGAGTTGTGAAAAGGGGCAGGATGGGGGGACCCTGGGTGGCTCGGATGGTTGGGCATCTGCATTTGGCTCAGGTCCTGATCCCAGGGTCCTGGGATCAAGCCCCACGTCGGGCTCCCTGCTCAGCAGGGGCGGGGTGGGGGGGTTCTGCTTCTCCCTCTGCCTTTCCCCTGGCTCGTGCTCCCTGTCTCTCACTCTCTCTCTCAAATAAATAAATAAAATCTTTTTTTTAAAAAGTTATAGGATGAAAGTTAGGAGTTCTTCAGCCTGAGTTACCGTGCAGGAGCCCAAAAGCAGAAAATGAGGCTGAAGTGGGGGAGATGGGTTAGAGGAAGGAGTGGACTTGAGAGATGTTTCTGAGGTGAAACCCACAGGGGTTTGGGGATTGAGTGTGGGGCTTGAAGAACAGGGAAGGACCATTTTTAGTTGGCTGTATTGCATCTATGATTGCTCCTGAGGTGAGTTATGCCAAATAAATGCTTGAGGTCTTCCTATATTTTATTTTATTTATTTATTTTAAAAGATTACTTATTTGTTTGACATGTAAAGAGAACACAAGCAGAGGAGAGGGCAGAGGGAGAGGGAGAAGTAGGCTCCCCGCTGAGCAGGTAGCCTGATGCTGGGCTTGATCCACCCCGGGATCATGACCCCAGCCAAAGGCAGACGCTTCATGGACTGAGCCACTCAGGCGCCCCTTCCTGTATTTTCGAGCTAGCTTCTAATGTTATAGGAAATCCAAGGCCAAGGCCTGCTTTTGCAGTATCCTGGATTTGAGGGCCATTCTAATGTTATATTCCAGTTATTCTCCATTTGCATTTATTCTTCAGCTCCTCCTTTTTCGGGAGAAGGGAGATGTGGGCATAGGGGGATTGTGAGGGGAAGAGAAACAGATGTTGACAGCCTGGAAATAAGGAGAGACACAGAAGTGGTACAGGGGGAAACACAAAGAGAAGCCAAGAAATTAAGGACAAAACTCACTGACCCCCTTTTTCCCCCACTCTTTTTTTGTTTGTTTGTTTGTTTGTTTATTTGAGAGAGAGAGCACAAGCAAGGGGAGCAGCAGAGGGAGAGGGAGAAGCAGACTCCCCGCTGAGCAGGGAGCCCAACATGGGACTCGATCCCAGGACCCTGGGGTCATAACCTGAGCCAAAGGCAGCCACTCAACCAACTGAGCCATCCAGGAGCCCTGGCCCTTTCTCCCCACTCTTAAACATGGAGAGCACATCCCTACTTCTTGGCATTCCTTTTTTTTTTTTTTAAGAAAGAGAACCCATACCTTTCTTTTTTATTATTATTATTTTTTTTAAGATTTTATTTACTTGACAGAAAGAGACAGCAAGAGAGGGAACACAAGCAGGGGGAGTGGGAGAGAGAGAGAAGCAGGCTTCCTGCTGAGCAGGGAGCCTGACATGGGGCTCCATCCCAGGACCCTGGGATCATGACCTGAACCAAAGTCAGACGCTTAATGTCTGAGCCACCCAGGTGCCCCCCTTCTTGGCATTTCTAAGCCATATGCAGAGCGCCTTGCTGTTGTTTTGGTATTGTTATTTCTCAAAAATTTTCTTTTAAAAGCTAAAAGTAATACATATACTTGGGGAGAAGATTGTAATTTTTTAAAGTTTTATTTATTTAAGTAATGTCTACACCCAGTGTGGGGCTTGAAGTCACAACCCCGAGATGAAGAGTCCAGTGCTCTTCTGACTGAGCCAGCTAGGCACCCTGTAACAGGGGGTGCTTGGTTGGCTCAGTCGGTGGAGTATGCAACTCTTGATCTCATGGTTGTGAGTTCAGGCCCCATGTTGGGTGTAGAGATTACTAAAAAATAAATACGTAAAAAATCTTTAAAAACATTTTTTTTTTTTTTAAGTGAGCTCTCCAATGTGGGCTGAACTCACAACCCAGAGATCAAGAGTTGCATGCTTCACCAACAGAGCTGGCGAGGTGCCCCAGATTGCAACATTTTTTTAAAATAAAGATTTATTTATTTATTTATTTTGGTGGGGGAGGGGCAGAGGGAGAGAATCTTTTAAGCAGACTCCCCGCTGAGTGTGGAGCCCAACACAGGACCGACCCTGAGATCACCTGAGCTGAAACCAAGAATAGGACACTTAACCAACTGAGCCACCCAGGCACCTCTAGATTGTAAGATTTTTTTTCTTTAAAGATTTTATTAGAGAGACAGAGTGAGCGAGCGTGCACACAAGGGCGGGGAGGGGCAGAGGGAGAAGCAGACTACCCCGCTGAGCAGGGAGCCCGACGTGGGGCTCGATCCCAGGACCCTGAGATCGTGACCTGAGCCGAAGACAGAGGCCTAACCCGCTGAGCCACCCAGGTGTCCCAGGTGGTAACATTTTTAATAGACTATTCAGTGAAAAGATTCTCCTCTTTCTCAGATACCTAGCTTCCTCCCTAAAGCCAACCACAACTACCATTTTTGCAAACTTCCAGAGCTCTTCTTTGCATAGTCAAGCCCCCCGCCCCGGCTTTTATTTCTATCTTACATTTTTCCTATTGTCCCCCTCCCCTGCTTTATACGGGAACATACTATAGGCCCCTCTTTCGGGCCTAACATTATCTCATTTAACCATCTGTCTTGAAGTTGAGTCCATGTGTGCTAGTGCATATAACCTTGTTTTAACATCATTCCATTTATTAATCTTTCATTGTTGGAATTTTAGATTATTTCCAGTCTTGCTATACACTTAACTACTGCAGTGAACATTTTGGACATTTATCTTAACTAGAGGTTGAAAATCAGATGTCCATAGCTATATCTGGCTGAGAATTTTTTTTTTTTTGGACGGCCCACTCGCTGTGTTAAATATCGGACATTTTCTTTTTTCCTTTTAAAGATTTATTTATTTATTTTTAGACAGAGAGCGAGCACAAGAGGGAGCCTGACTTTGGGATCATGACCTGAGCCAAAGGCAGATAATTAACTGACTGAGCCACCCAGGTGCCCCCCAAGGGCAAAATCTTGAGGTTAATCTGATCTTCTGCACAGGCCTCACAGTAAGTCTGCTCCTTAGTTTGATTTGAAATGTTAGTGTCCTGGGGCACCTGGCCAGGTCGGTCAGAAGAGCCTGCAACTCTTGATCTCAGGGTTTTCAGTTTGAGCCCCATGTTGGGTGTAGAGATTACTTAAATGAATAAAACTTAAAAAAAATTTTTTTGAGGGTACTGGGTGGCTCAGTTGGTTAAGCGTCTGCCTTTGGTCCAGGTCATGTTCCCAGGGTCCTGGGATGGAGCCCCATGTTGGGCTCTCTGCTCAGCGGGGAGCCTGCTTCTCCTTCTCCCTCTGCCTGCTGCTCCACCTGCTTGTGCTCTCTCTGTGTCAAATAAATAAATAAAATCTTTAAAAAAAATTTTTTTTAATGTTAGTGTCCCAACATTTTTCTTTCTTTCTTTCTTTCTTCTCTTTCTTTCTTTCTTTTTCTTTTTCTTTCTTTCTCTTTTTCTTTCTTTTCTTTCTTTCTTTTTCTTTCTTTCTTTCCTTCCTTCCCTTCCTTTCTTTCTTTCTTTCTTTCTTTTTCTTTTTCTTTCTTTCTTTCTTTCTTTCTTTTTTCTTTCTTTCTTTCTTTCTTTCTTTCTTTCTTTCTTTCTTTCTTTCTTTCTTTCTCTTCCTTCCTTCCTTCCTTCCTTCCTTCCTTCCTTCCTTTCCTTCCTTCCTTCCTTCCTTTTCATTTTTCCCCAACATTTTATTTCCTTTCCTCTCTTTCTGTATTTGGTTTGCCCCTTGCCTTTGCCAATGACAGACTTCTTTTTATTTCTCACATTGTTTCTAGTACCATCCCCCCACCCCTACCCCGGAACTGGAATCCCCAAGCTGTATGTTCACTTCGGGAAGCTGTTCCTCTTAAGATGACTCCACTGAATTGGGGTTACCCAATAAAACTAATATTAAGGCCGAACTGACACCTAAAGGACTTGAACAAGGTTCAGTAATAACCCTGTATTCGCTTTCTCTTAATTTCCTTCTCCTTATTTTGTCTTATTCCCTGCCAGAGCTCTTCTGGGCTTTTTGTTTTTGTTTTGTTCTGTTTTGTTTGAAAGATTTTATTTATATGTTTGACAGAGAGAGAGCTTGAGCACAAGCAGGGTGAGAGGGGAGAGGCAGGCAGAGGGAGAGGGAGAAGCAGGCTCCCCTCTGAGCAGAGAGCCCAACATGGGGCTCCATTCCAGGACCCTGAGATCATGACCTGGGCAAAGGCAGATTGAGCCACCCAGGCGCCCCTTTTTGTTTTGTTTTTTACAAAAAGTTCTAATATGGAAATTTACAGACAGACACATAAAGTAGTTTAGTGAACTCTTATATTCCCAGCACCTAACCTCAGTAATTATCAACATTTTGCCAATCTCATTCCATTCCACATAGTGTTTCCAATAGTTATTATAAAAATTATTATTATTATTTTTTAAAGATTTTATTTATTTATGTGACAGAGAGACAGCCAATGAGAGAGGGAACACAGCAGGGGAGTGGGAGAGTAAGAAGCAGGCTCCCAGCGGAAGAGCCCGATATGGGACTCGATCTCGAAACGCCAGGATCACACCCTGAGCCGAAGGCAGACGCTTAACGGCTGCGCCACCCAGGCGCCCTAAAAATTATTTTTTTAAAAAGTTTAAAGAATAGTGTGGTGATTACCCATAAACCTACCACCCACACTAAACAATTGTTAATGTTTTCCTATATTTGCTCCGATATACCTATGTGAATCATTTGAAAGTCTTGCATACATCATGACGTGTCACCCATAAGTATTTCATCATGCACCTCCTAAACAGCATTTTTCCTATCTAACCAAAATTCCATTATCACACTTAAGAAAAAAATTTTTAAAAATTTTTATTTAAGTAATCTCTACATGCAACATGGGGCTCAAATTCACAACCCCAAAATCAAGAATCGCATAGTCTGGGGCGCCTGGGTGGCGCAGCCGTTAAGCGTCTGCCTTCGGCTCAGGGCGTGATCCGGCGTTCTGGGATCAAGCCCCACATCAGGCTCCTCCGCTGGGAGCCTGCTTCTTCCTCTCCCACTCCCCCTGCTTGTGTTCCCTCTCTCGCTGGCTGTCTCTCTCTCTGTCAAATAAATAAATAAAATATTAAAAAAAAAAAAAAAGAATATGCGATTCTGACTGAGCTAGCCGGGCACCTCTCACACTTAAGAAAATTAACAATACTTCCTAATATTAGCTAATATTAAGTTCATTTGGATTTTCTCAGTTGTCCCAAAAATGTCTTACATAGCTATTTTTAAATTTTATTTTATTATTTTTAAAGATTTTATTTATTTATTTGAGAGACACATAGAGCACAGAAGAATGAGAGGGAGAAGCAGATTCCCCACTGAGTAGACAGCCCAATGCACGGCTAGATCCCAGGACCCTGAGATCATGACTTGAGCCAAAGCCTGATCTTAACTGACTGAGCAACCCAGGTGCCCTGATAGCTATTTTTTTAATAAAAAAAACAAACAAGAACCACACATTACATTTATTACTGCCTTTTAAATTTCTCCTTTTTCTTCTCTCTACCTCTTCTTCCTTCTTTTCCATTACATTGCCTTTTTAAAGAGACTGGGGTAGGGATGCCTGGGTGGCTCAGTCAGTTGAGCAGCTGCCTCCAGCTGAGGTCATGATCCCAGGGTCCTGGGATGGAGCTGGTGGCATCGGGCTCACTGCTCAGCGAGGAGCCTGCTTCTCCCTCTCCCTGCCACTCCCCCTCCTTTGCGCTCTCTCTGTCAAATAAATAAATATAATGTTTTAAAAAAATTTTAGTAGTTGTCTTTTTTTTTTTTTTAAGATTTATTTATTTATTTGAAAGGCGGGGAGGGGCAGAGGGGGAGAGAGAGAGAGAGAGAGAGAGAATCTCGAGCAGACTCCCCAATGAGTGTAGAGCCCTACCTGGGCTCCATCTCACCACCATGAGATCATGACCTGAGCCAAAATCCAGCTGGCTGCTTAACCAACTGAGCCACCTAGGCACCCCCTGGGGCAGTTATTTTGCAGAATATCCCATATTCTGAGTTTATTGATTATTGCCTTGCAGTGTGATGTATTTAACTTACTCCTTTATCCCTCATAAATTTCCTGTACCTTGCAAATTAGGTCGAAAGTTTGGTAAGATTAAACACTTTTGACAAGAATACTTAATAGACAGTGCTATGTATGTATTTTATCTCATCAAGGACCACATAATGTCAATGTTGTCCTGCTATTAGTATTGCACAATTTGATCACCTGGGTAAGGTGGTGATTATCAGATCTCTCCATTTTAGATTACTTTTTTTTCTCCCTGTGCAATTTGCCAATAATGCGTGTGGTGATATTTGGTCCCATGATAATATCCTGTTTCCCTGCCAACCTTTCACTTAAAGTTTTTTTTTTTTTTTTTAAAGATTTTATTTATTTATTCAACAGAGATAGAGACAGCCAGCGAGAGAGGGAACACAAGCAGGGGGACTGGGAGAGGAAGAAGCAGGCTCATAGCTGAAGAGCCTGATGTGGGGCTCGATCCCATAACGCCGGGATCACGCCCTGAGCAGAAGGCAGACGCTTAACCGCTGTGCCACTCACTTAAAGTTTTGATGACTGATGCCACGGGCCTGAATGAATTATTTCATCTTGGGTTGCAGAATGGATGGTGATTTTCTAACTCTTTCATTCTTTTTACATTTATTAGACGGAAATCTTTTTAAAAAGAGTTTTCCCTTATCAACAACGGATGAACTACAGTTCTTCCTAAGAGGGAGTAAATGCTTAATTCTTTCCTCTTAATTACTAATTTTCAGAGTAAGGAGTTACCGTAAAAGTTGCCTTCAATGTGGCAAATAACTTTTTTTCTTCATATATAAATATAAATAAATAAGTAAATATATATATATATATATATATATATATATATAGT
>NC_048233.1:42974679-43088412 GCF_002007445.2 Ailuropoda melanoleuca
GCCCCCCTCGCCTTCCCGCCCGCCCCTATTGTTCCGCCCCCGGCCTCCCGCCCTTCCCCTTCCCGCCCTCCCCTTTTCCCCTCAGTCGCCTCGCGCCTGCAGGTAAGCTTCAAAATTCTCCCTCCGCCCCCAGCTATAGCTCTGTTTCCACTCTTGCCATCTTTCTCAGCGGGCTCCGGTTCTCGTCACGAGCCCCGGCCTCGCGTAGTACCGCGTGAGCGCCTACCCCCTCACTCTGGCTGGCCGGCCATTCACGCGAGGCCCTGGCTCAGGCGCGGCCTAGTAGGCCTCGCGCAAGGCCTACCCCCCTCCCCCCGCCTTTTCCCGGTGGCGGCTGCGCAGGAGTCAAGGAGGGCGCGCGCGCGGTAGGGGGGGCGGCGGTGGATTTGTTGGTTGAAGGGGGTGGGGGGAGGCGATGGCCGGCTTGCTGGCCGGGCGGGTGAGCGCGGCTCCCCGCGGGGGTCAGGCGCTGGCGCAGCCACACGAGGAGGCGCTACTAGTCCGGCCCCTCCCCCTGGGTCGCAGCGCCCCCCCCCGACCGAACCGTTTATTTTTTTTCCCTTCTCTCTTTTCTAGTGGAGGGATGGGGGGGGCATTTTTTAATTGGAAAATGCTTGGATGACCGAGGGGAGGGGGGCTGCGGAGTTAAAGAAAGGGTAAACGGGCTCCCAGTTACCGAGTTATTCAGGACGTTCTCTCGGGGTAACGAATTTTGGAATTACAAAATGCCTGCCGATATAGACCCGGGCCGAGCTATTTATAGGAGAAGGGGTAATGGACTGCAGGATTAACAGCTGGATTCCTGGGATTGGGTGCACTTATATTGACCTAGTCAGGAGAAAATGACAGGGATTTCTTGGATGTTTGGAGTTAGATATGCAGCTTTGTGCCTTAATCACGAAATGGCCTTCTAAAAGATTTTTAGTGTCTTGCCCTTTCGTATTTGCGTTATTGTGGTGTTTGTAAAGTGATTACTGTTACGTTTGAGTGGAGATAAGGAGCTAAACTGCCAATATTTTACCATATCTTATTAAAAAAAAAAAGTCATTCTTACAGACGTAACTCTGTCTCCCCCTTTCCACTCCGCTCCCCTCCCCCCAGCACTGTTGTTTTTCCATGAGTGAAAAGTGTTGAATTCTGGGATTTTGCCAGCAGTTAATTCTGTTTTGAAGATGGGGGAATGAGGTGCCTTGGGGATGCAAAGCCCATCTTTTAAATCATGCTCTGGGGGTAACCATGGGGCAGCTTGCCATAAACAGAATGATCTGGCAGCAACTTAAAAACACTTTTTAAATGTTTAGGGATGCTCTTTGTGTTAGAGCAAAGTTAAAAGGGTGGCTTGTTTGTGAAGGAGGAAAACTAGCTGTAGGAGAGTTCATTGATGTTGAGTTTTGAAGGGGTGGTTGCTAAAAATGTCACTGGAGAAATTTATCAACTTTGGAGAACCTTTTTAAAGCTAATGCTGTTAGGTGCTAAGGAGGTATCCTAGGAAAAGGTATATCCAAAACCAAATTCTCTTCATGTAATTTGTTACTTCAAAACAGAAATATTGGGAACATTGTTTCAGAGGATGGGTGGGGAAAAGCGCTTTCTCTGTAGGAAAGGTTCATTACAGCTGTTGGTTAAAACAGCTATACAATAAATCTTCAGCAATAACAGCTTTATTTTCATTTGTTTCTTTGGAAGAAAGTTTAAGATTTAATAGATTTGAATAGAGATGGAGTGGTAACAAAGGTTAATACACAGAAGGAAAATTTTCAAATCTGAGTGATTATCAAGTTGGGTTGGGAAAGGGGATAGAAGAAAGGACTCAGGCTGTACTTAATGCACCGTTTTCCCAAAGGGGAATATGGAATCCCAGTCTTCATAGAAGGCTTTCAGATACTGCCTTTTTCTGTGAGGTTGTTGATTTAAATCTTACTAAGATTACTTGGTGTCATCTGTCAAGATTTGAAATTTTAATGTGAGATACATTTCAATTTTTTACCTAGAAATTGCTGCAAGTAAGAAAACTTACTGTCCTTTCTAGCTTTCAACCTGAGCTGCTACTTAACAGGGAAGCAAAAGGTCTTTTGCCTCTCTGTAGTTGGTTAGTTTGATGTTTGGCCTCATGATTTCCAGGTGTTTCTGTATCCTGTCAAAGCTTATTCTGCTGAAGGACAAGTGCACATTCAGCAGTTCCTTTACAACCATTGCCGATTGAAGGAATCCTCATCCTGAGAGTCAGCGGAAACCCTACCATTAAGGAGAGCATGCTCGACTGAAAAGTCTCCTTCCAAACTCTAACAGAACCTGAGCTGTAAATGGTTGTCATTAGTGCAGTTGTGCTGGATATATACAAGCTTGCCAACTGATAGGCTGTCATTTAAGGAAAAGAGTCAGAAAACATTGATAATGATGAAAGTGATTTTAGGAACGATTTCTCCTGTTGTTTTCCCTTTCTGATTTTGGTCATGTTTGCATTTCAGTTTTTGGCTTTCACCCCCACCAGTGACCAAAGACTTGACCACTCAAAGTCCAGCTCCCCACTACACTGCTCGACATGGACACCGGTGTGATTGAAGGTGGATTAAATGTCACTCTCACCATCCGGCTACTTATGCATGGAAAGGTATGCACCAGCTTGGGAAATTGGGTCATAGTAACTGCTCAGGGAGAGGCCAGGAAGAGAGGGCATGCATCTTGGAGCTCATCAGATTAGCACTGTGGGGCATCTGGCTTTAGCACTCTTCTCTATCAGTAGATGAGAGTGCAGTGGGAAAATGGACAGACTTTAGTAGGAAGCTCCACTGAGCAGGAAAGGCTTAACTAGAGGATGGAGCCAAAGACTGTCTCATATCTGGTTAATAAGATTTTTCCCGTGGAGGTTGCTGTAGCTTGTGATAAGTAGATTTCCTCTGTCTAGACAATTTTGGGAAACTTTTAAGGCAGGGGATGGGGGGGTGATGTATTTGGTACTTTAAAATAATATATTAGAACACAATAGCATGTAATCACTCCTGCATCATTATTCCTTCAAAATTCTTGGATATCTTCATTTATGTTCTGAGCAAAGAAAAGAAAAAGCCCACACAGTCCCCTTCCCTATAAAGCTTAGTTTTCCCATTACTTTGGACAGTTAAAAATTCCTTTTCATGGTAATGAACACTTCGAGTTTCCTCTTGTTTGACACTAGTTTTCTCCATTGCAGGAAGTTGGCAGTATCATCGGAAAGGTAAGACAGTTTCACTTCAACTCTAATTACTGTTTAGTCGGTCTGGGTTGAAATAGCAGTTGGAGCTCACTCTTGACTTTTCCTCTTACAGAAAGGAGAATCAGTTAAGAAGATGCGTGAGGAGGTGAGTTATGTGGGGGTGTTTTAGGGAGTGTTAAGTCCTTAAAGGCAAAAATTTTCTTCAGTGAGTGATTACGAGGGGCAAGGTCTCCATAGGAAAATGTGGTATTTTTCTGGCTTGGTTATTTGTAATGACATATAGTATGCTGGGAAATGTAGTTCCCGTGTCTCAGTTCATTCAAGCATTAAGGCAGCTTCTGTAGTCTGTTTGAGGACAAACATGAGTAGTGTTTGAAATGATGCTGAAATTGCCTTGTGTCAAGATAATATATGTAGGAGGCTCCTTGCTTATCTTATGGGGTGGGCATTTATATGTGCTCAGATCTTTTTGTCTTATTTAACCTCTTGGCTTTGTTTTTCATCCAGAGTGGTGCACGTATCAACATCTCAGAAGGGAATTGTCCTGAGAGAATTATCACTTTGGCTGGACCCACTAACGCCATCTTCAAAGCCTTTGCTATGATCATTGACAAACTGGAAGAGGTTTGTTGTTCCCCCACATTTTGCACTTAGTCTTCGTTTTATTTTACTTTAAGGTGTTTTTAAGTTTCATTTTTATTTTATTTAGAGAGGGAGAGAGTGCGCGCACTTGCGCGTGCCCTCGTGGTGGGGAGAGGCAAAGACTCCTCAAGCAGGTTCCTGCTGAGCACAGAGCCCAACGACGATGACGACAAGGTGCTCAATCCCAGGACTCTGAGATCATGACGTGAACCCAGATCAAGAGTTGGCCACTCAACCAACTGAGCCACCTAGGTGCCCCTCCCCACTTAGTCTTCTAAGTGCTTCTAGATAGCTTAGTGATTTTCTGAGAACTTCAAGAACAGAATGGATTATAAATATCTATGAATGAGTCCTTTGCCCTCTCCCGCCTTCAGTGTCCCCAAAATTTGGCCATTAAGTCACTTGAATCATCATAACAAATAGCTTGACTATTACCAGGGACTCAACGTAAAAAAAATTGTGTGAAAAACTAGTATCTTTTATTTTCATTTTTTGACCGACAGTTTTGAAGGTATGACAGTACTGAATTACTAAGCGTTACGTCCTCTGATTTATAGTTGAGTGAACCTAAATGTGCTTTTTTTTCAGGTGCCTTGGTGAACACTACTATATACTATAAATACAGATATCTTTAAACTTTGGGCATAGTTACATTTTTAAGACAATCAGTCTGGTAATGTTGTGTCAGACTTATACTTGAAGGGAGGGAATATGTTTTACAGGTTATCAGAAGCAAAATATCAGTGCCAGAGGTTTTTTTGGCAGAGAGAAGCTTTTTTTGTTCACCAAGATACCTCAGCCTTCAGACACTGAACCACCATTCCCCTAGGTCTTTTCTTCAGCCTCCTCCCCCTCTTCAGTAGTGCTGCTAATCTTGCATTTGACACCACAGGCAGGGGAGAGCTGTTGGCCGCTGCTTGGGTTGGTGGTTGGATACTTAATGGTGCCTGAAGTTTTATCATGGCCAAGATCAGAAATGTTATTTTTTGACCTGTAAGGCCCTGCTAATCCAGAGCCTGAAGCTTAAAAAACATTCAGAAGATCTGTTCATACTTAAACATGTTCTTGACTTTAAGGTCTTATGTTTAAGCACTTTCCAGGTCTAGCTACTATGTAGAGATTAGGCTGAGAAGTGATGTTTAAACCACTTAATCCTCAGGAGGCTAAATTTAACTAGGTTAAAACCATGACTTTTTGGATGTAGCATATTATGGGAAAGATGGTGGGCTTTGGAGCCAGTATAGTCTTTTAATTCCAAATCTACAGCTTTTTGGATGTGATTGGGGCGAGTACTCGGCTCAGTTGCGTTGTCTGTATAAAGGTGATGTCACCAAGAAATTAAAGTAATGATATATAGAAGTACACAACCTAATCTTCCCAGTTTTCTAAGAGGACCGAATTGGTTCTTCGAATATTGGGTTGCATTGTTTCATCTTTCTCTTAATATTTTATTTAATTTTGACTTTGGTATTATTTTATTTTGCAGTCAGCTCTAATTTCCAGAACTAATAATCACTCTTCTTCCTACCAAGCCCCTCCCCCCTCCCGTCTCCATGAAGGAAACTATATTTAGCGCTAATTCTGAGAAAGTTTGTAGGTGTTTTTATCTTTTCAGAAATAGTTGTTTGGGGGCGGGGGGAGGCAATATTTGAACTTTTGCTGATGGTAGATCATGACATAATATGTCCCTTATAAAGTTAAAACAGTTCTGTTACAGCAGTTATGGGTCCCAGGGATCTGCTTAAACTTATATTCTTTTGTTCTGATGAATTTCTTTTTGAAGGACATCAGCAGCTCTATGACCAATAGCACAGCTGCCAGTAGACCCCCAGTTACCCTGAGGCTGGTGGTCCCTGCTAGTCAGTGTGGCTCTCTCATTGGGAAAGGTGGTTGCAAGATCAAGGAAATACGAGAGGTTGGTAACTTTTGTGGTCTTCAAAATGTTTATTCTAAATGTGGCTTTCTCAATTAATAGCTCTTAGTATGGCTAAGGAAAGTTCACATTTGAGATGAAGATTATTATCAGAGTAACAGTCCTAGATGATTACAATTTGCGTATTGGGAAGAAAAGAATTGTACCATTGGTACGTACGTAAAAATATGTAAGGGTTTGTTTGTTTGTTTGTTTGTTTTTTTAAGATTTTTTATTCATTCATTTGACAGAGATAGAGACAGCCAGTGAGAGAGGGAACACAAGCAGGGGGAGTGGGAGAGGGAGAAGCAGGCTTCCCAGCGGAGGAGCCTGATGTGGTGCTCGATCCCAGAACACTGGGATCACACCCTGAGCCGAAGGCAGATGCTTAACATGCTTAACGACTGAGCCACCCAGGCGCCCCGTTTGGTTTTTTTTTAGCATTCCATATGTCCTAATAAGTCAGAAGGTTAACCAGAATTTCTTGTTTTGTTTTTTTTTTTTAAGATTTTATTTATTTATTTAACAGAGACACAGCCAGCGAGAGAGGGAACACAAGCAGGGGGAGTAGAAGGTTAATCGGAATTTCTAACTTGAATATGATCTGTTTCCTTTTTTTTTTTTTTTTTTTTTTTTATTTTTTTTTTTTTTTNATTGAGTGTGTGAAACAGATCTGCGTGGTCATGTTGGAGGTAAGCCCTCAGGCTCATGCTGAGAATGGGGGGAGGGTGATTCTAGGGAGACAGACTGATCTATATTTAGTAAGACTAGAATTAGGTGAAGCTGTTAGAAGCTTCCAGTGGGGGTGGGGAAGAGGTTCCCTGAGTTCATATTTTCCTCCCCCCAGCTTTGACTTTTCTTATAGTCTGAGCAAAAATAGAAACTGGTAAGCAGCAGTGATCTTTCGGTTTACAGCAATTCTAGCAGGGTTGGTAGGGGAAGATTCACTTGGACTGAGTGGACAAAAGATGTAACTGGGTTCCTGAGAAGCTGAGTTAAGTTTCCTTTGTATTATAGTATTTTTGCTGTGTGCAACTTCAACACATTCTTCAAATTAATTTCTGTGTTTTAAGGCAGGGTTATATTGAAGATACTTATATAAGAAAAAAACGTATCCATAGTGGTGTTTTGGAATGACTTATAAGGTCCCTGGTAGCATATGCAATTCAGTTAAAATAAGAAGAGCAAAATTAAGGGAAAATAAACCTTCGTAGAATTTATGGAATTGGTCCCATGTTCCATGAGAAAGTAGAATTTTCAAAGAGTTTAGGAAAATGTTGACTGAACCTTTGAACTATTTCTTGACAGTGTCTATATCCTAGGCGTGATATTGGGGTACTTTATTTCCTATTTTGGCTTCATTTCTTACATAGGCCAAAATGTAAGATCTTAAATTACCAACTAAACTATATATGTACGCATAGAGGTTTGTCATGTTCATTAGGGTTATTTGAAAACGTGGAAATAATGCGTAAATTATTACAGGGGAATCTGCCTTGGTGAGAATTAGTGTGAGCTGTGTAGTCCACGGACCCATCTTACTGCTTTAAAGGCAAATAACTGCAGATGATTTGAGATTAGATCTAGCCAGAGACAACGTTGGTAGGTGAGGGGATGGAAATTAATACAGTTTTTAATTTAACTGATCTGTGTGAGCTTAAGCCACACAGCTGAAGCAGCTTTGAAACCTTATCTCTTTTTGTTTTTTTCCCCTCTGACTCTCTCCCAGTCCCCCCCGAAGGGCGTGACCATCCCGTACCGGCCCAAGCCGTCCAGTTCTCCAGTCATCTTTGCAGGTGGTCAGGTAAGAAAGTTCTTATTGGTGGGCTAGAATGAACAAGGATTATATTTGAAATGTCAACTTTGCCAGCAGCACACCAGGCCACCCTGCATGCTTGCTGAAACCTGTACTCTGGCCATAGTTTGACCTGCTTTTAGTTTTATTTTTTTGTATTGGAGAAAGCTATGAATGCCAAGCCCTTACTTAATTTTTAGCATACAATATGGGAGTTTTGTAGGCACTCTGAAGGGGGAATTTACTTGGTAATTTAAGGTGGATTGGGTTAGAAGAAAGGGTTAAATTGCCTTGGTGTCACTACTTCTCTCCCTCCCCTCCCCCACCCATCCATGGTTTTTTATGTGTGGGGTGTTCTTTAGAGGTCTGAATAAAAGTAGCAAAGAACTGGACCTCGGAAGGAGATTCTGGATGGTGGTCTCAAATTTGGGGGGGTCCTAAACTTGAGTGTCCTACAAACTTCCCCTTCCCCCCACCTCACCTCCCCTACTCCTACCCCTCCACTCCCAAACTCCAGTGAATTGTTCCCCCAGGCTCTTAACCTCATAAACGCTGGTTTGAACCCTCATGGCATAACTGAAACCAGCCGGGGTAAGGGTTCAGTGTGCGAGAATAGAAGGGGGAGAGCATGTTGGGCTGTGGTGCTGTGACCTTTGGTGTTAGAGTAAGAACACCAAAGCACCCCCTTGGCCTCTTTCTACTTCACCCACCTAAACTCTTGATCCTTGGCACGTGGCTTATTCTGAAGTTAGAGTTTTATGACAAGAGCATTTATCAGAACCATGGTAGTTTTATGCTTTGTTGGTTAGTATTTAAGGAGTAGGTAGGTCAGTTTCATAAATGTTGGGGTTCAGGTTGAAATAGTGACCTTCATTTTGGTGGCTGCTTAAGCAAGTGCATTGCTCAGAATGCCTTTTCTCAGTGAGGGGCTGGCCTGCTACAAGCACACTTAATTAGTTCCATCTTGTGTTTGAATCGGGGGAAGCAAACTTGAAGTCCATCTCATTCACATTCTATTTTGAGTTGGCATAAAACTGAACAAGATTTTGGAGACTTAGTTTGTCATGTGTTTCTGGGAGCTTTCACAAGAAATTAATCATGTTGCAGTGTTACCTTGAGACAGTTTAGTATCTTGCTTTGTACAAACCGGATTGGTTTAAAGGGTTCCGTCAGTCTGGATAGTCAGGCAGGGTAAACAAAGGCCCAGAGTCAGTATAGCAAGGAGGCTTAGCCTAAGGAGTTTTCCCTTCTCCCCAGGAACTCTAGGTTCCTGCTCTTCTGGATTCTTCCATTCCCATTTGGGATTATAAAGAGTCCCATGCTGTGTAGCAGCAATCCTTTCTATAATTCTTCATTTCCCTTTCCTTTCTTTTCCTCCTTTTTCCACCTTCCCCTTCTTACCTCTTTGCTTCCCTCCCTCCCTCCCCCCCTTTATTCAGTTGACCACCCTCTAAAGGCTTGCAGCTTCTTTCAGAGTGGCCCTGATTATTCCCATGGGCCTTTTTAAATGGACTGGTTCATGCAGCGTCCACGGATGGACCTGTATCTTTTGTTCCTTTGTGACAAAAGTGGGCTCTATAGGGGTTCAACTTAATCCCACACTGACCAGTAGCTGGCATCAGCTCTGTTGCCCCATCCCTTCATTCTTACTGAAAATAGTCCAATTGTGCAGTGTGATACCTGCCACAAGGTAACTTTTTTTTTTTTAAATTCACTGATTGCAGCTCGTTTCAAATTGTGTCGTGAGCTCCTTTTTAAAGGAAAAGAACAACTTAAACAACTTTTTTTGTGTGAATTTCATGCTGGTGACAAGGTGCCGGATTGACAGCCCTGGAGACTGAAATCCTCTATTTATCCACAGGACAGGTACAGCACAGGCAGCGACAGTGCGAGCTTTCCCCACACCACCCCGTCCATGTGCCTCAACCCTGACCTGGAGGGACCACCTCTAGAGGTGAGAGGGGATGTTCAGTCTCCAAGGCTCACTCAATCCTTCCGCCTCAGCCGAGACTGCCAACACGCGGGGGGCCAGTGGCGCTGGTGATTTTTGTGCTGTGGACACCACCTGTCCACGGGGACCTGGACTGACCCCCCCACCTCATTTCACACAGGCCGCGTAGCTCACCAGATGGTAACACCAACTCTCTTTTTTTTTTTTCTTTTTTTCCTTTTTTTTTTCTTTTTTTCCTTTTTTTTTTCTTTTTTTCCTTTTTTTTTTTTTGTTGTTGTTGTTCAACCCCTCTTCCCCATCTCCCACTCTTCCTATCCCATTTTCACCTTCCTACCCCCACCTGGGTGCACTTTTGGGGGTACTGACCACTGTGATGTGAAAAGCTTCACATCCTGTTAACCAGCCACTCCTTCCCCTCCCTTCCTGTTCCTTCTCCTTATTCCCCACCCCATTGCCCTGAAGACCCAGCTCCCTTTTCGGAGGTTATGGTGTGGGGGGAGGAGGGTGTAGTGGGAGCTGCAAGTGCCTTTTATGGAGGGGAAGGTGGGAGAAGGTGCAAGGTTTAGAACACAGTGATTCATTTTATTTATTTATTTATTTATTTTGCATTCTTGTGGTCAGCTCCCTAGTGTTAGGTACTCAGCTAGCTTCCAGTGCATTTAAGGTCTTTAGGCACATATAGAGAAAAATAAGATAGGGAAAGGGAAGAGTTTCAAAACATGCCACATAGGTTTGTGCAAATACAAATCATTCATGTCACCATGACTGGTATATAAGGGTTTGGGGTGGTTGAGGGAAGAGACCATTTTCCTCCTAGGCTGTCTTGTATATAGGGAAAAAGAAGGGGGTTTGGTCAATCGAGGCATTGCTTAATCCCACTTCCCACCTTTCCATTAAGAACCAAATGTGTATTTTGCCTTTGATTACAGGGAACATGGCTCCCTTCATAGGCTTCCTGGAATAAGGCATCATATTTAGGTTTCAAAGAAGGCCAACTCAGGTCTGACTGTGTTTGCGAGATACCATCTACTGCCTCAATCTCTGGCCTCCCCCATCTCTAGTTGAACTCTGGCTTCCTGGCTAGTTGAAATCTGTCTCCCCTTCTCCCATTGGGTGGCTGTCCGTGATTGGTTTTTTAATAGGAACTGTTTTCCTCCTTTTGTAGGCCTATACCATTCAAGGACAGTATGCCATTCCACAGCCAGATGTAAGTTTTGTTTTCACTTCTTGTTTTGAAAAGCTCCCTCTCCCATCCAAAATTGTGTCACTCTTCCACATAGGCAGAAGTGAGTTGGGTCTTAAACATTTACAGTATTGTTTTCCTCACAAGGTGAATCTCATATTTGGGCCCTTAAATAATCTTTAATGAGGGCCACTGTAGCACCTTATACGCCTTTGAATTCAGCAGATTATTAGATTCTGCTCTACCCCATGTTCCAGAGTATTCTATATAAAAGAGAAGTGTTCTGTGGTATATTGTCATTTGTTATTCCAGGGCACAGTTTAAATTGACAGTGGACTGACTGTGCATCTCTTCGTAGAGTCCTTTACATTGGGGAGGAGGGATGGGGAGGTTGAGTTTTTTCTCCGGGGACTGCTCAATTTGAGGTGACAATTTAAAAAGCATCTGAACGGGTGGGAAAGGGGCTTACTTTTGCAAAGGGAGGGATAAAAAGCTGAATATTTGGGAATTCAACTCAAAAAATCTTTCTTGCCACTAAATACTCCTGTTTAAAAGCGCTGGTATTCAGACGTGTGTAAGGGCGTTTCTCTCTGCACTTTACTCCGTCATTACTAACCGTTTCAGGTGCTGAGCGTTAGACTTGGGAAGTTGGGTTTGGTTCTTGGTCAGTGCTTGGCCCAGGAGGGGAAGTAGCCTTGAGGAGGGTTGGGTTGGGTTGGGTTTGTTCTGTTTTGCAACAGCCAGGATAGTTCGTATAGGTGAAGAAAAATAGCTGTAGAAATCTGTTGGGAGGGGGTGGGATTGAGCCCAGTTTGGTTTCATTGTAATCTCTCTCCTCCTTGCAGTCTCCCTGCCCCCTCATCTCCTTCCCTTCTCCCAGTATTGACAGAACCCTGCATGGTGTGTTTCCCCTAGCACCACTGCACAGTTTGTTTACCTAGCCTGTCCGTGCTTGTCCCTGGGGCAACTGTTGCAATGGCTGCAAACACCTTCCTTAAGTAGCCCACAAGGGGATGGTTGTCGGGCAGGTGCTGCTGCTTTTCTTTTCACACACCCAAAGTGCATTCATTCTCTTGTACTGGTGTCCTTTCTACTTCTAACCCTTACCTTCATATTCTGCCCATCTCCAGGATTGTGGTATAAGCCCCCTCTTTACCCTGTGTTGTAGTTTGAGTAGTAGAGTCAATTTTGGGGATCAGGAGCTCTGCATTTTCAAATCTGAATGTGCTTGAGCCCTGGCTCTGTTACTCTTCTAATGCCAACCTCTCCTATTTCCTTCCTGCAGTTGACCAAGCTGCACCAGTTGGCAATGCAACAGTCTCATTTTCCCATGACGCATGGCAACACCGGATTCAGTGGTATGGATACCTCAGTGTTTATTTCTGTAAGGTGTAGTGCAAGACAGAGGCCAGCCCCAAGGTCTCAGTTTGACATCTGTTTAAAACAGAGTTCATTACCCAGCGTCCTGCTGGTTTAAACTTGCCTGTCTTCTATCGCTAAACCAAAGGAGGTAATGTGTTTGTTAACTTGGTTTTCATTTGGGGTGAGTTATTCTTTTATATTTAAAAAAAAAAAAAAAGGCCCTGGAAGGTTTGGGGTGAGGTCTGGGGATGCTTGTCAGGCAAAGGGTAGGCTGATATTTCTTCCCATCCTCACTGCTGCCCCTTTGATCTGATTGGCACCCCCTTTCTCTCCACCAGCTATTCACAGATCTGGGTAGAAAATCCATTTGTGCCAAATTGTGTAGTGGTTTTTGGTTTTGTTTTGTTTTGTTTTTGGGGCTTTTTTTTCTGTATAAGGAATAACTTGTCCGATAGGGTTAGGATGAGACCACCAAACTCATTTTCACTTGTATCTTAACAGGCATTGAATCCAGCTCTCCAGAGGTGAAAGGCTATTGGGGTAATGATTAAAAAAAAAAATCTGTAGTATTCTACTGTTATATTAATAAACTGGTGGGAGTCTTGTTTCACTGCCCATGACATACCAGCAAGACGCACATGGCAGAAAGGAGCTGAGAGAGCAAAGGGGTGGGCCTGGTGCCCCTGAGGGTCCCTTGATGGATCTGGCCAACCCCCTTCTAAAAATGTTGAGTTTAGCAGCCACAGCTGAGAGCAGGACTAGCTTTGAGAATTAGCCAGCCAGCCTGGTCCTGTCCAGGTGTCAGTATTACTGATTGGTATGGGTGTTTGCTGATGGGATTTTTTTTTCTTTTTCTTTGGAAAACAAAATAAAAACCAGAACAAATTACTGAGCAGTTGAGGAAAAGACAGAGAATAAATCTGGAGAAATGAACTTCCCTCACCTGGCTGCCATTTCATTCTCTTTGACCTTCAAGTGTAGGTTAGGATTGGGGGAGGTGTTAATCTGATACAGGTATATTTAAAGCGACTGTGCATGTCTGCCAAAAGTCCATGGTACCCAGTAACAGGCATGATATTGGCACTGGCGCTAGTGAGCATCAGGTGAGATAAAATTGGAACACAGCAGCAGCAGGAAATCCTAAGCAGAAAAGGGGAGCAGTGCAGAAGGATTTGGTTAGATTTTGGTCCTACCACATTCCCTTGCCCCTTGCTTCCATCCCCTTACACCCTAATAGGCTGGGCTTTGCAGGAAATGGCATGAAATCAGCTTTTCTGAGTTTACAGAGGAACCTTTCCAGCATTATTTCTGTACCCCTTTCCCCCCTCTTTCCTCCTTGGAGGCTTCCAAGTTAGTGATGAATCCCAACAGCCAATGCTGGGTTTCCAGTTTGTTTCCTTCTGTTAGGTTAATGTGCAAATCAGTGGGGGTTGGTTTGCTATGCATTGAATTTCCTTGCTCTCTTCTGTCTTTTAGCAGGTTTGGATGCATCTGCTCAGACTACTTCTCATGAACTCACCATTCCAAATGATGTGAGTATAATAGGGTTACATGGGATAAAAATTAGAGTTGATGCAGTGTCATGCCATTCCTAAGAGCTAGGGAAGGAAATGGGGTTTCTTTAGATCCCAAATTAAAATTTTATTTATTTTTGTTTTTTCCCCCCAAAGTAAAATTTTAAAAGCATGTAGAATCTTAAAAACGAATGGGGAAAATGGGTAAACTATTGTGTTGAGGTAATCACGAGGCAGAAAGAACCATTTTGTCTCATATAAATTCCCATTGGCCTTAGTTTCTTGGATGACCTGAAGCCTTATCCTCAAAGTAGGGGCCGTTGAATGTTCTGTCCAACATGGTAGTCACTAACTGCATGTGGCTATAAATTGTGAGAATAGTAAAATAATCTGTTTCCCATTCTCACTAGCCAGCCACACTAAAGGTTTTCAGTAATCATGCGTTAATAGTGTCTACAGTACTTGGACAGTATGAACGTGGACCGATGTTTTACTTTTTCCAAAGGCAAAAGCATTATAAATCAGCCAGAATTTTTATCAGTATATTAAAATGGTAATCATAGCAGGGTGAGTTTAGGCATCTTTCTTTCCAAAAACCAGAGCTCTTTATTTTCGCTAGCCGTGAGAAACTGGTTTGTTAGCATGGTGGCTCTGCTTTATTTTGTCTTTGGATTGATACACTAGGAAATGAGCTCGTGCTCCTTGGAGTCAGTCAGCTGAGAGAAGGCTCTGACCTGTAGTAGTCAGACAAAATAGGGCAAGAGTGGAGATGAAATCTAGAATCAAGTTTTTTAATCAGGAGTAGGCGAGTAGGGGGTGTAGGGTGCAGATAGTAAGTAGTTTCCATTGCCGTTATTGTGGATCCAAGCTATACAAGACTGGAGGGGTGGGATGGAATTCTTGGACCTGGATGTACAACTCTTAATTTTGGTATGCCTTGTTGTTTTTCTTCTTAAGTTGATTGGCTGCATAATCGGGCGTCAAGGCGCCAAAATCAATGAGATCCGTCAGATGTCTGGGGCGCAGATCAAAATTGCGAACCCAGTGGAAGGATCTACTGATAGGCAGGTTACCATCACTGGATCTGCTGCCAGCATTAGCCTGGCTCAATATCTAATCAATGTCAGGTAAGGGTTCCCTCCTACCTTTTGTCTGATTGTTGGCAACAAGTAATGAGTGTGGTGGGGAAAGCTACAGTGTAGTATTAAATGTGGGAATATTTGGGGGATGGGAGTAGGGATGGGTGGAGATGGCAATGAAGTTAAAGTCTAGCCCTACGTTGATCCATTCTTAGTGTAGCAAGCAGAAAAAAGTAACAAGATTGTAATAAATTTGTATTTGGGGAGGGAATAGAATGCTTACATTTGACTTGATGGTATTAGGCATAGAAAGAGTAGAGCAAGTTTTCACTAGTAGGACAGCACTCTGGCTGGAGCACCCATACTGACTAAAGCAGACGTGGGTCTCCTGCTGTACGTGCCCTAGGCCAATATTTTATGGATGGGGTTTAGTCTCCAAAGCGCCCTAATTGGAGTAAGGATAATGAAGTAATAATGTGATGGCAAGGCAGTTTCTTAGAGGCAGCGATTACCATTTATTCTGAAAATACCCATTTTTCTCAAATTGCGAATGTATTCCATTGTTCAGAGCTTGTGGGAAAGGGAGGCACAGGTTTTGGACTATTTCAGAAATACGTAGCCCGTTTTCATTCTCTTTTTTTTTTTTGCCACCATCTCATACCATAACGGCTTCCTGAGGTTTTATTCTCCTCACCCAAACCTGGCTGATGTTATTGCACACACAGCCACAGTGGGGCTAATCGTAGTCTGGTGGGCATCCTACAAGGCATTTCTATTTCTTGCTTTCTCAGCACATGTGCCTCAGTCATGTTCTTAGTTGCTTACTAACATGCTAAGCCGGGGTCAGCAGTCCATTTCCCAGGGGGCGCTTAGCCATCTCTTCTGTGTAGATTTTTGTTTAGTTGTCACTTACCTCTGTCATAACTGTTCAACTTTTGTTGTACACAAAAGGTGTTCTGAGTTCCTGAATCTAGTGCAGGGGAAAGGAATTCATTAAAGTATGAGGTCTGTTTTGTTGTTCTGGTTACACTGACCTTGTATTTATTCCATTGTCTTTTATCTCCTGGTTAAGAATTTATCAGTTCCCCAGTGGTTTTGACTTTTGCCTTAAGCCTTTTAATGCCCTGAGGTATTTACTAGTATTTATGTAGGAAAGACTCTGCTGTGTCTAGATCTGCTTCAGCGACCAAGCACGTCCGATTCTTGTCCGATTCTTCACGTTCAGTGGGAAGTGGTAGTAAGCTGGTAAGCTTTGTGCAGAGGCAGTTTGCAGAGGTTTTTCTTGTTTGTAATTGGGTTATGGGGAGGGTGGGTGTTAGTGGTAAGACTCATGTTCTTGAAAGCTGGGATTGTTTTCTTCTGAGTTGGGTAGGCTCGCCCTAAATATTGTCAGATAGTGCTTAAATAGAAGTGGCTTGCTTGCCCCTAGGTCAGTGTCAACACTGTAAGGCAGCAGAACATCTCCACCTGAGTTGCCTGATTCAGTGGCTCTTCCCAGGATCCTCCTTACAGGACGGCTGGCCATTTATGGTCATCCCGTTTCATGAATCTGTCCAAACTATGGAATTGGGTCACAACTTTGTAAAGCTTCATTTAACACCAAAGCAGAGCTCGTACATGCAGAAAGCTTACTCTCCACTCTGCCATCTTGGTTCAGTTCGAATGTAGACGTGAACTGGTTTTATTACTGCCAGGCAAGAAAGATTTCTCTGCTTTCGGTAATGGATTCTGAGCATTTCTGCTCTTAACTCTGTTCGTCTGAGTCCTTTCTTTATCCCCTGCTTTATGGGTTGTAACGGTCCCTGGACTGAGGTAAACAAAATGGAATCTTAAGAGGAGGGTCCCTGCCCTTGAAGAGTTAATCTTGTGGGGTAGGTTGTCCAGACAGTCTTTGACAAATGCTGCAGCTCTGGCTTAGACACGTGGGCATTTGTTTGTTGCTGGCTATTAGGCTATTTGGACTTTATTTTAGGAGTAGAGGCAGTATTTTTACATTTTGAAATGAATTTTTTGGGAGTGCTTGAGTATCTTCCAGTTCTGTGAGGTCTATGTTAGAAGTATGTTCAGTCAGAAACAAAGGGCTTTTTTCCTCTCCCCCCCCCAACTCTTACCAGAAATGAAACTTTCCTAGTTGTTATCTACACTTCTGTTCTCAGCGTTTTTCTTTGAAAATGCTACATCTTTGAAGTTTTGAAATTAGTGACCTACTTTGGTTTCTTGTCCTTTCCCGTCCTGATATGTTGGTTAGTTAGTTGTAGAAGATGGAAGCACACTTCAACATTAGGGGGGACGTTTCTAATTCTCTAGATAACATTCTACACCTTCACAAGGGATTGGTGGGTGTGAGACCTTTGTTCCTCGTTTGGAGATTGCTATGAATACTCTTTCGTTTTCTACTTTGAAATCATTTCTTTCTGACTTCTGGGATGGAGCCACGTGTCAGATACGTGGACGTGTCCTCTGTGTGATTTCTTTTCGCAGTCTATCAGCTTTTTCTTCACCATAGCAGTTTTAAATAGCTTTGTGGCATGGGATTTGGTAAACTACACATTTTTAGAGGTGGGACACAGACTGAAAGGGGCAGTTTATCACAAGTTGGTATTAGGTCTTCCTAATTTGCAACCAGAGGCACTTAACTGATAACAAGCGGTTTTTGTCCTGTACTTTTTCCCTTTTGTGGTCTTCCCTTCCACCCACCCTTTTTTTTTGTTCCTTTTTTCCTCTGTTACAGTTTAGAAAACGCTAAACCCTCCTCCCAGGCAGCCTCCGTCACGATCCCTGATCACCTCAGCATCAACCTCTCTCAACCCTCCACCCCTTCTTCTTCTTCCTCCTCCACCACCACCCCCTCGCTCGCCACAGCGGGGACCTCCGACGCACCCTCCAGCCTCCCCAACCCTCTTCCGACCGCCCCTTGTGTCTCCAGTCTGCTTGGCATGAAACCCATCCCTCTCCTGGCTCTAAATGTTGTGTCTGCTGCTAAGGGTACCGGGGCTTCAGCCACCGCCACCGCCGCCTCTGCCGTGCCATGTGTAACTAACAAACTGAAAGGCGAGAAACAGAGATTCTCCCCCTACTGATTGAGCATCTTGAGGCAACCCCTCAAGTACTTCTTGGTTCATTTTGTTTTTCTTTGTTAACGTTGGTGAGAACCAAACAATTGTGAGCTTGTGACCGTTTCCTTTTTACTATTTGGGGGCATAATAGGGTGGGGGTGGGGGTAATGGTAACCTGGGGTCAGGGTTAGGCCATTTCATCTGAGTGCCTGTTTCAGAGTCTGACTTGTTGAATTCTTTATCTAGAGCCACAGTTCTTGCTCTTCTTTTTCATTCTGTTACTTTTTTGTAGCTTTATTCTGCATTGCAATATAACAATGTGTTAGGCTCTGTGTTAATGAATAAAAGCTTCTCCGTTAACCCTTTTTTTTTTTTTAAATTCTTTAATGGTTAAGTTATCAGCAGGCCGTCTTGGCCATATTTGTGTTTCTAGCTGTAATAAAGTTGCCACAGTAAGAACTTTAGTTGACTGTGTGCTGTGAAGGGTAAAGGGGTGGGAACGTGTGACCTGTGGCCACTCAGCTAAGGAGTCTGTAGAGCTGACTTGGGCCTGCTTGTGTCCCGGGTTAATTTAGTAGTAGTCCTTTGTCATTCTCCACAAAAGGAGATGGGCCTGGAGCAGGTTACATCCTCAGGGTCTTCCTTAATTGCCATTAAGGTGTTTTAGTGAAGACCAGTTTCTCTGACTTCTCAGATCCCTCACCTTGCCAACAGCAGCGGGTGACAAGGGTGTCCATCCCAAGATTGTTTCCTCTGGTGAGTGGTTACTGTGAGGAGCTTTCACAGAGCATACATACAGAGAAGTTACTTCTTGACCTAGAATGGGGAGGCAAGTTGGAAAAAGTCTAATAAAGTTTCCTGGCTTTTGTCTGCATTTCTCTGAATGAGAAGTATCCCTCTTCCTGTGAGATGGGATAAATCTTGAACAGCCAACCTGTAACATCACTCAGAATTTGACAGGATTCTCCAGTCATCCTAAACCCACGCTGATTACTAAGTCACTTTACCCTTCCTTCCGTTCCCTGCCCCCCCTTCTGTCTCCCACCAACCCTGTCATGAGTAGAGAATTAGAAACTTAGATTTAGAGGGAACCTTTAAGAGCAACTGTAACTTACCAATCCACTCATTTATCAGATTAAAAAAAAAAGCCTTAGAGAATTTAAATTCACAGATCACATGAGTGACTAATCAGCACTAACAACTCCGTGCTTTACTTTTACTCAAGTGCACTTTATCTCCCTGAAGCCTTACTTTCCTTATCCCAAGACCGCAGCTCACTCTCCACAAAAGACAAGAAATGCTGTAGGTATGATGGCAGAAGGCCTCTGATGGGCTTCTGTTCAACCTGAATGCATATGGCTCTTCCTTAGGGCATTAGAGAATTAGTGTAGAGATTTTTTTTTTTTCTGTTGATCTTTTCCTACATCTCATTTGGTTTTACAGTATTAAAAAAAACCAAAAAACAAAAATAACTAATTGCTGAGAGGTATTGCAGTGTGTTATCTCATGGCATTGTGGTCCCTCACTCAGATTTGGCCTGTGAAACTAGTGTTACATGTCCCAAGTCTGCACGAAGGACTGGAGGAGCAGCTTTCTTTTCGTTGTCCAGAAAGTTTCCTCTTGTTAGTTGCTGGTTGCTCCTTTGTCATATGGTCCAGCTCTCCTTTAATAAGCTCTCTCTGTAGTTAGTTAATTTTGCTGGTACCGTCTCTCCCCAGAGACCAGGTTTCTATTTGATCTAATTCTTGATTAGCAGGATTCTTTACCTAATGAGTACTCCCTAACGGAGGGGTGCGGGGAAGGAGGCAGATGTCCTAAGGTGCCACTTGCCACCACGACCTCCAGAGATGCCTGGTGTTAAATTTTTTAAAACTTACTAGGTTCCCCATGTGGTCCTTCTGTTACAGAGTCCTTAGCATGGTATTTCGCTTGTGGGTTTTCCCTTCTTGCCCCCTCTCCACCACCTCCTGCCTCAATCACTGCTTAGGCTGTATATAAATTCTGGATAGTTCTTTTTGAGCTCTTTTTGTTGCCAGAGTGCCATCACCTTCTTGCACGAACTTAATTTTCTTTAGGTCGTAGATCTAAACTCTTTCCAGCAGCTCCTTCCTGAACCTTCACTCCCCACTAAACCCTTAGGTTCAGGGCTTACTGCTTATGTTGCCCTAGGTCAACCTGTTTTGAGATCCAATCAGTTGAAAATCCTCTTGAAATAAATTTATGAATTGAAACAGTCTTAGGCATTTAGTTCTACTCAAAGCGGGAGCTAAGACCTGCTGGATATGTAACAGTCAGTGAAGCAGGCTATAAATACCTAAATAATTTTCCCTCGGAGTTTAGAGTTGGGTTTCAGGACCTCAAATGATATATTTGAGACAGAAAGGCATTGTAGCTCACTGGGTATGTTTGAATGGAGAGTTCAGCTTCAGGAGTCCAAAGGTTTAGGAGCTTCTCCAGTGAACCAAGGAATCGTTGAGACATGTTGGCTTCTGCTTTTTAAGTCTGAAGATGATAGGTTGGTTGTAATTCTTGACTATACTTACTATACTTGCTGTTCCCTTTTTAACACCCCCTAGGTTTAAAACTATATATTATCTCTTAATAGGAATAGCCTTCACAGTGCTAGAGAAACCCAGGACCAAGTCTTTGTTGATCTGTCTCAACGTTAGCCTCACGAGGCTACTTTCAGATAAAGGTTTCCTAAACTGCTTTCTGCCAGTAGCTTCGGAGGAGCTGGGATAAGCTCATCAGTAGAGAGAAGGTGCTTCTGTGTAGTAGGGCCCTGTGAGAGGAGGTTTTAGTGTGTGGCGTATTTTTGGAAAGCATTTAACATCTCCCACAAATATTCCAAAGACCATCATTGGAGGAACACCCACATTTGGTAACCAGAGTCTGTTTCCTTCAGTTCTGGGATGATTTTCCTCAGAAAGCTTGGATTACAGGGGTTACGAGATCATGGTACCAGTTAATCCAAGAAATCTTAAAAATGTCTCCCTTGACATTGAAAGTTTCGGAGGTGAGGTGCAGCTGGGCGTTCAAAAAACTAACTTGGAGTTCTTGTTTTTTTTGTGTGTTACAGGCTTTCCTCGGAGACGGGTGGCATGGGGAGCAGCTAGAACGATGCAGATTGATCCATAATCCCTTTCTGCTGTTCACCACCACCCATGACCCATCTGTGTAGTTTCTGAACAGTCAGCGATTCCAGGTTTTAAATAGTTTGTAAATTTTCAGTTTCTACACACTTTATCATCCACTCGTGATTTTTTAATTAAAGCGTTTTAATTCCTTTCTCTGTTCAGCTGTTAATGCTGAGATCCATATTTAGTTTTATAAGCTTCTCCCCCCCCTTTTTTTTGGCTCATGAATTTTTTTTCTGTTTGTCATGGAACTGTAAGAGTGGAATATTAATACATTTCAGTTTAGTTCTGTAATGTCAGGAATTTTTCAAAAAAATTAAAAGATGGACTGGAGCTTTTTCTTTGTGAATAGAAACTGGATGCCACAGTGATTCATGTGGGTTTTATTCCTGTTGTCTTGCTGTTCTTTTTGCACCTTTTATGCCTCAAAGACAAGGACCCTGCTTGGGTTTTGAATATAAGCCTTTATTCCAGTTAAGATGTTTTCTTCTGTTTTACCACTCCATCTTTTTTTTTGTAGCCCTTGAACCAGTTTTCCCTTGAGCCTACCTTGCAAAGTAACCAAATAGCTGTTGCAAGCTAGCTGTGTGCCCTTTGCCCGAAAGTTCGGGGGTTACATTTACCTAGGACTTGCCTGCAGAGAATAGGCAAGCACTTCCACTGGGTGGGCAGGGGATGAGGGATGTACGTGCATACTGGGGAAGCAGCTGGATGTGTAGGTGTCTGACTGGGATTTGGGTTGCTGGGCATGTCTGTCCCATCCTTGGTCAAACTAAAAACCAGGCTCTTGTTTTGAATAACTGTTCATTTACAGTTCTCGCCATAAGAAGAGTGTGTTTTAACATTTCCTGTTCTCTTACTAACGTCCTTCCAGAGAGATGGATCTGATCCCATTCATGCAGCTAATTGTAGAAGGTTGGAACTTTAAGCAGTGTTCATTGGGGGGGGGGCATGAAAGGAAGGAATAACTTGTCCAGAGTCCTCAGATAATGTCTGGAGCCCAAGGCTCCTACTTTGACGATGTGTGCTACCCCATACATCCACCAAGAAAACCCTCAACAGCTGGGCCTGCATGGAGTGGTTATATTTTAAGATTTTTCACAGGGGTTACAATATGACAGTCCCCACCCCGGTCAGGCACCAGGATAAAAGCAGGGACTTAAAACATCATCCCATTTCTTCAGCCTGAGCCATCACATGCTTTCACAATCTCCTAACCTCCCCCTAGGCCCTAAGCCAGGGCTTGGGCAGAGAAATGGAGGAACAAAGAAATTAGTTACATTGCCACCTGAGAAACCTCAGAGGGGAGGACCCAGCCTTTGCCTCCCTCCTCCCAAGTGCAAAATGTGTAAACAGAGTAAACGGAAAACAAAAAAGTGCAGTCTAAGTGGCTCCCTGTCCTCCTCCCCAGGGTTAGGGGGAAAGAGTACAGAGGAACATAAGAGGCAAGTCTGGCTTTTCTATTGCCTTACCGCTCGCTGAACATAATGGGGTGAAGCAGGAAGGGGCCAGTTTGCCCGTACCCACAGCTCTAGGGTAGTACTTGTCCTTCATTTCCACAGCTGCCAGTAGCCCTAGAGTTGATCAGGTGAATTGGTCAGGGGTCAGACTCCCTTGAGCCTGACTTAAGGCTGGGACAGCCCCATCTTTCTCTGTTGATTATGTGGCGCTTATATATTATTTATATAAATAATTTCTCTATGTACAGGAATAAGAGTGGCTTTCATGGAGGGAGGGAGGCTGGAGGCTGCAAGGCTTCACCACTGTTGGAGTTGTCCAGTTCGGTGCTGTCACAGTCTGAGTCCTCACTGGGAGGGCCCTGTGAAGAAGAGCAGAAGTGCAGTGAGGTGAGGCTCAGCCGATCTGGGCGCTCACTTGATTCCATGGTCTTCAGACACCAGATTCCCAGCGTCAGGGCTCGTCCTGGCTGTGATTTACAGCTACCGGACAAGAACACCGCTAACCTACTAACCATACTACACGCTCTGTACCAAGGGCCTCTCAGATTGTGCCCCGGAGGAACGGGGCTCACCTACTGAGTGACTGGGAGGCTAAATTCCTATCTTTCTGGTGTCTTCCTCTGTACCCATTAGGTCCTAAATAACCAAGCCTCTGCTCCTCTAAAACACCGAGTACTTTCTGTGACTCACCTGCCCCTCTCTGGGTAGGTCCTGGTGTGGGATGGGTCGGGAGCTGGGTTCGGGGCCAGGAACCACCTCCGACGCAGGCGGGTCCAGTGGGATTTCTGAGCCCTGGGAACACATGTCATCAGACCGCTCGTCTGGCCGTTCGTCGGTGTTGGTACTGCCAACTTCAGGTGTGCCACTGGGGGAGGGCTCGCTGGCTGTGCCCTCCTCCCCGTCAGATGGGTTCTCGGAGCTGAAGGTGGACAGTGACTGGCGCATGTTCAGGCCCTGAGGCCACCTGTATGTTGGAGAGGCCAGGCTTACAGCTGGCACACCGCAGCCCCCAAAGCAAAACATAGCCGTGACCTCCCGTCCCGTGTCCCTCACCTCTGGCTCGAGGGCAGCTCCACTTCACTGTCCACCTCGCCTTCCTCTTCCTCTGACGAGATGCCACGTTTCTGCAGGAGAGACGAGTGGACTGCAGTCAAAAGTGGGAAGAGGTCAGCAAGGACCCAAGAGAAGGGAATGTAGTCCTAAGGGTTAAGTAGCGAATGGCTGTAGATGAAGACCTAACCGGGGAGGTGAGTTACGGACTTGGGCCCCAAGGAGAACAAGGAAAAGGGAAGAGCTTAGGAACCGCTCCGTACTTTACCTGGCTCCGGGTGACAGCAGCCCTGTACAGCATTGCAGCTGGGGTCAAGTGCTGGGACCCAGCCCGGCTTCCTCCCCGTCCCGCCGTCCCTTCCCTTCCAGTTCCCAGTAGCCCCACAACGTCACCAGGCCCTACTGGTGGAGGTGGCTCCCCTTTGGCTCCCCCAGGTGAATCTGGGCTGGTGGAGCCAGGTGCTGAGCCCTCACTTGGCGGGGTGTCTCCCCGGGCTGGAGGCGGTGAGCCAGGATCCCCAGCTCCCCCTGTGGCCCCTCGGCCCCGGGCTCCCAGTGCTGCTGACAGCAGATCTGGGGACGACGACGACATTTTTCGGAGCAGGAGGTCATGATGGAGCCCACGCAGGGCTGGAGGGCAGGCCTCCCAGCCTGAGGGTCCCCCTCCTAGCCCCCCTGGGCTTCCTGGTCCCCCAGGTTCATGGGGTGGCAAAGCTGCACGAAGCCCAGGCAGGTCTCCACAGCTGCCCTTGGCGCTGGCCTTGCGGTGACGAGTCTTGCCACGACGACTCCGTCCTGGTGAGGGGGGGCCCTTAGGACACCCGGGAAGCCCCACCCCACTCAGGGCAGCATCAAGTTTAGGCAGCAAAGATTCAGTCTTGAGGATATCCGGCCTGGTAGGGGAGGGGAAGCACGAGTCTGAGACGAACAAATTCAGCAACCTGAACGCCTTCCCTAACCTTGGGTAGTACCAAGTCCATCCCCCCATCAGTCTTCTGGGCGTCCTTGATCTCCACCCCTGCTTCTAGCACACCCGCTGCCGTTACACCTCGGCACTTACGAACTCTGGTCCCACCTTTTACTGTGGGGTGACAGTTTCTGTGGGACGTTCCTCTTCTTGATGAGCTTCTCCATCGTGTTCCCATGCAGGAGGCCTCGGGAAGGGTGTGACTTCAGCAGACCTGGGCATCTCCGCTCCAAAGCTTGTTCCCTCCTAAAGACAGTTCAGTCGGGCATGCGATCAGGAAGGGGCCCAGGCTCACTAGGTCCTCTGGTTCGGTGCGGGGGCGAGTCGGTCACCTGAGCAGCTCCCGCTCCTTGAGCTCGAGCTGCAGCATGAGCGCGTTGAGCTCCATGTACAGGTTGTTGGCCCGCTCCAGCTTCCGTTCGTAGTGCTCCCTGATGTCCAGGGCGTGTCTGAGACAGGCGGAAGGGTCTCTGAGGTGAGCTGGCGTCACCTGGTGTCCTGACTGGCCCCAGTCTCTGGGAACCGTCCCCGGTCCCCGCTGTTGACGGAAGCCCCCTCCCAGACGCGGGCACGCACCTGAGCTCTTCCCTCCGCCGCATCACCAGCTCCTCTTCTAGGCGGTGCAGACAAGTCCCTTCTGACTTAATTTTTTCAAAGTGCAGCTTTACCTCTTCGCGCCACTCTGCCTAGGGGGTGAAGAGACAACGAGGGGTGACGGACCTCCCTCGAGCCAGTGGACCCGTGGGAAGCCCGTACAGGTGCTGCGCTGCCGCAGACCGGGAGCGAAACGGGGGCAGGCAGGGGACTGGTCAAGACGGGGTCTCGGCCCTTCCCCACCTCCCCTCAGAGCGCACGGTCCTCTGCAGAGGGAGGGAGCTGAGCTGTTCCTTTCCTGCCCGCAGCACACCTGGGACTTAAAGTAAGTCTCCTGGGGCGTGGAGAGGACGTCAGCCGAGGCGATGTCCAGGTGCAGCAGGATCTGGCGGAATGAGGGACGATTTCTTGGTTTGCTGTTCCTGGAGGGCACGGAGTTGGGGGGGAGACAGAAATTTTAGGGACGCCTGGAGAGGAACTAGAGCATCCTTTCCCGAAGTCTGCCCTGGAGAACAGAATCCTAGAACGTGCTCTGCGACCGAAGTCCCTGGTCCACTGGCTCTACCGTCCGTTAGCACAAGTCCTGCAGTGAGGAAACTATTTTCATCCTATTTTCCAGACACCTTTTTCTGAGTAACTCCGTTCAAAGTGGTTTACCAAGGATGAGAAACTGTCAACCTCCCTTCAGAGTCCAAGTTCCAAACAAGGCTCCAGGGCCTCCTTCCTGTGTCCAAGGAAGCCAGCTTGAGGCTCCAGCTGCCATGCTTCCCAGGCGCACCCCGGCCGCTCTGGCCAGCCGCTGTGGGTGTCCCTCTTTCACAGACCAGGAAACGGGCTCAGGGAGGACACCACTCGCCCGAGGCTGCACAGTCTGTCTCAGTCACACGACGGAATTCTGTCCCTCTTTCCCCATGCAGGATTCTGGGCCTGGAGGCCTGGGTTCTAGGTGCCATCTAACAGCCAGCAACCACCCTTTGCTCTCCAGCTTTGCCGGGCCGTCCTTACCAGCACTGGCGAAGCAGGATTTTGAAGCCGTCGGGGCAGCCGGAGGGCACAGGCAGATGGAGACTGTTGCTCCCCACACCCCAGATGATGGCTGAGGAGTCCACATCTTTGTAGGGGATCTCACCAGTCAGCAGTTCCCACAGCACCACGCCAAAGGACCTGGGGATGAGAGGGGACATCCCTTGGGAGGGGCTCCCTCCAGAGGCCCCAGTTGCTACAGACTCCTCTCACTTGCCCTCAGGCCCTGGAAGCCCCCTCCCTCCCTGGGGTTGGCCACCTGCCAGTCTCCGCCCTCAACCCGGCCCTCACCAGATGTCGACCTTCTCGGACACGGGCTCGTTGCGGATCACTTCAGGAGCCATCCAGGCTACTGTCCCTGCAAAGGACATCTTGGTGCTCTTGTCACTCAGCTCCTTGGAAGTGCCAAAATCGGAGATCTTCACCACATCGTCGTACGTGATTAGCATGCTGGTAAAGATCGTAGTCAGCTGGGGGCCAGGCCCCCCCACACCTCCTCTAGCAGCAACTCTCACTTTCTGTTGTCAGTCACGGGGGGCACCCAGAGGCCGGGGGCTTGCCACAGCCCTCCCAAAATAGGACCGTCATTTGGGAGGGGTTTCTGAGATGGCCACTTGGACTTAGGATGGGGTCTGGAAGCAGGCAGCCGGCTACACTGACAGGCGGGGTCACCCGCAGGAGACCATGCACGTCAGCTGCTCTGCGCTCGCTGGCTTACTCACTTGGGGGACTTGAGGTCTCTATGGATAATCTTGTGCAGGTGCAGGTAGTTCATGCCACCGGCGATGCCCATGGACCAGTCAACCAGCAAGGAAGGGGTGACAGGGCGGCCGGCCCGCAGTACCTCATACAGCTGGCCCTGGGCGCAGAACTCCATCAGGATGCAGTAGCAGGGAGCCTGGGTGCACACGCCCCTGGGGGCCAGAGGGCGGCGTGAGGGCCGAGTTCCCCGGAGCCACACTCGGAGCCCCCGTTCCCACCCAGCCCCTTTGGGCATCTCCTTTAGGAAAGGGGGGGTCGATTTCCTGCCGCCCGGCGCAGAGCCCCGCCCACAGCCCCGTGGCCCCGCCGCGGCCCCTGCCCGGCCCTTACTTGAAGGTGATGATGTTGGGGTGCTTCAGCTTTCGCAGGTGCTTGATGTCCGTCTCCTTCAGGTCCCGTACCTTCTTCACAGCCACCTCCTCCCCGTGGAAGCGCCCCAGGAAGACAGCGCCCTGGGCCCCTGAGCCCACCCACTGCAGGTCCAGGATCTCCTCAAAGGGGACCTCCCAAAGGTCTGTGAAGAGGAGGCGCAGCGCCACAAGGCTCAGCGAGAGCCACCCGCAGGCTCGCGGGCGGGCGCAGGGGAGGCACTGGGCTGGCTGGCGGGACTCGGTGGCCCAGGGCGAAAATGAGCCCCGAGAGGCCAAGACGACGAGGCCTGGGGGAACAGGTGAGGAAACGAACGGGCACCTACAAGCAGGGAAGCCGGGGGCTGATGGACGGCAGAGGGGCTGCGGCCGAGATCTCGGGGACACCGGGCGGGGCCCCCGCGAGGACGCGGCCTACCTTCCTGCTGCTGCTTGTGCTCCGTGGAGTAGGCCTTGCCGATCATGGTCCAGACGGGGCGCAGGCAGCCGAAGAGCCCTTCCAGGAAGCCGCTGCCGCTCTGGCACTGCAGCCGCACCTCATCGGCCCGAACTCGGGACGCCCGACTCTCAGGGGACCCAGAGGCTCCCCCGGGGCCCCCTGCATCCTGCTCGTGGAGCTGCAGGACACTGTTGGCAAAAGGCTCAGCGGGCGGCTCTCCCCCCGGGGAGGGGCTGGGTCCGCCCCCGCCCTGCCCGCCGAGCGGCACTACGTCTCGAAGTACACACTGGGTGGGCGTCAGGTCCTTCTCCGGGGTGCAGTCGGAAGTGTCCGGGTCGAGCTTGCGCATGGACGCCTCGCTGAGGGTGGACACGAAGCCCCCGAAGGAAGGGGAGGGTGTGCGGGTCTCGTGGAGGCAGGCCATGGCCTCTGGGCCCGCGCGCGGTGGCGAGCGGGGGGCCCTGTGGAAGCAAAGCAGGGAGGGAGGGTCAGGCGGGGCTGCGCCGGGCAGGGACCCGGGGGCGGACCCGGGCTCCCGGGAGCCCCGCTGGAAATAACACCGAGCTTCGCGGGCCCTCAGGCGCCCGTCGCTCTCCACGTGTCACCCGGGCCCGTCCGGGTAAACCGGGTACCGGGATTCTGTCAGCATCCATCGGTCACATCCCTGAGCGCCGCTCTCGGCGCCCGGGGAACAGCCCCACGCAGCTGCGTGCGGTGGGGTCCGGCTGAAGCTCAGGTGCGTGGCCCCGGGCTAGCCCCCTTCTCCCTGGGCGCTCCTGCGAGGGTCTCAGACATGTCTCAGCCTTCGGCCGCACCAGCCACCGCCCTCGCTCCCTCACGCGGAAGCACACACGGGGGACGCGCAGGCACGGGCCGCCCATGCGCCCGGGGCTCCCACTCGTGTACTTGCACGTGAGACGGCCGAGGCCTCGCAGGACACTAGCCTCGCTCGGGTGACAGTCGTTCTAAGGCGCGCTCGGGCTCTCATCGGGGTCTCCGCCTCCGGTGCTCACACGCACACACCTGGGCCTCGCCAAGGGAAGTGAGCCTGCGGCCCGTGAGCTCTACCATCCCCCCACCGCCCCACGCACGGTCGGGGTGGGGGGGGCGAGGCAGGCCCGTCCGGTGGGGGTGCAGACGCAGGAGCCGTCAGGACAGGCGGTAGCCCACCGCTTCCGCCCCCTCCACCCTGACATCCGCTCTGCTGCTCCCCCAGGGGCTCCGTTACAGAGGCCCTGTCTCCTTTCCTCTTCCCCACTGCCCCATTCCCAGCTTCCAAACCAAGTACCAGCCTTCCAGACAATGCAGGTTTGTCCCAATTCTCGAAACTAGGTGCTATTTAAAAAGTGACCATTAAAAAAAAAATCTGAATTCTAGGGGCACCTGGGTGGCTCAGTTGGTTAAGCGTCTGACTTCAGCTCAGGTCATGATCCCAGGGTCCCGGGAGCGAGCCCGCCATCCAGCCATCCAGGCTCCTCACTCAGTGGGGAGTCAGCCTCTCCCTCTCCCGCTGCCCCTCCCCCTGCTCGCTGGCTCACTCGCTTGTTCCCTCTCTCAAATAAATAAAATCTTTTAAAAGGATTTTATTTATTTGACGGCGGGAGAGAGAGCGAGAGAAAGCATACGCAGGGGGAGTAGCAGAGGGAGAAGTAGGCTCCTCACCGAGCAGGAAGCCCCACATGGGGCCCGATCCCAGGACCCCGGGATCATGACTTGAACCGAAGGCAAACGCTTAACCAACTGAGCCATCCAGCTGCCCCTCAAATAAATAAAATCATTTTTTAAAGATTTTATTTATTTGACACACACACACACACACACACACACACAGAGCACAAGCAGGGGAGAGGAAGAAGCAGGCTTTCTGCTGAGCAAGGAGCCGATATAGGGCTGGATCCCAGAACCCTGGGATCATGACCCAAGCCGACTGAGCCACCCAGGTGCCACAAATAAAATCTTAAAGAGAAAACTGGGGACACCTGGGTGGCTCAGTCGATTAAGCATCCAACTCTTGATTTCAGCTCAGTGTCGTGAGATCGAGCCCTGTGTCCGGCTCCACGTTAGAGGAATTTGCTTTTCTCCCTCTCCCTGTGTGCTGTCTCTCTCTCAAATAAATAAATGTTTAAAAACAGAATCTGAATTCTAGCCTTGCCTCTGCCACATACTGGCTGTGTGACCTTGGGTAAACCAGATTTGGGCCTCAGTTTCTCCAGCTGTACAAAGGGATAAACTAGCTACCACTCAGGCACAGCAAATTCTTCAACCTATACCAAACTTGTCCAGACGTTGACATCTGGAGTCATTCTAGCCTTCTATCTCCCGCCGCATCTGGTCAGCTAAGAAATCATGAGATGTGAGGATTCCTGAGGACGATGGTACTCCAACTGTTCCTCATAGTGGGGTCCTTCCTGAACCCCTGCATCAGAGCCCCTGAATCACAGTGGGAGAGGAGTAACAGGAATCCACACATAAAAAGGGGTCACTGGATAATGACAAAGACCAACACGGAGGTTTGGCACTTCTGATGGTATCAGCTCTTGTAGCCATTTCCAGACTTCTCATGGATTTTGCAGTGGTTGTGGGGTGGGCCTGAAACCTGCATATTTAACAAGCGCCTCAGGTGATTCCTACTTGAATTTGGCCCATTTGAAAAAGCTCTGACCCAAGGCCAGTCTGTTCTCTCTAGTCCCACCTTACTGTCTTAATTCAGGCCTCTTTAGCTGTGCCAGCTAACCCAGGACTGCCTCTTAGTCCCCCAATACCCACACAGCCCCCGCTCCATTTTCCAACATCCTTTAGAAGGATCTTCCTAAAACCAAGACTGGCCGGCCCCCCCCCTTCTGCTTCAAGCCCTCTGATAACCCCCTACTGCCCTTGCTCCAGCAGCCTTATCTCCATGCTCTGGTCCCCCTCAGCCCGGTCTCCCACCGCTGTTGGCACCCGGGCCATA
Organism: Ailuropoda melanoleuca; assembly: GCF_002007445.2. Taxonomy (NCBI): domain Eukaryota; kingdom Metazoa; phylum Chordata; class Mammalia; order Carnivora; family Ursidae; genus Ailuropoda; species Ailuropoda melanoleuca. The sequence continues at coordinate 43,005,117 of NC_048233.1, forward strand.
CAGAACTGGCCCCAGGCTACTTGAGGCATTTGTGGCAGGGCACCTAATGGGAATGGCTCTTACGCAAGGCTTACTATGTATGTTAGCCTCTGCCGATAGGCGCATTAGCTCATTTAATCCTCAAAACGAAACTCACCCCAAGCGACAGAGGCGCTGGATAACCTGCCCAGCGTGCCCTCTCCGAGGAGAAGGCTCAAGCGCCGCCCCCCGGCGTTCTCTGCCTAGAAGGCGCTTCTCATGCCCCATCTCTCCAAATCTCACTTCAGCCTGGAAGTCTTCCTGCTTGTCCCCCGCCCGGCTCAGAGCTGAGGTCCCTTCTGGGCTGGCACAGCCCCCGGTACCTCCTCCATCGTGGCTCCCATTATCCCGGAGGCACTGTGTGCTCTGGCCTCTGGCTCCTCTGACAGCCCGGACTCCTTGAGACCCCCGACGCTCTCGCACGGGACCCCAGGCTTCGCACTGCACGGGGAGCGCAGGCAGGACGGTCGTCTTAAAGGCCGCCCTACACTGCGGACGCGGTGGCTCCCTAGCTCTCCACCACCACCCAGGGAAGGCGCTGTTACCATCGGACCCTTTATATTCTTGAGGAAACTGAGGCTCAGAAAGCTTTAGTCAGATCCAGCCTCTGAATCCTCAACACATCCTACGAGATAACGGCGCCGTGGAAGGATTAGACGTACACCGTAATGCCAAAGACAAACACAGGCCGAGAATGCACTTTGCAGGGTCCCAGGGCTTTCGCCTGTGCCCCCAAGCTGGGGTTTCCGGGCGCTCCCGCAGGGCTGGCCAGCAAGGAGCGCGCGGGCTGGATCGGGCCGTTCCCGGGTCCCGCGGGAAGCCCCAGCACGGGCCCTTCGAGGCGGGGAGGAAGGGGTTACGGCCCCAGCGCCCCCTCCCCCTTCCCGACCTCCTTCCCGGCCGTCACGTGGCGCGGGGCGCGTGGCTGGAACGGGGCGGGGGCCCGGCGGCGTAAGGAGGGGGTCCGGGTGGGGAAGGGGAGGGGACTCAGCGGGTTGGGGGAAGCGCTGGGCGCTGCGGCGTAACCATGACGACTGGGCCCGAGGCGGCGTGTGAAGTCACCAGGACAAGATTAGCCCAGCGTCACGTGAGCGGCGACGGCGGGGGCGGGGCTGCGCGTGGGCCCCGCCCCTGACCCGGGCTGGCCCATGTGCCGGTGGCCGGGATGGCTGCGGGGATCGCCGGCATGGACCTCCGCCCCCACCCCACCCCCCGGCCTCCTCAGCCTGCCGCGTGTGTGCTGCCCTCCTTCGCAGACCTCCCTCGACCCCTCATGCAGACAAATCTTCGGCCCGGGCACCGAACAGAGGGAGAGCGATTGGTGCTGGAGAGAGGGGACTTGGGTTGGCACTGGGGGAGCAGTGCCACAGAGAAAGCCCAGATGGGGAGATAGGGAGCCAGACACAGAAAGGGCGACAGGAACACCCAGAGAGCCGGGGGGGGGGGGGGGGGGGGGGGGGAGACGAGCCGAGAGATTCAGAGACCGAAACAGTGAAGCGGAAAAGGATGGATTGCACACCTGAATTTGAAAAGCAGAGAGGACACTGAGAAAAAGTAGCCGAGAAAGAACTGGAAAACACGGAGACCATCTGTGCCCTTCCTAATTCTTTCCTATTTAGAAGCTGAGCCTTGACTAGGCGCAACACCTGGATTTTTAAAGGAAGTTCTCAGTCCTCACACGGTGTTTGGCAACTAGGAGCTTTAGGCATAGAGAGGGTGACATGCTCAGGCACTTGCCGCCAAGCCTCCCTCCAGTTCACCAGGCTTCCCCAGAGGCCCCTCTGGTATCCAGGGCTAGCAACTAGGGAGACTGGGAGAGAAGCCATTTCACCTGCTTGTCTTTTAGGGCAGTGGGAGTACCTGAAGGAGAGGTGTGATCTAGGGAAAGGGAGGGAATCTAGCCAGGCTCCTCAGGCCACCCCCACCCTGTTCTTAGGCTAATACAGCCCCTCCAGATTGACCTGAGGGAGTGGGGCGGGGGGAGAAGGAAGCCAGGCCCCAGGGAGCTACAGTCAACTGGAGATTCCTCTCCCAACACACAGCTCCTCTCAGTTTCCTTTATCTCTGACCTGCCAGCTGTGTCCCACTGCCCCCCAGCTGGGCCTTGGCGCCGGGGCTTTGGGGGCATATCATGCTAGGAGCCCCTGGCCTAGACATTCGGTCACCCTGGGGGAGGGGAACTGTCTCCCTGGCCATCAATTATGCAGAGCGTGGAGGAAGGGCAGAGATGTGACAGGAGGGGGTGGATATCTCCGTCATTCTTACTGTGCAGAATTCCAGATTGGGTGAGGGGACAGAGTGGTCCCTAAACTATACATCTGCCCAGGAAAGAGGCTCTCTGGACATCCCAGGAGGTCCTAATTCGGTTTCAGTTACCTAATTCCCTGCTGGTGATTCCCAGAGTGCCCCCTCAGGAGCCTGTGGTGGAGTGGGGGCAAGGAGGTCCCCCTGTTTGTTCCTCCTCCTGGGTTCTCCTGCCTGAGGTGCTGGAAGCTTGTGGCAAGGGAACCCTTCGAATCCTTTCTCCCACTGTCCTGCTCTAACGACAGAATCTCAAGGCCAAGTTGCATGTCTGGCAGTCTTGGGGGCTCAGTTGTGAGGCCGAGCCATCTGTCTAGATTGCGGGCTTTCACACTGAGCACTCACCACTGTCCTGGACTTTAGTTTGCACTCAGCAAAAAGAGGAAGATGCCCCTTCTCTCTTGAGGGTGGGAAGGAAGGTCTTCACAGGGAACGGAAACCCAAGATTCTGGGAGGATGCTGGTTCCACCTCTACAGGCTTTGAGACCTGACAGGATAAAGGACCGTGAACCCTCCTGATCTTGCCTCCTGGCCACTGGCTGCAGCTGTTTCTCTTTTTGAACACAGGGTTCTTCACAGCTTTCTCAGTGCCTTCATCAGGGGGAAATGTCTTCCCCTGAGAACTTGGGATAAAGTGGAGATCACCCCTAAATCCAGGCCCCCCCACCTCCTACAGGTCAAGCCCTGAGACCCGCCCCCACCAGCTGCCACCACCTCTTCTTCCAGTGAGCTGGGCAGTGACGGGGCAGGGAGAGGGGGCAGTGCTATTTAGGAAAAAAGAGCCAACTTTGCATTTGGAGAGATCAGAGCCAGAACCTCAGTTTTGCCACGAGTTAAAGAATGTTATCCCTCGAAGGCTCCCAGCCCTACCTTCTGGGGTGGGGACGGTTAAGATGATGTGGGAAATGTCATGAGCACAGTGCCTGGCTCCTGGTTATGTCCCCCTGGTTGGCTGGACACCAGGTCTGTCTTTGTGGGCTCTGGAAAGGCTATATCTTCTGTCTGACCAGAAAGAGGGAGACTTGGTATCTGACCTTCTACTTCTGCAGGACATTTCTCAATTTCAGATTCCAGGGAAACCAGGTCACAGTGGCAGTGGGGTGCTAGAGTCCCCAGTCATTGCTCTCTTTGCTACCAGACCCTCAGTCCTTCCTCTGCAAATCCTACCATCCCACCTCCTCTGCACTAAGGGAGAAGGCCTGCACCACATACTCACCCCCTGGCCAACATGGCCCAGGGTCACCCCCGACCTATGCTTTAAGGTCAGAATGCAAGGGAAGGGAAAGGAGGGGTACGAGCAAGGTATGAAGGGCCACAGGATCCCTCCTGCTCAGGCCCTCAGCTGGACCTGGAAGAAGTTCAGCACATTTAAGCAAACAGTTCCTGAGGTGGATGTGCATTTAAAAAGGTCTGGAAGACAAAAAATAGTAAAGAAATAAAAATGGAATTGTGGGTGTTCTTATTTTCTTGTTGTGGCTTATCTATATTTTCGAATAGTTCAGTAATAACGTTGAATTGCTTTTAAAATAATAAATCGATTTTGAATTGAAAGTGAGAAAATAAAAATCAGAGTGCCCATCCGTTCCTGTCCCCTAGCTTGGGACAGTGGGTGAGTGGGTGGCCTGGGAATCAGAGAGGCTTGGTTGAGCTTCTGTCTCTGCTCCTGACCAGGCAGGCAACCTGGAGTAAGAGACTTCTGAACAAATCTGTTTCTTCTCTTTGAACAGGAACCGAGGTACCCCTGTCTCACAGTGGTTGTGCAGTCTAGAACATGGTGGTTCTAGGTCAGATGGCCTGGGTTCAAGACCTAAGCTCTTCCCCCAAACTGCTTTTCTGACGTTGAACAAATTATTTAAGTTTTGGTTTCCTCATCCCTAAGATAGAGATGATGAGAACACTCCTCAACTCTTAGTCTTCTTGTCACACTAGTGGGACTTTACTAGTTCCTGGCCCAGAGCACAGGGGAAGCTCCCTAGAAACACGAGCCATGCCAAAAGGGCCTAACAAGCAGGAACGGGGTTTCTTCTATAAATATGATTCCCTTCCCTTCTTCCCCTTTTCCTTGTCTGCAGTAGAGAGGGAACAGGTGGAAAGGAAGGTGGGCAAACACAAGGGGGAAAGGGAGAGCAAAGAAAGAAGGAACCAAAGGCCAAGAACTCTTTATGACTCTTAGGTGCCTCTGCCATAGTGTCCCTGCCTCATCACCTCTCCCCAACACAAAGATGACCCTGGTCCTTCTGGAAGCAAATGAGACAGACAGACCAGTCTCTGTGGCTAACCCCTCATGAAGCCCATGTGTCACCTGCTGGCCTGTCTCCACAGTATCCTCCTTCTGCCCTAGGAGGGACTCCTAGTCCCTTCTTCCAACCACAGGCCAGGCAGGGCAGAGGGAGGCCTGCATGTGGGATGCCACTAGGCGAGTCTGGGGTGGTGGGTACTAGGATTCAGGGTCCTCTTCTTGGCAAAGCCAGATGACCACATTATCACCTCCAGGGGAAGGACTGGGAAATAGCAGTTGGTTTTGAGATGGGTCCTGCCTTTCTTAGCTGTAAGGACACACAGGACATCCAAAGCCAGTCCTTAAACTTCTGGCCTCCTCTGCCCGTAACTGGGTTTAATTCAGGGTGGGGATTTAGTTGTGTTTTCATGGGTGCTAGAGTTGGGGTGTCACCCCTTTCGTCTCCACAGCATCACCGCAGTCCCCACTGGGAGAACGGATGAGTGGCAGGCTAAAGACAGGGCAAGCACTTTTGGCCACCCTGAAGTGTGAGATGAGAGAGAGCAGGCCCTGAATGAAGCTCTGGGAAACTTTGCTGTCCGGACAGGAAGGCCAGGGAGCACTTGAGCCCTTTCCTTCCCGAACCCCTTGTGCTTGCCTTCCCTTGGTATTACCCTTGAGCTGACAATCAGAGCTCCCACAGCCGCAGAGTCCATCCTGCGAGTTGGAAGGGAACTGTCATTTGGAGGGAGGCACTGGCTGTGGCTGAGAGGACTCTGGGTGGGGAAGAGACCTCAGGCACACTCCTCCTTGGTTGAGTGCCACCCACCCGCTCTTCTCCCAAGAGGGAGCAGCTGTGGAGTTAAAAATCCCCAAAGGTGGGACTCCTCTTTCTACGCTAAGGAACACCCCACCGATTCCTTCCACTGTCTATAGAGCCTCTGACCCCTTCTCTTCCCTCCTCTCAGCCAAGGCCACAGTTATTGGGAGTCACAACTGTGTGGAAGAGATTCTTGCTTATTTTTCAGCCAAGGAGTTTGAGAAATGTGTGGGGGAAAGGGAGGAGGTTCCTGAAAGGCCTGGGCTGGGGAATTGGGTTAGGGGAGCCAGAGGAGATGGAAAGAAAGAGGGAGAACACCACAAATGAATGGGGGCGGGGAGGAAGCAACAGCTGGATGGAGAAGGTGAATACCACAGCTGGAGGGGATTAGGGGCATCAGACGGAAGGGGAAGAGGACCATCACCTGGGCATCCAGGAACAGGTGCTCGCACCCTATAATCCTCAGGTGCAGCGGGCTGAGTGTGGGAGTGGGGGTGGTGGCGAGGAGGACGGTGGGCACAATCAGGCCCCATCCTTCCTTTCCTTCCCTGAAGAGGCCCAAACTCTTCCTCCTCCTTCCCTCTCCCCCTTTTGGAGGATGAGTGGGAGGAGAGGGGGATGTTCTCTTGCCCGCTGTCCTTTAAGTCTGTCCCCCAATCATCCCCCCACCCCCACCCCATACGGTCCTTTCCAGCTCTGGAGGCCCTTCGTCTCCAAGCTGGGCCGCGGCGTCCCTCCGCTCCGTTCCCCTCCTTCCCATCCCCACAGGCGTCGGGTCCAGGTCCCCAGTTTCCTCCGCCCCACAGCTTCAGCATCCCCGCGCCACCCTACCCCACCCCGCCACATCTGCATCCCGACCCTCCCTCCGCACCCGGATCCCTGGACCCGGACCCATCCCTGCCCCCCACCCCCCCAACTCGGCCAGGCTCTCACCTCAGGGGCTCCGCGGCCGCAGCACAAAAGGCGGCGCNACACGCCCTGAGCGGGGGATGCTGCGCTGGAGCCGCCGGCCTCTTAAAGGAGCCTGCTGCTGCCATCCGGCTCGCTCCAGGCTCGTCCCTGGCCCTTCTGGGCCCCTCACCTCCCTGCAGGCGGTGTCCTGTGGCAGTCGCACCTCAGGCCTTACGCTGATACACAGGAGCTCCCTCTGACCAGTCTTATAAACTCCCTCCTATACCCTGAGACAGAAGCCCCTCAACATGGGACCCCCCCCCCACCCGCCTAGCGCTCGAGCATTGCTCCCCTGTCATGCCGATCTTGCCAGCTTTTCTTCCCCTAATTGTCACCACTCCAGGTCTACCCAATTGGAATCCACTCGGCTCAATGCCCCGTCCCCCTCGTGCTCCTCCTTAACATTCCAAGATTTCCCTGGACCTCCACTACCTGACCCATTCTCAGGACACTCATTAGAACCGGACATTTTCGTGATCTCTCTCCAAGGTCACAGGTTTTTCCTACATCTTTTAACCCAGTGGTCGTGGGACTTTGGGGAGGAGGGACTGGAGCTCTGGGACCCAACCATAACGTGTTCCGCTCCGCACCCAGATTAGTGCATTAGTTTTAAGAGGCCAGAATCCTCTCTTGCTGTCTCTTCACCTGAGAGACCCAAGACCCACAGCAGGAGGAATGAGACCAGGGCTTGCGTTAGTCCTTCTAACCTTGTCGTCCCACTATAGCCTGATTCTCAGGCTCCAGAGGGGGGCCTCCTGGCCAGCTACGGAAGGGGTCACTAGGGATATTGTAAAAAGGCTTTAGAAAACAACTGAAACCAGACAGGCTGCGGGCCAGAATTAAGGGGAAGGGAGGTGAAGGGCAACCTAGGAAAACGAAGCAGGTGCTGTGAGACGAAAGCCCAAGGGCAAGGAGTTTAGGCCGAGAGCTAAGCGGGAACTGCCTGAGACAGACTTGGCTTGCCCCAGCGCTCGAGGGGCAAAGAACAGTCTCCTCCCGCGTCCAGGTTAAGACCCACCCTCCCAGCCTGCAAAGAGCCAGGATGAGACCGCCGCCTCGGCCCTGGACCAATCACAACCTTTCCTCAATGAAGAGGTGGAGCCAAAGGGGGGCTGACTCTTTCCTTGTCCCTGCCCTTCTATGCAAAGTAACCATTCGCTGTCTGCCTAGAGCAAGTAAGCGCAATCGGAAGTAACCAATTATACCGCGAAGCTTTTCGTGCCTGCCTGCCCCTGCCCCTCCAGCTGCGACAAAGATGGCGCGCGAGCTCCTGGGTTCTGTAGTTTCCTCGGGAGTCAAAGGACCTGGTGCTCGAGTTAGCCCTTACCGCCCCGCCCCCAGCCGCTTCCACTCCGCTACTACGCATGCCCGCTCCGGGGAGCGGAAACGCGGAAAAAGGAGGCGGGACGCTATTAACCCCTCCGCCCCCCCGCCCCCACAAAACCGCCCTCAGCTCGGGAAGCGACGGTGGAGGGCTCTGCTCCTCCCAGAAGGCGGTGCTGCATGCCAGGGCAAACCACGCGGAGGGTTGTGGGGCGGATAGCTCCCCTCCCGAAGGAGACTCATGGAGTCGGGTGGGCGGGGGACTCCATGTCCCAGCATGCCCCGCGGCGGGCCCGACCGGCCGCGACTCGGGGCTTGGCCCCGGCCCTAGCTCGTCGGCGGTGTATTGGGGCGCGTGGAGGCTGCAGTCACGGTGGCGCCCGCGGGGACGGAGGTGGGAATGAGTGAAGAGGAGCAGGGCTCCGGCACTACCACGGGCTGCGGGCTGCCCAGGTGAGCCGCTTCGTACCGATCCCTGCCGGGCGAAAAGCGTGGCGCGTTGCGGAGGAGGTAGCGGCGCGGCCCCAGCATGCACCTGGCCTGAGGGTTGTTCCCGGCAAGCACTGGGGTAGTGGGCCGTGGTTCCCGGCATGCATCCCGGCAGTGGCCACTGCCTCCTGCTCTAAATAGTTTGGGGTTGGCCCGGTTCCCAGACTGCACTTGGGGCACTGGGCTTTATGCTCTCGATATTCAGTGCGTTTGGTGGGTACCGGGTCCCTGGCCTGCACTGTGTCAGGGGACATGCACTTCCTAACTGCACTGGGGTACAGGACCCTCCTCCTTAACTGAGACAGGAACAGTGCGTTCCCCGCTTGCTCTGGGGACAGTGGACCCTGCTTTCCCAGCCTGCGTCTCTACTCCACATTGAATCCAGCCAATGTCTGCTGTACTGTCCGGGGTCCCCTGGACCCTATGCCCCCCATGGTGTGCCTGGGTCTGATATGACAGTGCTTGGCCAGGTGGGTGCAGAGTTGGAGGTGTGATAAGGGTCTGTGCCCCCCCCCCCCCCCCCCCCCCCCCCNGCAAATGCTGGCAGCCAACCCGGGCAAGACCCCGATCAGCCTTCTGCAGGAGTATGGGACCAGAATAGGGAAGACGCCTGTGTACGACCTTCTCAAAGCCGAGGGCCAAGCCCACCAGCCTAATTTCACCTTCCGGGTCACCGTTGGCGACACCAGCTGCACTGGTGAGGAAGGCTTGGGCAGCCTGGCTGGGGTGTGCATTCACAGGGCCCTGTTGGCTTTGTTTCTTGGAGTCTCTTCCCAGTCCTTTTGTCCAAGGCCTGTGAGGGAAGGAGAGATTTCAGGGGAAAAGCCACTGACTGGTTTGGGAAAATGGGTCTTTGAGGAGGTGGGTAGGACTTGGGAGAGTTAGAGGAGCAAGCAGGACTGCCACAGTGAGCTGGCAGATTGTCGTCATCCTAGAGGAGAAAGAGGAGATAAACCGAATTCTCAGTGAAGTATTTGGGGGAGTCAGTGCCCGCTGCACCGGGCTCTGTTCCAGGTGCTTGACCAAATTCCTAGTTAATCTGAAACCACAGTCTAATCCAGTGATGTAGATGGTAGTATCCTCATGTTGAATATGAGGGAACTGAGACCCAGACAGATTCAGTGGGTGGTGTAAGGTCACGGGCCCGATGAGAGGCAGAGCCAGACCTCGCCTCTAGAGCCTACCCTCTTTCTACTTTTCCAGCCGTCTCTATTTAGTGAGAGAAAAGAAAGTGCTTCCCAGAGGAAAGTTAAGGCAGAGAAAGTATCTTCACCGAAGATGTCTGAGTGCAGGGGCAGTTCTGCCTGGCATGGCTTGATTTGGGGAGCTCTGGGGAAGATAAAAGCCCTCCGTTCCAGTAATTAGCATTAACACGTCCAGTCTTGGGCAGGGGCAGTCGGTGAGAGGGGCTTGGTTGACTCCCTCCAGCTATGAGGAGAGAAGCTGTGGGATGCTGGTTTTTCTTTGTCCTCCCAGTGACCTCCAGTATTGCCCACGCCCCTCTCTCAGGTCAGGGCCCCAGCAAGAAGGCAGCCAAGCACAAGGCAGCTGAGGTGGCCCTCAAACACCTCAAAGGGGGGAGCATGCTGGAGCCGGCCCTGGAGGACAGCAGGTGAGGGAGGAACAGCCGAGGCTTCCTAGAGGCCCTGCCAGGAACCCAGGCCCCTGTACCGCCTCGTCTGCCCAGTAGGCCTGGCCTGGTGACATTTAGCCACCTTGACCTGGCCCCTTCCTGAGAGAGTTTCCTCTGGACAGAGCAGGTTGCTGCCGGGGCTCCTGCTGCTGTGAAGGATCCTTTGGGGGGAATGTCGAGGGGCTGTGGCTGTGGTTTGGGCCCAGGTTAGGGAGGGAAAGGGGTGGAGGCTGAGGCTAGAGGGGTCGCACCCCAACATGCCTCCTCTCTCTAGCAGGTTGTTCTTCCCTCTTCCACACTTACTTTGGAGTTTGTTGCCTCTGTGTTTCTTGGGTAGGAAGAGACCCTCCTTCCCCTTTTCTCAGTCTCCTTGATCCAGTGCTTGGCAGCAAAGGCTCCGAAGAGGAAAAGCTGGTGGTTAAGCTTCCCTGAGTCTTTGACTCCAGTGGGAAGGAGTTTTCTTAGGGAACGGGCAGGTCAGGAGGACCTGGGTCCCCACCCTCTACTCCCCCAGCCCCCAACGTGGGTGTGAATCAAAGGCCCCCTTCCCCTCGGGAAGTTCTTTTTCTCCCCTAGACTCGTCACTGCCTGAGGACATTCCAGTTTTTACTGCTGCAGCGGCCGCTAGTCCTGTTCCATCTGCTCTTCCAACCAGGTATCTTGTATTTCCTGCCTGCCTGAAGGGGGGAGGAAGGGGTCCTGGCTCCTGGCCCCCCAGCCCTTGGACCCAGGCTCGTCAGGCAGGAGGAAGTCTGAGAGTAAACAGAGGATGGAATAGTTGGGGACCAGAATGTGAAGGATTTGCACCAGTTGGTAAGCTCTTGGGACAGGAGGTAATTTGTGATTTTTAAATAGCCGCAGGGATGTTGGTCGACCATGTTTGAGGGTCATGCAGGCCCCGTTTTCTTCTGAGTTGGTCACATGATGGTCCTGTGTGTGCCTCCCATCAGGTGCTTCCAGGGACTGGATATACAGCCCCTCTCCCACTGTCCTGGCAAGGTGATGATCCGGTGTTCCAGAAAATCTAAATGGGCCTGGGCCCTGGAAGAGACGTCACTTGGGTGGGAAAGGGAGGAAGCAGGCTGGATGTTCGGACAGACAGCTCCCTGCCTGGCGGGGACTAGGGAGCTGGTAGTGGGGACACCAGAGCAGGGCTTAGGACTCATGGGCAGCCATAAGAGGGACAGCCCCATCAGCTTTGGCCCTGGACCCTTATTCCTTCAGGAGCCCCCCCATGGAGGTGCAGCCCCCTGTCTCCCCTCAGCAGTCTGAGTGCAATCCTGTTGGTGCTCTGCAGGTGTGCCCCCATCCTCATTTCCTGTGCATGCCTGCCTTCCCTTGAACCTGGGGCTGTGAGGGATGGTTATGTGGGGCTCTTACCCTGTTCTGAGGGCTTTTCCCACCCCTCTTCATTCCTCCTCTAACCTGGAATCTGAGGCTCCCAGGGCAGGAGGGAGAGGATGCGAGGAGTCTTTTCTCACTCTGCCTTGTGCACCCTTGTTTCTCCCTCCCAAGGAGCTGGTGGTGCAGAAAGGCTGGCGGTTACCTGAGTACACAGTGACCCAAGAGTCTGGGCCAGCCCACCGCAAAGAGTTTACCATGACCTGCCGAGTGGAGCGTTTCGTTGAGATTGGTAACTGGGCAGAGGGGAGTTCTTTCAGCTACTCCAGCCCTGGCCACAGGCAGCTCCTAGCCTGTCTCTGCTACAGCCCCGCTCTCCTGGCTGAGAGCCCCGGTCGGCTCCGTCCTCCTAGCTTCTTCTTTGCACTGCCTCCGCCCCCCCTGGCTGACCAGATTCTTAGGTGCATGGCAGGTCCTGAGTTCCTCTTTCCAGTGGACATCCCATGGGAGACCCTCAATCCAAGTGTGAGCTGGGTGGAAAGCACTGGGCCGGTTGGGAATCATAATCCAACAACCCTCTCCCCACACGCAGGCAGTGGCACTTCCAAAAAGCTGGCAAAGCGTAATGCGGCGGCCAAAATGCTGCTTCGAGTGCACACGGTGCCTCTGGATGCCCGGGATGGGAATGAGGCAGAGCCCGATGACGATCACTTCTCCATTGTGAGTGGCTTGCGTGGGCCAAGCCCTGTGGGCCACCCTCCATGCCAGGCAGGGCACTGGGGACTTGGGCCTGTCACTCGGGAGTGAGCCTCTCCAGATCCCAGGCCAGCTCCTGCCCGTTTTCCTACCAGACCCAGAGGTCCCCGGGCCCCCTCTCAGCCACAGCCATAGCCCCGCCGGGTGAGTGCTGTGGGGAGCTGGCCTGGGGCAGGCGCCTGGAGCCTGCCGTTCCCAGAGTGAGGAAGGCCGCCTGGACACCTGGTCCAGACTCTGGTAGTTAGAGGGGGCCAGCTAGGGGAAGGCCAGCCGGACGAAGCATTCATTCTGTGGGCTTTCCTCTCCTTGGCATCGAGGGTCTGTTAAATGCCTGGGTCTCGGCTCGTGGCTGCATCTTTGTCACTGTCCCTGTCTTGTCAGGGGGTGGGCTCCCGCCTGGATGGACTTCGGAACCGGGGCCCGGGCTGCACCTGGGATTCTCTGCGAAATTCAGCAGGAGAGAAGATCCTGTCTCTCCGCAGCTGCTCTTCGGGCACCTTGGGTGCTCTGGGCCCTGCCTGCTGCAGTGTCCTTAGTGAGCTCTCGGAGGAACAGGCCTTCCATGTCAGCTACCTGGATATTGGTACGGCTAGTTGGGAGGCCGGGGGATGGTGGGGACGGAGCCAGAGCAAGTACACATGGGCCTGCGGGGGGTTGGGGAGGGCACGACGGTGCTGTGGCTGCACCCCTCCCGGGGCTGCCTTCCCGCCCAACTCTGGCTCTGTCCTCTCTTTTGGTCTCCAGAGGAACTGAGCCTGAGTGGGCTCTGCCAGTGCCTGGTGGAGCTGTCCACACAGCCAGCTACCGTGTGTCACGGCTCTGCAGCGACCCGAGAGGCGGCCCGCGGGGAGGCTGCTCGCCGCGCCCTGCAGTACCTCAAAATCATGGCGGGCAGCAGGTGAAGCCCCAGCTGGACTCACGGACACGCATCCTCGCCCCTGCTCTTCTTCCCCCAGCCTGTGCGTCTGCTCAGCTCTGGTACCCCTGGCGGTGCCGTCTCTACCTCTGACACAGACTGCCCGCCTGCAGGCTGAGGAGGACACCGGGCCAGGAGCCAGGGACCACGGGGCCTTGGCTGGCCCACGATCTGTCTTCATGTCACTGGTGATGATGAGTGGGAATGAAATCAGGGGCTCTCCCTTAGGGCCCAGAATAAATGCGCTGCCTCTTGGATTCTTAAACCCTGCTCTTTCTGCTCCCTTGACTAGTGCTGAGCTAATTCCCCTGAGCTAGTTAGCACCAGATCACCTCCCCTGTCGTGCCTCCCCACCTTGTTCCCCACATGTCCCCACATTTGCCTGTCTGGTGGCAGGAGGCTGGGTGCAGTGACCACCAGGAACCTCCCATCACCTGTGTTCCTGCAGAGCTCGGCTTGGCAGAGATGGAGGGGCTGTGGTTCTTGCCCGTGGGCTCTCTCCCCTTCAAGTCTCAGATAGACAGACACGTGGATTCAGAAGCCAGACAGCTTTATTGGAGGCGGGGGCGGCATGGCACTTTTCGTTGTGAGCCTCGCATGCAAACATATCAAGGGATGACATGTCACTTCTTCCCAAAGCGTTGAGGGGCAGCCAGGCTCCAGAAGGGGGAGCTGAGCCCCTCCCCAACTCGGGGACTCAGCCGTTCGCTGCTCCAGGAGCCCCGGGCGGTTCTGCCAAACCTTGGGAGAGAGATCCATCTTAACTGTGGGTCCTTTCAGCCTCTCCCTTCTCGAGCCCCCACCCTCCCTTTGGCTCCTACTTTGCCCCTGTCCCTGTTAGACTCACCTCTGGGGCTGAAACAGAAAGGCTGGGGTCCGGCTGGGTCTCTGCATGGCCCGAAGCAGGGAGCGCAAGAGTGACCCAGGGGTCTGGGTCTCCTGCGGTGGGTGGCGTCTGCTGTCTTCCTCCTGTGGTACAGGGGCATCGGGGAGGGAAGATGGGCAAAGGCCTTAGACATTTAGGTCACAAGAGGAAAGGAGTGACTTTCCGAGGCAAGTTGTAGGAGGGTGAGGCCACTTCCTCACATGTGAGGACCCACTGAAGACCTTGGCAGCCAGAGTTTTTGAACTGAGAGCACAAGTCTCAAGCTGGGATAGAAAAAAAGGTGACGTGGGCGGGGGGGGGGGTGCCTGGATGGCGCAGTCGGTTAAGTGGTTGACTCTTGATTTCAGTTCAGGTCATGATCTCAGGGTGGTGGGATTGAGCCCCAGGTTGGGCTCTGTACCCAGCATGGAGCCTGCTGGAGATTGTCCCTGCCCTCTGCCCCTCCTCCCACTCTCTTTCTCTCTAAATAAATAAGATCTTTTAAAAAATAGAAACAGAGAAACATGGTGACATGGGGCTGGGGTAGTCACTTACCATGAAGATCAGGTCTCCTCCGTCTCCGTGCCCTGGTCCTCCAGCACAGCCCAGATCCGCTAGCAGCAGCAGCAGCAGCAGCTCTGCGGCCCGCCTGGAATCCATGCTGCCATCTGCCTTCCTGCAGCCATTCCCGCCTCTTATACCTGCCGTGCCCCGGTGCCCCCACCCCGCAGCAGCCTGAGGGGGATCGAGAGCAGGCGATGGAAATGCACCGCTCCATTAGGAGCCGCCTGGGGCCCCCTCCCATGGCCCCCCCGGGACCTCCCGCTCCCAGCCTCCGGCCCCCAGCCCCTAAGCCTGGAGTTATAGACTTTATTAGATGCATAAATCCTGTCTCTAGAGCTCAAGAAGCGTCATTAATTGCAGACACTTTGTCAGAGCCAGGCCCTGGGGGGCCTTCAAGAACCCCCAATTCCTCAGCAGGTTGGAAAGCTCCAATTGATCACCTCCTCTTTCCCAACTTGGAGAATAAAAGCATAGACGAAGTCTTGTCGGGGTCTAGGCACTATGTCTTGGAACAGGGGGAAGGAGGGAAGAGCCAGGGTTAGAGTTAGCTGGGATGACCCAGCCTGGCCCCCCTCGTGACGGCGGCTGCATTCGGGGTCATCTAGACCGTGCACACCCCTGCCTATGTGCCTCCTGGGGGATGAAAAATGGAATCACTCCTCTTGCGATTTGCCTGGGATAGAAAAGTGGGATATAGAAGGAGACTCAATGGTTTCAGAACCCACAGAAAGTGGGGATGGCCTCCAATCTTGCAGACAAACCCCGTGTTCGCTGGGGAGCCCGGCTCAGGATCCGCCTCGCTGGGCTTCAGGAGCCGTCCTCGGCGGCTGAAGCACTGCTGCCACCCTGTGGCCACAGCTCCGCACTGTCGGCTCCTGCCATTTCCTTGCTCTGCTCTCGGAAGGGTGAGGGTAGACGGAGGTTCCTCAGGCTCTGACTCTAGGGGGTCCCCGAAAGGCAGGCGCAGGATACTGGGGTTGGTATCTGGTTTTGTCCACTTCCTTCTAGTCACCCCGGCCTCTGCCTGGCTCTGACCTGTTAGCGCAGGCGACAAGAACCCTGCCTTTTTAGGAAAATTCACTTTCCTTCAGGGAGAGGTCCCGTCAAGTCATCTGGTGGTTTTCCTTCTGATCCTAGAATCCCTTCCCCAGCCATCACTGCCCGCCGCCCCGTGTGGTTCTCTAGCTTGTGCTGGAGAGGGCCGCGGTGTCGGGGGCCTGTGGGTCAGTCTCCGGCAAGCAAGCTCTCTAACGTGCAGTTTCTTCACCTAAAACATGGCAACATTAAAAGGCACTACTTTCTAAGGTGAGCATTCTTTGAGATACTTCTTGTAATCCACTCACACAGGGTCTGGCACAGAGCTAGTGTCCCCAAAGCGTTAGCGGTGCCGATCCGTGCATCCGCGAGCCCCGGGGAACCTGCCGTCTCCCGAGACAGCCGTCGCGCGGGTTTCCCCGGGCACCAAGCCGGCTTCCATCTCCTGTGGCCTCCGCCGCGGGCTTCAGTTTGCCCCATGACGTCACGGAACGCTGCACATCTTGCACGTGTGCAAGCCTTCCACGTATCTGAAGACAGATGCCCCTCTTCCACACTAGTCTTTTCTCGTTAAGGGGATCCCTGCTCCCTTTAAAGCAAGGCATCTAGAAACCGATGTGTAACTTCGGAGAGGAAGATGAGAGCAGGTTTTCATTCGGATGTTTTAGATACTGGTTCAGCTAAGCTAGGGTGAACCCTTCTGCATGCTTTGTCCCCCCGCAGGTCCCAAGCACGGAACCTGACGTTCCTTCCTCATCCCTCCGTCTTGGAATTTCACTGCTGCTTAAAAGGGACGATCCAGCCACGCGCAGAGGGTTTTTCTGTGGGAAATGGGTCCCGTACCACCTCAGGGTCCCTCGCTGTTCGTACCCGGCGGAGGTGCAGAGGAGCAGGGCTGTGAGGGTGCGTGGGCCTCCGCACTGCACAGTGGCTCCGACAGAGCTGTTCTCATCCCAGCTCCGGCCCTTCACCGGGTGCCTCGGCAAACGTCTTCACCTAAACCTCGGTTCATCTTAAATGAGGCAGCTACTCCTGTTACGGAGAGGGTGTTGCGAACAGTAAGTGACTTGGTGAACGCAGAGCATCTGGTGTTCCATCTAGCACAGAGCAGCTCATAAATGGTTGCCGCCCCGACGCTCCTAGTATCTCTGATCACCAGTTACAAGTGGAGTTGAGCTGAGGCTCAATTCAGCAAGGGTCTGGTCTGGCTAACCTACGTCCAGGAGGGAGGCGACGGCTCTCCCTCGGCAGGTACAGGCGCAGCTCCCAGATACCGCTGGTTCAGTTCCAGACACCACAATGAAGCAAGTAACACAACAAGGAGAGTCAAATGAATTTGTTTCCTAGTGCATATAAAAGTTGTTCACACTATACTGTAGCCTATTAAGTGTGCAATAGCATTGTATCTGGG
Organism: Ailuropoda melanoleuca; assembly: GCF_002007445.2. Lineage (NCBI taxonomy): Eukaryota > Metazoa > Chordata > Mammalia > Carnivora > Ursidae > Ailuropoda > Ailuropoda melanoleuca. The sequence goes on from NC_048233.1 coordinate 43,021,758, forward strand.
GAAAAAAACCAATGTGCATACCTTAATTTAAAAATATTGCTTAGGGGCGCCTGGGTGGCTCAGTCGGTTAAGCGTCTGCCTTTGGCTCAGGTCACGATCCCAGGGTCCTGGGACTGAGCGCCACGTCGGGCTCCCTGCTCAGCAGGGAGTCTGCTCCCTCTCCCTCTGCCTGCCGCTCCCCCCCCACCTTGTGCTCTCTCTTGCTCGCTCTCTCAAATAAAATCTTAAAATATTGCTTAAAAAATGCTATCATCTGAGCTTTTAGCGAGTTGTTACTTAAAAAAAAAATTTTTTTAAGAAAGCTCTATACCCAATGTGGGGCTTGAACTCTGACCCTTAGATCAAGAGTCCCATGCTCTACCCACTGAGCCAGCCAGCCACCCTGCAAGTCGTAATAATTTTGCTGGTGGAGGGTCTGGCCTTGATGTTGCTCACAGCTGAGTGCTCAGATTATGGTCGCTAAAGGGTGGGGTGGCTGTGGCCATTTCTTAAAATTGGCAATGCCGTTTGCTACGTCGATTGGCTCTTCCTTTCACAAACAATTTCTCTGTGGTGTGTGATACTGTCTGACAGCTTTTTACCTACAGAATTGTCAAACCTCAAACTCTGCTGCTGCTTCTTCAACTAAGTCTCTGTCATAGTCTAAGGATCTTTTTCTTTCTTTTCTCTTTTCAAGATTTTAAGTCATCTCTACACCCAACGTGGGGCTGGAACTCACAACCGTGACATCAAGAGTCGCGTGCTCTTCTGACTGCGCCAGCCAGGTGCCCCCGTGGTATTCTAAATCCTCTGTCATTTCTCCAGTCTTCACAGCATCTTCACTAGGAGTGGATTCCATCTCAAGATGGAAACCACTTTCCTCTCTCATCCGTAAGAAGCCACTCATTGGTCCAAGTTTTCTCATGAGATGGCAGCCATCCAGTCCCATTTTCAGGATCTACTTCTAAAGCTAGTTCTCGTGCTGTTTCCACAACTGTAGTTACTTCCTCCACTGAAGTCTTGTACCTTCGATTTGTAAAAACAAAGAACAAAAACCAAAGAACCAAGCCCCCACACACTCACCATCTGCAAAGCGTCATAAAGCAAAGTGCAATAAAACAGGGTAGGCCTACAGTGGCAGTGGGAATGGGTTAATTGTTCTAGAACTTGGGAAACTGCCCTGCCTTCACTCTCCTCTCTTCCAAAACGTCTCAATCTTGGCTTTGGTATTTGGCTTTCAGCAAATAACTTCCTTACCCTTCCCTGGAACCCCATGTGCTCCCGACCACAACACAGTGAAGATCACCAGTCCCTTTCCCACTCTCCTCCGGAGACCCAGTCTCCCTGTGTGTGTCAATTATCCCAAACACCAACCACAAACAGCTCCCGTATCACTCCTCTTCTATGGGGAAATCCTCAGAGGCACCTGCTACCTCCTGGTCAAATTCTTCAGCCTGGCTCACTCTTCTCACTTGGGCTAATTCTCTAGGGTTACACAGATGGCCCGAACCTCACCACAGTCCCTAACCATTACTTGTTGTTCCTGTGACTCTTACCTGCTTCTAAACAAACTCTTCCCCACACCCATAGAACTGACAGGATCATAGAAAACTTCACCTTCTCTCTGTGTTCGTGTGTGCACTCCCCCGGTCCTGCCAGAAACTTCCTGAGAATAGGGCTTGTTTCTGTTTTTATTTTGGGGAAGAAGGAGGGGGCAAAACACTGCAAGGGAAGAGGCTGCTTGCCTTCAGACACCCTACCACCCCCTATCCACATAAGCCACGAGTTCTACAGTGAGGCTCCCATGATGCTGAGGGCCCTTGTCCGCGGGGCAGTGCACAAATCTGAGCCCTGGTCTCTGTGCCTTCTTTCGTGTTCTGTAATGTATATAAACCACTACCTTCTTTAGGCTGTGTCTTCCTGCATAGAAAGGAGGGGTAAGAATCCCTGCTCCTTCTGTCCTCAGAAATAGGAGAGCGAGGAAGAGCACAGACATGAAAGCCCAATGAGTTCTCAGAAAGAGGGGCCAATGGGACTTATCGATGAGAGGACTGAAGCATTAGACGTAACAGTGGTTCTCTTGATAGTTTAATGTTATATTTGCAGCATAAATAAGGCACAATATATGTCAGGGCGAGGGGGAGCGGGAGAAGGCATGGCTGGGGGGATAACTGCTGGGAGATGGGGGATGGGAGAGGGAGGGGTAGGGAGAATAGAGTGCAGCGTCTGCCTCAGCCCGTCCCAGGAGACTGTGAGAGCCTGCTCACAGGACCATGCTGAGTTGGGTGGCAGGGAAAGGGACAAGACGGTTTTGTAAGAAAACAGCCTGTAGCACGACACCCTCCCACGTGTCAAAGTCCACCGAGGACTGGGGGGACCCAGACCCAGAGTCGAGTTCCTTGATGAGATGGAGAGGCGCTGCTACATGTCAAAGATATACAGACGAACAGAGATATAACCATAGATACACACGCTTTCTCTCAACAGATACTATGTCAGGAGGCGGCAGCCTCCACTGTTGGGGCTGGAGGCTCATCTCCCTGCCGGAAAGGGGCGTGTAGGGGTGTGTGTGTGTGTGTGTGTGTGTGTGTGTGTGTGTACAGGACAACTAGAGCTCTAGCCGGTCTTCCTGTAACAAAGAATGTGGAGTGATCAGTCCGCAAGGGAACATGGGACAATTCCTGTCCAGACCAAGGCAGGACAGGTGTTAGGGGGAAACAGAAGGAAGACAAACCTAGATTTTGAGATGAATGACGTGGTTTTGTTTTAATGGGGGTGGAGAGAGGGACTGGAGGAAATGGAAAATGTGCTCGTGCTAAGGCAGAGGATGGTACTTAAAATATCCCTGACACCCTACAAGGATGTCCCAGCTTGCCCCTAAGGCAATGGTTCTCACATTTTAGTGTGCGTTAGAATCACGTGGAGTGCTTGTTGGAACCCAGCCCGAGTTTTCGATTCAATAGGTCTGTGGTGGGGCCCAAATGTGATGTCTAACGAGCTCCCAGATGCTGGTGCTGCTGGTGCTACTGGTCCTGGACCACATCCTGAGAACCACCACCCGAAGGGGAAGTCGGTGAAACTAGTGCTAAAACAGCACTCACCAGTAGCTAATGGTGGCGAGAGAGCTCGGTGCTACCAGCCTCCCACTGAAGAAACGAAATAAACCCTAGCAGCTACAACGCAAAGCTGTATCTACAGAGGACACAGCTGCCTCAACCTGCCCTACTCCCCCCAGCCTTGTCTCCGTCTGGGGTGGCACTGTACCCCAAAGAGTGACCAGCGACCTGGTAACAGAAGGGGGGAATGGTGGCCAGCAGCCGGTGCTCATTCCTGCTGGGTCACCACTCAGGGATGGGTGGATGGGGATTTATGTCTGTGTGTACATGCATGTGTGCAAACACAGAGAAATCATTTCTACACTATGAGAGGGATGATTAGGGCTGTGGGAGGCTGAAGTAGGATGGGAGATCCTCTATCTGCCTTAGGGTCCTCACCTGTCCTGTTCCTCCCTCCGCCCCTGTCCAACAAAAGTCTAAAGAAAGCAGAAAGAGCATATCAACAAAGATATATGCGATATAACTAGGAGGACTGGATTCTAAACGGACTGATTATGAAATTAAAGAGAAAAAAGAATACATTTCCTTCCTGTGTATACAATGTACAATATTAATGAAAAGAATGATTTGGGGATGGGAAGGAAGTCATGAAAGAAAAGGGGAACTTTCGGGGGAAGGGCGGTCTCAGGGCTAGCACCTTTAAAGGAGCCTCTCAGTGTGAAGCAGGGAAGCCTCAGAAACCACAGGAGGAGTATTTTGGTGTCTGCTTGGTGGCTCAGGCTACAGACAGGGCATGGTTATGGTTAAGTACCCTGTCAGCCAGGATGGGTGGTGCCGGAGGGCAGCGAATCAGGACAGGAGCCAAGAACAACAGAACAGGCGCAGGGGAGGCGGCAAGGTGGATGAGGTTCAGCGAGGCCATGTCCTTGTTTACCACTACCAAGTGTGTATGGTCTAGCGCTTAGGGCCAAGGAGAGGAGTGGAGGCTGAAGAAAGCCAGATTTAGGGTGTCTAACCAACAGGGAAAGAGTAAGTAAGGGAGGGCCTATTTTTCTAGTTTTCTCAAGCAGTGAGGGAAGCTTCCTCAGACTTTTCAACTCTGAGCAAGCTTTCTTTTAAAGGAATAGGGCAAAAATCTGCAGAGCAGAAGACCTGGTCTGGTACCTTTCTCTGTGGCCTTGGTTATCTACCAGCTGTGTCTCTGGGGTGAGGTGGGACGCCTGAGTCTTGTGTTCACTCAGAAGAGTCCCGAGGCATCCATACTCGAAGCTCCTTTCAGAAAGTATCTTCCCTCAGGCCCCTAGAAAGGCCATGGTCATTAAGAAGGGCTAAGTGACACCCTCCATGATGTTTGGTTCTGGTCCAGATGAGTCTGGAAAGCAAAGGAGAGTGGCCACAGGGCTGGCAGCAATAACAAGGTAGGTGACATTCCCCTTAACTATGACAGAGTCTCAGGGTAAGCAACTGCTCGGTCTTCTTAGTGAGGCCACGGACCAACCAAAGAGCTGTCTGGGGGCTTCTGTCCTGCTCCTTCCTACTGCTTTACTACAAAGGTTCTGGCAATGCCCCCCATTTAGGTCCCCAATAACTTCCCACCAATGAAAATGAAAAAAGGCCTTAAGCGAATGAGACATGGGGACTAAGAAACTAAGACCCTCTAAATAAATTAGCTCTCCTACAAAGGGATAGACAGGTAGGACTCAAACTTCCTCCAAGGCCAGGCAGTAAGGCAGGGCATGAGTCCAGTGACAAACGGATTCTTAACTTGAAAAACACTTGACTAAAGGGGGAAGAAAAACAGTCAAGGGTCTTACGAGGGCTCCTTAGGAGCCATAAACTCAGTCAAGCTTTAGGGCAAGGCTGCTGGTGGGAAATCAAGAAAATACAAAATGAAACACAACTAAAGCAGAAGAAAGCCCCAGGGCGCAGCCGTCGAAGGGAAAAGTCCTGAGTACAAGTTATGGCTGTGAACTGTTAAAGGCAAATGGAGTCCCTGGAGGTGGTAACTGGCTTCCTGACCATCTGCCATGCCATTTGCTCGACTGAGTCACCTCAGGGGCTGTTCCTGTTGGGTCCCAGGTGGTAGAGGATGAGAAAACCACGTTTTCTCTCCTTTCTCTTCACCAGGTGTGTCTTGTTCAGCACCGGCTCTGAAAAGCAGGAGGGGAAATTAAAAACAGACGTAATAGAACGTGTCCTCTGACTGGCTCACCAGTGTATCACTCTGAGAAGATGGGAATCGTGTAGCTTAGAACGTTTCCTCATTCCCCCCCCCCCATGACAGCCAATTTTGGAAGACAAACTAAGAAAGGAAGCTGGCAGTTATTCTGTATGTAAATTTAAGATGGAGGTAGGAGAGAGGGAGAAAAGGACATTCTTGGCTTGGGCAGATGGCAGAAGGTGGCTCTGGGACAACTGGAAGGGAATCATACTGACAGGCTATTAAAGCTGACCTATCTATCCACAGGCCTCTGGCTTTGGATTGCTTCCTATGGCCCTGGTAGAAATTGCATAGTTCAGAGCCAAAGGAAGATGAGAAGTCTTAATGGGGAAGAAAGAGGGGCAAGGGGGGTGAATTCTCCCCCTGTAACCTAACTCCTCACAGTAAGAATGGCTGAGAGCAATAGTCACCAATTTCCCAGGCAGGCCAGACCTTCACCAAGCAGGGCTCCTCTGCTGAGGTCGGTACCGCACCTCCTCTCTCCGGCCTCTTCCCATCCTTCCTTACCCTCAAGAAAATCCATTCAGGACCCTGGCTCCGATGCCTCAGAGTCCTGGGGCTGGGACTCTGGGGACACGCTGCATCTAGGGGGCAGAAAGCAGAGGAGACCTGAAGAAATACTACAGGAACAGAAAGACCCAGCGGCTAGCCGAGGAGCCTGGTGAACCAGAGAAGGGAGATCCAGGGTGAGGGACACTTGTGAACAGAAGACCCTAGCCCGGAAAAGAAGACAGCTGGGTGACGCTGGGAGATGGGAGAAGAGCAAGGGAGTGCAAGAGTGCCCTACACACAGATCCAGAGGGCTGCACCTGGAGAGACACAGAGGCAGTGACCCGGGCAGGGGAACAAAGAGGGAGAGACAGGAGCGGACAGACGACCAAAAGGAGTTATGTATGCTTCGGCCAGTAAACTCTTGTAAGACATAAAAGAATCAATCCAGTAACCTGATAGAACGAGCCTCAAACTCTCCCATTCCTGCCTGCCCTAACGATCACTGCAGGAGGCTGGACTGAAGAGGCAGGGGATCAGCCAGTCACACCCGGGGCGCTTTCCCTTTTCACTAATGAGCAAGAGCTAATAAGGCCACAAGATGAACTGGCCAAGGCTTAGTGGGAGGTGGAAAAGGCCCCACCAGTAGACTGCAAAAACTCAAGACACAAAACGAGGTACCCAAATAGCTCTGGAAATAGCTGAAAAAGGATTAGAATTCTTGGGGTTTTGTTTCTTTCTTTTTGTTTTTTTTGGTTTTGATTTGTTTTTGGGGTTTTTTTGGTGGCAGGTAGGGAGAAGGACTAAAGTTTATGGAAGAGCTGGAAAATACTGCTAATTCATACATCAAGGGTAATTTTACATTCACTATTAGTGAATGTTTGAACTAGACTTCAGGAAGGGGGTCAAGGGGTAAAATAAGCAGCTAATGGGAGACAAAGTCCGGAGCCCACCGGGTGGCTGGGGCGGGCCAGTGATGACCCGCCATCAACACCAGCCTCCCTCTAGCAGGAAGTGCTGTGCTGCTAAGCAGCAGGGAGGCCACAGCCATGGCTTAGTGGGAGGAGAGGGGACGGAGCAACCCAAAACCTAGAAGTGCAAGGGTTAGTGTTAAGAGACACATACACATGCATGGGCAGGGGTGATTGTTCGGACCATCTGGAAAGGCCTTTGGCTGTGGGTACATCAGAAACTGCCCCCTTAGGGGATGATCTATGTGGCTCTGGGGCTGGGAGGCTCCTAGTACAGGTGTCAATGTACATGACCATGTGGCCGAAAAGCCCCACATCTGTCCGTTACTCACAACACACAATCTCCCCCCCATATTGCCATGTCCAAGGCAGATGGGAGGCGAGAAGATGACACGTCTCTTGGCTCTTGGGCGGGCGAGCTCTGGCCGGGGACCTCTCCACCAGGGGAGGCATCATCTGCCTGCAGACTGGGACTGTGGGGTCATGATCACATGCGACTGTGTCGGCATGCTCAGTCCTGTCCTTCGGCTGGCCATCTGAGTGAGGGCCGAGGTGGCTAGAGCTTCAGCTGCAGAGCGAACACTGAGGCCGTTGCTCGGGGCTGCTGCTGAGCTGTGCTGAATCACAGGAGCCGGAGAACCCGTTGGCTCTGAGCTTTCCTTGGGGCTTTCTGCCAGGAGGGAGACAAAGAGCAGAGAGCAAGTGGTTAGAAAAGAGAATGGGGAAACAAGCAGGATCACCCTGCGCCATAATTCCAGAGAAGCCCAAAGGAAAAGAAGCCCATCATTTTGGGGGCAAAACTTCCCAGAATCTTAGCTTCTAAGCCGCAAAGGGGCTGGGAAATGGGAAGTTGTGAGAAGGGACGCAAGAACTAGGCCCAAACTAATTTATCTATCTCAGTAAAGTAACCCCCAGTATGTTAATTACGCCGTCTGGCATCTACATCTTTGTGCAGTTCATTACCCCTACTGGAACGCTCTTCCTTTTAAACATGTCTTGAAAGGTGATTTAAATAGATCTCTCTCTTTTTTTTTAGCTATCCTCTCTGATTAATTCCCACAAGAATTTAATCATTCCATTATTTGTTATGTTCCTTTAGCATGCACTTGCACCGCAGGTAAGCCTGAAAATATCAAGCTACACTCAGATGAGGTTAGGAATGACTAGCCCTTGGCCAAGTTTCGGAAAATACGACAAACTACAAAGAGGCCTGCCGGATCCTTCTCACTATCAATTAGCTAGGCATTCGTGATTGAAAACATTTATTAGGGGCTATGCCACTTCACCTAAAGTGATGATAACATTTTACGGATAAACACAAATATCTGAGCTGCATACAAAGGTAACTCCATGCGGCTCTGCAGTCAAGTCTGATGAAACACCACACAGCCTCCACGGCTGCTTAAACAGAGAGGTGTGGAATAAATAAGGGCCAACAACCGATGGTTGTATTTTTGATTCTCCCCTGGTGAATGGCTGAGTCTCCTTTCAGGATTCAGATATAACCTCCTCTGTGAAACCTTCTTTGTTATGCTCATGAAATTAAGGATCGCATCGCTGGTGCTTTCAGAGCACGCACTCATTCACTCATCATTTTACCGAGCATCTTCCACGTGCCGGCACCGCGGGATATAATGAACAGAAGAGGAGCCCTGTCCTCACGAAGCTCCCACTCCACGGGCTCTTTGCGCCGTCTGTGCTTCCCTTATTCACAGGCTGGCGTGTTTATCTCCTCCTAACTCGGAGTCTCTCAGAGCTACAGTGTGTCATTGGCCTGAGTCAAACACACTGTCTACACCACACAGCGGGAACCAAATACATGTCTGCTGTAACAAGTAAGTAGGTTAATGGATTGCCTGCCCCTCAAAAGTTCTTGAAGGGATTGAGCAGAAAACTTACTGTATAGAGACTTCGTACTGATGCATACCCGGTCCTTGCCTTCCTTACCCCATCAGAAGGATCTGAAATGTTGATCACTAAACTTCTGGAAACATTTTCTTATCCTTGTTTCCAGAATGCCACACTTACTACTCAGCTTATTTTCCTCCTGCCTTCTTGGCGGCTCATTCTGCCTCATTTGTGGGTTTCTTCTCTTTCTCTGACCTTTAAATGTTGGCGTACCCCAGAGCTCGGTCCTGCGACTACCTCTCCCTTTCTGTCTGTGCTCTTTCAATAACAAAACGTTTCATCTGGTTTTGTGGCTCTAAAACCTAACTACACGGGCTGTCTCCCCAAGCTGCATCTTCAGCCTTTCCTCTGAACCGTGGGGCCGTATAACCAGGCTCCCCTTGACACCTCCGCCTGCAAGCCCAGTGAGCTTCTTGAGTCCGGCACGTGCAGGTCGGAGCGGCAGGCACGCCTCCTAATCCGTTTGCTTCTAAACTTCCCTGTACTTCAACCAACGGCAGCTCCACTCGTGTAGGTGCGCAGGCCGCAGACACTGGTGCGGCTTTCGGTTCTTCTCTCACATAAACCACCCCACCTGGGCTGTCATCAGACCCTATCACTCTAACTTCAACACATACCCTGAATTCAGCCCCTCCTCACCACTTTCACCACCACCGTCCTGGTCCAAGGCTGTACCTCTTCTCGCGCACATCACTGCCACAGGCTCCTAAAGGGACCGCCTGCTTCCGCCTGTGCGCTCCTGCACTCTCTAACAGAGGGAATCTGTTCAAATGTAAGTCAGACCAGTCACGTCCCCTTTCTCCTAAAAACCCTCTCATTGGTCCCCCATGTCAAGTAAAAGCCAAGGTCCTCGCTAGGACTGATGAGAACCTACATAAAAATGTTCCCGTTAGCTCCCCTACCTTATCTCCAACTACTCTCCGTCCTCGGTTTTCTCTAATCCGGCCACACTAGCCTCCTTGATGTTCCTAGAATGTGCCAGGTGCACTCCCCCTTTGGGTCTCTGCATTTGCTGTTGTTCCCATTGGCAGTATTTTTTCTCCCATATATATGCATAGCCAGCTCCCTCACTTCCTTCAAGTCTTTATTCAAAAGCCACCTCATCTAAGATTTCAGCCCTGCTGCCAACATTTCATAACCCTCTTTCCTGTTGTATTTTTTCTTCCAAGCATTTACTCTTATCTAATAGACCACATATTGTACCTATTTATCTTGCTTATTGTCTGTCTCACCTACTAAAATATAAGCCCCTCAAGGGCAGGGTTTTTAATCTAATCTATTTGGTTTCCTATTATATCCTCGGCATATGAAACAGTGCCTGGCACAGAAAAGGCTCAATCGGTATCTGCTTAATGAATGAATGTGTCCTGAAGTACACATATTAACATCAACATCTAAATAGAGATGCTTCAAATGAGTGATGTGGTTACTCTTTTTCTATGGGAACACATCTCTGAAATGATAGAGACAGCTAGTGGAAAAATAATTCAATATATCAAAATTTGATAGCCAAAATTTCTAGGAATTTATTAAATTTGTAAAGGAAAATGATTTATTAGCTTTCACTGCCCATAAGCAAATTATTCAGGGTAATTTTAATTTCAGGACCGTGCTTGTCCCGAGCATGACTCTACGACCATCTCTTCTTGGCATTATTTTATGCGTGCACATAGGTTACAAACTAAAACCACCATCGGTCCATCATTAGAAAGATAAAATATACCCCCATAGCACAATGCTTAACAAACGCCAATGTATCATCTGCTGTGTATATTCTCCTGAGGCCAAGATAGTGTCTTTGGAGTAAGAAAGACCTAGATGGGAATCTTGGCTCTGTTACTTCACCAACTGTGTAACCTCAGTTACGTGACTAGTCTGAGCGCTCCTCCTGCGTATAAATGGAGGCAATATCTATTTCACGAGAGAACTGGGCAGATGGTAGAGTGCCTAACACAAAGTAGGCACCCATAAATATTGCTACCCTTTATCTCCAACTATGATAGATAATTAGGATAACTCTATATGGTTCTGAAAACAAAATTATTTTTTAGGACTGGCTGTTCCAGAAAGGCTGCTCACTCATCAGAGTGGACTCCCCCCAGAACATTCAGAATGGGATTATAAAATTATAAACAGCTGAGACGCTCGGTACCTGCAGTCTACTGACCGACCAGCCTTGCTTAGGTTGTGAGCCACTCACCTAAATAGCCTTGGGTCTTTTTCTGTAGTGCAGTAACCGGGCAGTCTTTATGAGCTAACAGTAGCTGTTTCAACTGAGCCACCTCATTGCGTAGCAACGTGACTTCGTTCTGAAGAGGAAGGGAAGAAAAGAGTATCAAGAAAATGCACCCTCCACCCTTGAGCCCCCAGTGGCTGTCTCCACGGTGAGGACAGAATGCTGCCTGGATTTGCTCCCCTGAATCTGGGAGATTCCTCACCCCGTAAGGCTTCAGACAGCTCAGGGCCAGTACAGTCATGAATTCAGAGACAGGAGCTGCTTACAGTGAAAAGTAGGGATTTATACATCATTCCTATTTAGGATAAACACAATCATACCAAAACTAATAATGCACAGGTCCCCTGGCTAAAAAAGCCTACTTCTAGGAATCTATTTAACAAAACTACCTACTCAGGTGCATACAATGTTAACTATAGCATTGCTGTTCTGGTAAAAAATGAGAAACACTGTAAATATCCATACCTTATTATAATATAACCGCACTACAGAACGTACTACCATAGAGCTATTAAAAAAAATGAAGTAGGGGGCGCCTGGGTGGCACAGCGGTTAGGCGTCTGCCTTCGGCTCAGGGCGTGATCCCGGCGTTGTGGGATCGAGCCCCACGTCAGGCTCTTCCGCTATGAGCCTGCTTCTTCCTCTCCCACTCCCCCTGCTTGTGTTCCCTCTTCTCGCTGGCTGTCTCTATCTCTGTCGAATAAATAAATAAAATCTTTAAAAAAAAAAAATTTGTTCTGGATTATGAAGAGTTTCTAAGCTTTCCTAGTGCAAAAACTCAACCTGANAACCCAGTTATGTTAAAACAAACACACAGTCCCTCCCTGACTACCCCTCAAAAAGTATACATGAAAAAGGTATTTAGAAATACACGTATATCTGGTAGGTACACACCAACTTATCCACAGGAAAGAATAAGACTGGGAAAAACATACTGAAGACGAACTTTGGTTTTGTTCTATACACTTGTGTGTGCATTTAAGTATACATGTTATATACATAAATATATTCATATATACCTTTGCAAGGAAATCTTTTAATAAGTAGTCAAAAGAAGGGAAAATAATATTCAAGAAAATATGTGGATTATAATTTTTCTATTTGTGCTTGTGTCGCTTTTTCTTTCTTTTATTAAGCTGCATCATCTGGGGCAAATACACTTCCCTTTGGGTGTTCCACAACCCCAGCCGGATTCGACTGATGACTTAAAAGGACACCCTGGGGCAATTAATCTAACTCCCTCCATCCAAATGGGTCTGTGGATGATTTAGACTCTAGCGACAGGTTTGGGGGTAGACGGCGAGTCTTTCCCAGCCCCTGGGGAAGAGATTTCAATTTTGACCGTTCAGAGTTTCTTTCTGCGTTCTTCCTGGCACACCTTCCGGAACCGTCCTAATTTAAAGAATCATCTTCTTTTATACTGTTTCACTTTTCTCTGATTCGATCACACTTTCCAGACTCATCAATCCCAATAATCACCCAGGACCCACTCACACTCAGCTGAATATTCTGAGAAGTGAGTTCCTCTGCCTTCTTCTCGAGGGAGGACACCCAGAGCTTCCGCTTCTGACGGCAGCGGGAGGCTGCAGCCCGGTTGCGCTCCAGAAAACGCTGCCGCCGTTCATCAGGGTCTTCATCCACTGTGCGTCGCCGTCGCCCTCCCGTGCTGGGAGTGGGCTGGGCTGGGGAGACCTGGGGCCCAGAGAGAGGAGTTACTTGAAGGGAACGTCAACCCTTTCCAAATTAAACTTGATGTCAGGTAGGTCAGTAAGCTCTGGTAAAGATCTGGTCAAGGGATGTGCCAGTCTCCACAACCAGAGCAAGACTCGTCACCATGACCCCCGAGTTTCTGTTCTCTTGGCCTCCCCACTTCCTCCCCGTCTTCTCAGCCCCAGACTTAGACACATCGCAGCTCAGGTGGAAACTGATTATTTCTGAGACAGACAGATAAGATGAAGTGAGCATCACTTTTTGTTTCTTAACAACAGGGAATCTTGTAGGTAGGGAAACCGTCATGGGGGCTGGGTGTTAGGGGAACTTTTAGGGAGACTGGAATAAAGATATTTGAGAATCACTGATTTGGACAAGCAATATATACAAACAACTGAACACTACAGCAAGTTTCAGAAAAGGAGAAAAGACTTTACTGCCAGTGAGATACTGGCTATCATGGAGAAATATGGATTAGTACATTCTTATTTATAGTCAGTTATTAATCATCCTCAGCAATCGCCCTCCTCACCTTGTATGTTTGTTTTTATACAAAAAAAATTTTTTTTAAATGATTTTACTTATTTGACAGAGAGAGACAGCCAGGGAGAGAGGGAACACAAGCAGGGGGAGTGGGAGAGGAAGACGCAGGCTCCCAGCAGAGGACCCTGATGTGGGGCTCGATCCCAGGACTCTGGGATCACGCCCTGAGCCGAAGGCAGCTGCTTAACGACTGAGCCACCCAGGAGCCCCAACAAAAAACCATTTTTAATCCCTTTATACACTGGTGATATAGGACTGTCTTTTGTCTTTAAACTTTAGGCTGATGTCCTCTGTCACTAAAGTACTTCTGGATCATCTTCCCTTTCTATTAGCTGGTATGTGTTCAGAGAAGATAGACCAACTTTATAATAGCGGGCAAAATTAAAATGTAGAAAGGTCAACCATCTATATAAAAGAAACTATATAATGTAAAACAATACCAAAAATAAATTCTTCCTGGATCTGTTGCTATTGGAGAATGTCTACAGTAGTGGTTCCCAAGTACCAGAGCTTACATCAGCTGCATGAGACTAAGCATGAGCTTATAAAAAACAGAATCTTATACTCCACTTCAGGTCCTACTAATTCATGTTCTCCATTAATACAGGTAATCAAGAGATAATTTTATTTACTCACACTAATATTATCTCTCCCAAAAGAAAAAATGAAGAAATTTAAAGCTCAATTTAATGAACTAGAGGCTCTGGGTCATTGCTTCTCACTGTATTACAGGAAGTTTATACTAATTCTCTTGAGATTTTCAATTTCCTCTTTGTCCTAAGCTCAATGGAGCACATGTAAAGACTGGTGCTTTAGGAGGCTGGGGAAAGGAGACGGAAGGTTCCTATTCTCTCACAGGAACTCAGTAGCTCATGCAGGGGAGAGAGGTGAAAGAACACTAAGCCAAAGGAGGGAAGAATGAGAAAGAAAGGAATCAGTGGTGACTAAAAAGGAAGTCATGTCATTTTCTTAAGAGGGACAGCAGCACAACTCAGGCAAGGTGGCCACTGCTCTCACCATCTCCAGGGCCTGGTGTCAGAAGGGGTTATAGGAGGGAGGGGCTAGCTTAGCTCCCAATAAGAAAACTCAAATGAAGGCTTTTGTTGTTGGCCAAGCTTTAAGGCGGCATATGGCCATTAAATGTTAGGACATGTGGTGATAACTGACAAAGCAGGTGGTGACATCAGAAAAAGGGGCTGGACAAAGATGTAATTCTAGAAACCCATCTCAGGTTGTTGTCACCTGTCCAGCGCAGACACTACAAAATCTAAGGCCTATTTAGTTCCAAAGAAACTTACTAAAACCGAGGCTTCCTTGGGAAAAGAACGGGGCATATAAATGGGACTGCTCTAGCTTTAGTAAGACTTTCATTTCTCTGTGATAGAAAGGGATTAAGTTGATAAGGAAAAGGTGTGTTATGATGTCTGTTTACGGAGCCATCTTGCTACCGTGACATCACATTTTACTAATATATTGTTATTACCCAATTTTTGCCACAAAACCTAATCAGGCAAGTTTGTTGGTTTCTGTTTTTGTCTTTGTTTTGGTTTGTTTTTGTGAGACTTGACGCATGGGAAAGAGACTGGGGGCCTCCTTCGCTGCACAGAGCGGTCTGAGTGAGGCTCTGTCACATTTTAGAGGGTTCTGCGGATACATCATTCACACGTAGGAAAAAACAAAACCCCAAATGGAGACCTCCTTTGTGCCCGCGCGGCATCCTCCAGCTTGTCTGATGTAACCATGATAGAAGAGTGGATAAAGACTGGAGCATTTTGCTGCTGTCGAACTGTTAACAAGAACCAATACACAAGAAGATGCCCAGAAGACGGAAACCCGCTCTCCTCTAATTTTTCTGCTCCTCCAAAAACAGACGCGACATAAAGTAATGGTGACACAGCGGGCTCCCCCGTCCAAGGGCCCAGCTGACCTGTGGCTGGGCAGGAGATGGGGCGTCAGGGGGCTGGGTGAGGGTCTGGCTCTGCTCCGGACGGGCCGTCACCATGGTGCTGGCAGTACCTACCACCATTCCACATCCACCATTGATTGAGGAGACTTGGTGGGTTAGGGTGGCTTTTAGTCTCTGCAGGGAACAATAATAAAAAATAGCTTGTCAAGGGTGAGATTCTATCAAGGGTGAGAAGAGTGGGTTTAGATTTTAATAACTGACCTTACAGATCACTAAAATTTCCACGCCAATTTGCCCTCAACAGAGGAATTAAAAGAGAATGACAGGGAGAATGTGCACCTGGATCCCTAACATGCCTACTCTGTTCCTTGGCTATCATCCTGGGCACAGTTGGAGGGTGGGGGTTGTTGAAGTAATAGAGTCCAGATGAAAGCTCTCTCCTGGAACCTGGCCAGGTGCTGGTTACGCAGCTATTCACCTCTTGGCCAGCTCTCCTGCCCACTCATCCACCCTCCATCTGTCACCCTGGAGCTGAAAACAGCAAGCATTCCACTCCAAACAATCTGTGCTGCCTCTTTTCACTGCCATGGTCTAGGTACCAGGCTCTAAAGGTGGAAGAGAGGAGACAGGAGTCATGACTCAGGGTCTTTTCTTCTCCAGACCCCACCACAGGGTATCTTTAGCTTTGCAAGCCCCAGAAGGTTTCTTTGCCTGGCTCACTTGAAAAACCTAGGCTGATAACACTTATTTCGAAAGGGCCAACACTGCCCCAAGCTGGGATGTACTCACCATCTTGGCTTCTGATGGCATAGGGTGGCCAGAGGGAGAAATGGAAACACTGCTGTTTACTGGTGGGCCAGGGATACCAGGAATGTTGGGCACCATAGACACAGGTCTGGCCAGCTGGATTAAGAGAAGGAGGAAAAACCAGAAGGGAACATAATACTAGTGGTGAGGCAACAGCTTTCCAAAATGAAGTGCTTTGGAGATTGGCATGTTAGGGCCTGTTCTGTGCAACCTGTCCACAGGGCATAGAGGGACAGCCTGGGAAACACCTTTCCCCATGAAGCACCAAAGGGTAGGGAATCTAATCCTTCAGTGCTGTGACAATTTCTATGGGAACGGCTGGGGCTGTATCTTGAGGAAAGTGGTGGGCAATGTGGGAGGCGCTAAGTGCCAAGTGACATCAACCAATCAGCAGGCTGGCAAGATCAATTCCTAGACCAGGAGCCAATTGTCCAGATGAGTCTTTGTCTAGTGTTCCACAGTGCTGGATTGGCAGAGGTTAGCGAAGAGTTTAGGCAGGCTGCCACGCTCAACTAATACAGACCAGAGCCCACGCTTCCCTGGGGCTCATGTGTGTTTATGAGCATTCAGGTGGAAGGGAGGGATTAGTGAGTCGGTAGGGCTGGCTGCCCCAACTACAGAGCTCACCGATATAACAGAAGGCATCTGTACCGGAGGCCCTGGCAGCACAGGCATGGTCTGTCCATTAGCAAGATGCATGACGAGAGGGAGGGAGCCAGTGGGAGACCTGAGGAGACACGAAGTGAAATGCTCAGCATACAGACCCTTTTGTCTATGGATCTTCCTCCTATAATTACAGCAGATTGCCCAGACTCTAGTTAGGGAAGCCACAGGGCAACACTATAAAATCTGGACACCCTCATGAAGGTGGAAAAACCAGGGAATGTTACTTACCTTACTTTATAGATGGAAAGAAATGGTAAGATCTTTACACCTCACAAATTAAGCAAACACCACTGAATTCAAACGGGTGGGAAGCTCATCCTATTAAGATTTCAGAACAACGAAACAAACATCCCTACCACTGGCATGTATAAACTCTCTCTTGCCTTCACCAGGACTTGGACCAAAGTTGTCATTTTGCAAAGCTGAATTATGTCATATGAGAGCCAAATACGAGTAAGTTTCTCTTGTTCCTTTGCACGTACGTCTCTACCGTGTTCCCGAAAGATGTCACTTTGTATCTTTTCTAGTGGGTCCAGAGAACAATAAGCTTTAAGAGGCTGAATCCTGACAACAACCTCTTTTTTTAAAAAAATATTTTATTTATATATTTATTTGATAGTGAGACAGAGAGCAGAAGAGACTCCCTGCTGAGCAGGGAGCTCGACGTGGGGCTCGATCCCAGGACCCTGGGATCATGACCTTAGCCGAAGGCAGACACTTAACTGACTGAGCCACCCAGGTGCCCCCTGACAACAACCTCTTAACCATGGGTACCTGGGGACAGGAGCTCAAGTCATCTCATTAGGAAATGTGTATGGACCACGCCAGGATTGAAGACAGACAAACAAAATTAGGGGTAGCAAAGACCAAGAACCCCAGACTGAGGGGAACACCAGGCTCAAAAAAGATGACTTAATGGGTTTCAGCCTATCATTCAGTAATGCCCCCAAACCTTATACAGATTGAGGCCAAGAACTAAATGTACTTCCCTGTGTGGCTTCCACCACTACGATGAACTTCCTAACGTTTTAAAGATTCTTCTTTTAGATCAGAGAAGTATTAAATCTCCAAATTAAGGAAGTATTGTCCCCTAATAAATACTTGCTTATTTACTAATAAGGTAAAGGAGATTTCTGCTTATGGGAGGATATTTTATTTTGAGAGACAATCTCATTGACTCGTTTTCTTTGAGTATTCAAAAACAGTCCCTGGTTTTTTTTACCAAGTACAGAAAGGCTCAGGCTTCACTGTTTCTCTGCTTTACTTACCCCAGTTGCCTGTTAGATGGTGGAGCCTGTGTGATGACAGAAGTTGGGGAGGGAAGGGTCGGGTGAAGTGGATCATAGCCCAAATGGAGAGGCAGGGAGCCAGGGCGCACAATGGTAGGTGTGGGGGTAGAGATCACGACAGGCTTTGGGGCCACCTCCTGAGAAGAGACGAAACAACACAAAATGCTGTAAGGGGCTGCTTATAGGAAAATATGTAGCTGGTTAAATGTAAAAAGCACTACAGCGACTCCTGTAAATCATGCCCTGACTCGATCACGATCATGGACCCATACTTCACTCACCCATTCAATAGGAATGCGGAGTTAAGGCTTTTTGGCTATCTACCTTTCAGGGATGATTGCTATATGAATGAGATGGGAGTTGGAAAATCACTTGAAATCCTTATGGAAGCACTGTAGTGCCATATAAGTTCCAAGGACTGTCATAATTTTTCACTCTTATTCCAAATCTGATGCCTGAGTGTCCTCTGATCTCTAATGAGAAAAAGCAGGGTGTAAGACTGGTGATAAGGCAACCTAATATCTCCTACAGACATATCCCCCTCCCTTTTATTTTAAGTAGCCTCCATGTTCAATGTGGGGCTTGAACTCACAACCCTTGGATCAAGAGTCGCACGCTTTATTGAGCCAGCCAGGCGCCCTCAGACAGATCCCTTTTAAAAAGGCTATGGAAGACTATGGAAGTTTGAATAACGGTCATGTTATAATAAAACAAACTGCTTCCCACTGTTAACTTGCTTGGGACCTTAGTTGCTAGTGGCCACACTGGCCCTCACACATCTCCAGACAACCTTTAGGACCTGGTTGCTAATGAAAAGGGGAGGGAGGAGAGACAGCTGTAATGCTTATGGGGGAGGTAATTCGGAGAAGTTATCAAACCAAATTTGGAGGCAGGTAAAATGAGGCGCAGATGCTCTACCCACAGTGGACATTAAAATTAATAACCCCTGGTAGAGCAGTAGAGGATGGAAAGAGGCACGAGGGGGCTTCTGAGGTTCTGATAATATCTGGGTGCTGGTTACACAGGCTGTAAACTTCATGAAGATTCAGTGAGCTATATAGTCTCAATTCATGCACTTTTCTGTGTGATTTTTTCAAAAAATTTATAAAAAAATACTACCTCATAAGAAATTTCTTTTAAAAAAATACTACAATTCTAGATTTTCTCTTTGAGTCACTAGAAGGCTTCCTTCTAAGATTTTTTCCCCAAAATCATTTAATGTCCAGTTTATGAACTACATAATTTTTCTTTCCCACTTAATAACTGAAGTACAGGGGCGCCTGTGTGGTGGTGGCCGACTCTTGGTTTCAGCTCAGGTCATGATCTCACGGTTGTGAGATCGAGCCCCACGTCAGGCTCCATGCTGGGCATGGAGCCTGCTTGGGATTCTCTCTCTCCCTCTGCCCCTCCCCACTCCACTCTCTCCCTCTCTTAAAAAACAAAGAACAAAAAACAACCCCCCCCAAAAAAAACCCCAAAATAATTGAAGTACAACATACATAAAGTACGTTAATCTTAAAGGATATAACTAAATGACTTTCTATATGTAAAATCAAAACAAAGCCCATTTCCAGCACCCCAGAAGGTGTCGATCCATACCTTCCCTCACGAAAGTTAAACATTTACTTTCTTTTGTCATCAAATAGTTTTGCCTCTTCTTGAACCTGATGCAAATGGAGTCACATGTGTACTTTCGTGTCTGAATGTTCAATATATAACATTTGTGGGATTCACCCACACTGCTGTGTATATCATTAGTTCATTCTTTCTTAATACCATGTGGTATCCCATTATATTTCATTTATTTATTTTGGGGGGAGGCAAAGGGCAAAGGGTGATGGAGAGAGAGAAACTTTTTTTTTTTTTTTAAAGATTTTTATTTGTTTGACAGAGAGAGAGACAGCCAGCGAGAGAGAGAACACAAGCAGCAGGAGTGGGAGAAGCAGGCTCCCAGCGTAGGAGCCCGATGTGGGGCTCGATCCCAGAACGCCGGGATCACGCCCTGAGCTGAAGGCAGATGTTTAACAACTGAGCCACCCAGGCGCCACGGAGAGAGAGAAACTTAAGCAGGCTTCTATGACCAGCAGGGAGCCTGACGTGGGGCTGGAACTCATGACCCTGAGATCATGATGAGCCGAAACCAAGAGCCAGATGCTTAACTGACTGAGCCACCCAGGCACCCCTAGTATTCCATTTTAGAAATATACCACAATTTATTTATTTATTTATTTATTCATTCTCGTGTGGACGGACATTTGGAGTACTTCAGTGTTTTGACTCTTATGAATACAACTGTTATGAGCATTCTTACATACTTTTATATAGTGGACACATACACTAATGTCACTTCCATATAGACTCAGAAGTGGAACTGCTGGGTCAGAGAATAGGTGTAATTTATACACATCATCTTTTTTTTTTTTTTAAAGATTTTATTTATTTATTCGACAGAGATAGAGACAGCCAGCGAGAGAGGGACGAGAGAGGGAACACAAGCAGGGGGAGTGGGAGAGGAAGAAGCAGGCTCACCTGATGTGGGGCTCGATCCCATAACGCCGGGATCACGCCCTGAGCCGAAGGCAGACACCCAACCGCTGTGCCACCCAGGCACCCCTATACACATCTTCTAAACAATGAACATTATTTAAATATAATCAATCCTGCATCACACATTTATACAACTAATGAATCAAAACTTAATCTTCTTACCAATTAACACTTGTGATAATCCTTTTTTTTTTAAAAGAATTTATTTATTTCAGAGAGGGAACATGCATGCAAGCGAACAGAGGGAGGAACAGAGGAGAAAGGAGACCGAATCTGAAGCAGACTCCCCACTGAGCATAGAGCTGGACACAGGAGTTGATCCCACAACCCTGAGATCATGAACTGAGCTGAAATCAAGAGTTGGACGCTGAATTGACTGAACCACCCAGGCGTCCCTGCGATCATTCTTGGTAGAGAATTTACCTTCTCCTTGAGCGGCGGGGAGCAGGGACTAGAGGCAGGGCTATCGGGTGGGGACGAGTCTACCTCCACCGGCTCTTCTTCTTTGATTTTGATGTCTGGTGTGGAAGGCAAAGACATGTCAAGGGGCCCAGCAGCAGTCTGTTAAAAGAGAGAAATAAGCAAAGTTCAACCTCATGATTCCCTACAGGCTGAATCAAAATCTTTCCAGTTAAAAGATGAGGAAATATACTTTCTTTTCCTTTTTTTTTTTTTTTTTTAAAGTAGGCTCCACACCCAATGTAGGGCTTGAACTCACGACCCTGAGATCAAGAGTCACATGTTCTACTGACTGAGCCAGCCAAGTGCCCTGAGGAAATATACTTATAAGTTCAGCCCTTGGTCAAGGAACTGAGCTGCAAGTCAAAGAAATATGGAACTGAGGTTTTACGTACAACTCTGACCAGGTCATTTTAACGTCTCAGAACTTCTGTTTTTCTAACTGTAAAATAGAAATAATGTCTGCTTCACCATGGATGAATACTTATAAAGATTCTGAAAGGAAAAAAAAATATTTACAAATGTTTATAAAGACCCCGAAAGGGGGAAAGAAAAAGGTCATTTAAATCCATGCAAATATCATAATTATCATTTTTCAGGAAAGTAAAATGATCCCTGAATCTAGTGCTTCCCTATTTTCCAACAGCTCTGCTGGCCACTGGAGAACTGTGAGCACTTTTTCTGCCAACCAGAAGGACTAGACTACCCAAGTATCAAAAGCAAACAAAGACAAATTAGCTATTGAAGTACTGCAAACAAGATAGGAAAGATCTTTTCTGGGGAATTTCCCATGCTTGATGGTTATTTCATCCCAACATCTGGTGTTAGAGGCTAGAAGTTAGGAAGCTAGGGTTTTGAGGTAATGAGGAAAGGAAAGAAAGGCTGGTCATTTGATCAGCTAAAGAAATTAGAACTTGGTCCCAGAAGCAGGACTGGAGAAAACCAGAAAGGAAAGAGAGTACTTTTCTGGCAGTGGTGAATCACTTCACAGAACTGTGGGGCCGTAAATGGCTTTGCAGGGAACCATAAACCATCTGAGATGACGGCCCTGACACTGCACCACGACAGGAGGGCTGGCACCGCAGCTCGGTGTCATGACAAAGTAGATCCTTTGTTCTATTCTTCCCATATCTTAGGCTTCTTGGTCAAAGAGGAGCTTGTTTCTAACTCTTCCCTTGCTACCCTAATCCCTAGAAATCTTGGTAGTTGGGTACACTGAAGATAATCTGGTGTCTACCACATTAGAGAAGGTGGTAATGGTTGTTTCTCTCCAATCTGATGGGGTGAGCAATAGCAAAGAATGCTTTCATTTCTGCCCTCATTTTTGCTACGCTGTGAAGATGTCAGACCCAATTCAGCTAATTCTGGGATCCCTGAAGTCAGAGGGTGGTGGGAAGGAGAGGCCTCTAAGTAAACAGAACCACGGGTTTAAAATCCCTTAGAGGCATCTCCTAGAAAAGCTGTGGTTCAGTGAAATTTTAGACTCAGTCAACATTCCTGGACACAATCTTCTACTGAGTCTGTTCTTCTCATCAAGGGGAGGTAAAGACCACCCCTGTACAGGCAGGAAGAAATACCAAGATGCCCAATGAGTAAAGCCTGACCAACTATGAATGGCCTCCCAGAGGCGTCAACTGAGTTAAAATGGCCGTAGAAAAGACACTTTTAAAGGAGGTTAATTTTCTTGAATTTGCCTATAATGAGTTCAATTTTAAATTGCTCACATCCTGGTGGAAACAATTTGACTGATGTGGGAGAAGGAGAAATGATGGTGGGGGTGGGGTTGGGGATGAGGCAGGAAAGCTGTAAAATAAAATTCTACCACGTAGGTTGAAGCCACTGAGAGCTGAGAGACTGGAGTCTCTAAAGAAAAATAATGACGAGAAGACTGTGGCTAGTCCAGCCATGTGAAAGCAGAACTACAAATATATGCCATTGGATTTCCCTGCTTTCTTTCAGTTTGAGGAAGACAGCAGGTAAAGAAACTCAGAGGAAGCTACGGAACTTGGAAAAACCTCCAGTGATAAGGACACCTTATCTTGCATTCTTACAATTACAATTTAAGCTGGATGAAAAAAAATCATGCACAACTCTCTTGATTTAACTGCTCTCTTCTTAGAAGGAAAGAACTCAGAATAAAGGACTCCAACACTCTAATCCTCTCTACAGTAGCTGTACTAAGTGGCCTATATATAACTGCACACACTTCATGATGGCTTCCACCTGCTGGTCCTATTTCTACGTCTGGGTCACACACAGTAAGTTTAACCCCTCTTTTACATGAAAGCTCCTCACATATTTGAAGACTACAATTTTTTTCACCTTAAAACTTCTCTTTTCCAAGCAAAGCTTCCTCAGTTTCTTTATATGTTCCCAAAGTGACATAATTTCCGGTTTTTTCACCATCCTGGCTGATTTCCTTTGGAAGGCATTAAGAACACCCTTCTTGAAGTTTACTGTCTTGAATACCATGAGAAAGCTACTGAACGTAAGAGCTACATATATTGAAACAAAGAAGTGTCAAAATTCAATAAATGTTTGTTGATTGGCTGACTCAATGAAAATAGTCCAGGTGAGAAATCTGATTAGCTCAGAAAAGAGTGAGAGATTTGACCCCAAAAAATGTTATCTCACAGAATCTAATTTATAATCTTTTAACATCCTTAACATATTCAGAAGAGAAATAATTTTTTTAAAAAAGAGATTACTGAACTAACGCTCTACTGAAACGGCAAGAAGCCTAATCTTCAGTAAAGATAGACTTGTGCTGATCCATCATCTGGACCCCCCGAAGATGTGGAAGGCTGACTTGGATTAGTGGGTATTATCTGGTTCTAAAGAATGAAGCCCATACTTTTGTGCTTTAACCGACTAAGCAAATTACCCTAGGGCACAGTGAAAATAGCCTCCAACTGAACACTGCCAGTTTGTCAGCAAAAGTCCCGCCTCTTGCCTTTTTTTCCTCCTCATCTGCAGCTTTCTTGAATTCATGTTCAAAGGAGCTAGCTAATTCATTGAAGAGCCCCACCTCCTCACAATTCTTCAGGAATCTAGTCGGAGTAGGAGTTTGATCTGCAGACATGGAAAACAAAAAAAAAGGAAACTTTATTTTAGTTTCGACCTGAAATTCAAACTTGACAGTACATAGAGAACACATTTTTATTCTTCTATTTGAAAAGAGTCTCTGTGTTAGGGTAAATCTGCTTTTATGGAGCTGGAGTCGGTGAAGGCCAGTGCTAGGCCACCAGAGGGTGTCTGTGCTGTGCTGCCTCGAGGCCGGCAGAGGGAAGGAAGAACAATGTTTTGTTCCCGTAACCCCCTTTCCCAGAGGCTGGTTTCACCTCCTTCATCCCCAAACAAAACAAAACCACCCACCCAGGTGGAGTTTGTGAAACCTCCAGATCTGAAAATCACGAACAGCTGAATGATATTTTCTCTTTAAACTCACTCCCTGCTAGGTCTGAAGTGAGCAGGTATAAGCAGCTGGACGTTAAAATCTGATGAGGAGAAACTGAGGATCAGATGGTTGCGTTTGGTTGCTAAAGCTACCAAATAAGAAATGGTGCCTTGTCTTTCAGTGGTCACTGAGGTAAGGGTCTGTTACCTTCTGAAGGCATTCCAGGCAAATCTAGGGGCTGGGGAACAAGACAGCAAGATCATGAGCTGGAAAAGGAAACTGCAAACAATAGAGCTCATTTCACACAGACCTGGGCCCAGAGCAAAATCCGGAAACCAGGATATTTGGATTTAGATCTGCCAGCCAAAATATCCTCTCAGGGGCTGCACAAATCTTTCCTCAACAGTGCCCCTGCCCTTGGGAAGAGGAAGGCGATCAGTAACCCATGGGAACTTTTCAAGCAACTTGAATTTTAGATTTGAACTCCTCTCTCTCCATTCTGGTTTTCTAGTTTTTCTCTCCTAGGTCAGTTGAATCCTGTTCCCTGATCGAAACTTCTATTATGATGGTTTTCTTTGACACGCTAGTCACCTCAGGGATTCACTTCATAGCCCAAACCGCTGAACTGAATGACAGAAATAGAACAACGTTTAAATGACGTTTTAAGGAGTGAGACCTGGGATTAAAATTGTTCCTTTTAGCATGATCGATTGGAAATAGTCCACTGGGATTTTCCAGGGAAACAGCATCATTTTTTTTTTAAATTTAAACAAAACCTCTTCTGAATCAGAGTGTTTAGAAAAGTTACCACTACCTCCCAAACTAGTTTTAAAGGTCCTCTGGCAGCTCTGGTTGGCCAATGATGAAGCCACTTTCCCTCCATCCCCGGGTGAGTGGAGGTCATATCACCCTTTATGCTCAAGAGTACTTCAGTAAGGGCACACAAAAAAATCACAACTCAAGTGAAAGAGGACGGGGCAGCTAAGGGCATGGCGATGGCCGAAGAGGGCCTTTTGCTTCTCTGACCTGAGACTCATACAAACTGCTCCCATTCCTGAACAAACAACCAAAGAGTCAGAAAAACATATAAGAAAACTTTTAGTGTGCGCTGATGATTCTAAAGAAATCAACAAGTGTTTACTGAATTCTTTCTACATGTTTTTTTTTTAATGACTTCGTATTTTTTTAATGTTTTTTTATTATATTATGTTAGTCACCATACAGTACAACCCTGGTTTTTGATGTAAAGTTCAATGATTCATCAGTTGCGTATAACACCCAGTGCACCATGCAATACGTGTCCTCCTTACTACCCATCACCAGCCTATCCCATTCCCCCCACCCCCCTCCCCTCTGAAGCCCTCAGATTGTTTCTCAGAGTCCATAGTCTCTCATGCTTCCTTCCCCCTTCTCATAACCCCCCCTTTCTTTATCCCTTTTTTCCCCTACCGATCTTCCTAGTTCTTATGTTCCATAGATGAGAGAAACCATATGATAATTGTCTTTCTCTGCTTGACTTATTTCACTTTTAGCATTATCTCCTCCAGTGCCGTCCATGTTGCAGCAAATGTTGAGAAATCGTTTTTTTGATGGCTGAGTAATATTCCATTGTATATATGGACCACAACTTTTTTTTTTTTTTAAAGATTTTATTTTTATTTATTTGACAGAGATAGAGACAGCCAGCGAGAGAGGGAACACAAGCAGGGGGAGTGGGAGAGGAAGAAGCAGGCTCACAGCAGAGGAGCCTGATGTGGGGCTCGATCCCATAACACCAGGATCACGCCCTGAGCCGAAGGCAGACGCTTAACCACTGTGCCACCCAGGCGCCCCTGGACCACAACTTCTTAATCCAGTCATCTGTTGAAGGGCATCTCGGCTCTTTCCGCGATTTAGCTATTGTGGACAATGCTGCTATGAACATTGGGGTGCATATGGCCCTTCTCTTCACTACTCTTTCTACATGTTTTGATGCTACATGCACATACACTTGTGGGTAAATTTTGGGGGAGGAGAGGGATAGGAGTATAGGAGTTGTGCCCAAATATAAGACATGGCTCTTGCCCTAGGGAACAAAGAGAATGTTTTCTAGTTGAGGAAATAAACCAATATATGGAGAAAGCATCATAGTATACAAAAAAATAGGTGCCATGTGCAGTAGAGAATAAGTTTGTTATAGTAATTAAATAAAGACAAATTAATGACAGAAGAGTTAGGAAGTTTCAAGAAGTGGGACTTGAGCTGGCCTTAAAGAATGGTTTTCACCAGGAGAAAGAAGAGAAGATTTGGAGGGTAAGAGGAGTAAGGCAGGTAAAGGCATAGAGAGAGGCAGCGTATGGGGACCACGTATAGATGAGGAAGAAAAGGTATGCCTAGGGTAAAGACAATCAAGTCAGGGGGAGCTTGGCTGGCTAAGTTGGTAGAGCATGTGACTCTTGATCTTAAGGTCATGAATCCAAGCCCCACATTGGGTGTGGAGCCTACTTAAAATACAAAAAATAAAATTAAAAAAAAAGATAATTAAGTCAGGTATATAAATTGTATACAAAGTTGGGTAGGTACCATCAGGCTAGATTATAGAAAGCCTCAGAGTCCAAGAATAAATAGCATTGAAAGTAAAAGAAAATAGGAAGATTAGGACAGATTTTTTAAATTTAAATTCAATTAATTAACATGTAGTATATTACTAGTTTCAGAGGTAGAGTTCAGTGATTCATCAGTTGTATATAACACCCAGTGCTTATTACATCATGTGCCCTCAATGTCCATCACCCAGTTACCCCATCCCCCACCCTCCTCCCCTCCAGCAGCCCTCAGTTTGTCTCCTATGATTAAGGGTCTCTTATGGTTTGAGGGTCTTTTTTTTTTTCTTTAAATCTAAGAGCATCTTATTTAGAGGGAGATGGTTTTTAGGTGTGTTTTTTTGTTTTTGTTTTTTTAAGTAAACTCTATCCCCAAGGTGGGGTTTGAATTCATGACCCTGAGATCAAGAGTCTCATGCTTTACCAACTGAGCCAGAGTGCCAGATGCTCCAGATTAGGATAGATTTTGAGCAAAGCAGAAGAATTTAAGGAAGACTGGCTTTTCTTTCTTTTTTATTTACTTATTTTTTAAAAGATTTTATTCATTTTTGAGAGAGAGAGAGAGTGTGTGAGCAGGGGAGGGGGGAGACGAATAAGCAAGACTCCTCGCTGAGCAGGAAACCCCCTGCGGACTTGATCCCAGGACCTGGGATTATGACCTGAGCCGAAGGCGAACGCTTAACTGACTGAGCCACGCAGGTGCCCTCTTTTTTATTTTTTAAATTTTATTTATTTATTTGAGAGAAAGAGCGATAGAGCAGGAGGTTGGGGGTGGAGAGGGAGAAGCAGGTTCCCCGCTGAGCAGGGAACCCGATGAGAGGCTCAATCCCAGGACCCTGGGATCATGACCTGAGCTGAAGGCAGATGCTTAACCAATTGAGCCACCCAGCTGCCTCAAGACTGGCTTTTCAAGAGAATGCAAGACCAGTCAAGGAGGCCAGCTAGGAGGCTTTGGAGAAACCCAAGCATAATGAGGGTGGTGGAAGGAACAGAAAAGAGAATGTGAAGAAAGAATAAAACAACTCAAGATTTTTTTTTTTTTAAAACAACTCAAGATTTTGAGAATACTGGTATCATTGAATAACAAGGAGAAAGTTTAGGGGACAAGGGGAGAAGTTCAGAAATGGGGCGTGGGGGGGCATGAAGATCTGAATGACAGAAAGACAGCCAAGTAAGTGTTCAATAAGGGATTCGAATACATGTCAGATATAAAGTCTTAATTTAGAGAAATGAGAATTACCAGCCTCGACAGGATAACTGGAGTCATGTGCAAATGGGATAAGCACTCCAGAATAGAATGCAAAGAATAACAGGAAAACACTTTCTCTCCTTGGAATTATCCTGTATCGATTTCTCTCATCACTCTTGGAGACTTGGCATAGACCTTTCCACCTTTGAAATAACCTTTCCAACCTGATAACCTTGCCTCAAATGTACCTCTTTCATAAACTTTCTCTGATTAATTACACTTAATATTCATTCTCTTAGTATGTATATTGTTTGAATTATTCACTTGTACTTGACTGCAAACTAAAATTTTTTCATGTATATATGCCTTGACTTAATAAATTTAAGTATGTGTTAACCTACATATATTTTTATACCATATCCACTCTTCCCTAAGATTTCCTCCAGGTTTTCTTAAGGATCATCAATGACAATGTCCCCACACATGTCCTTTTCCAGGAATTATAATCTACAAACACGTAGCAAAGTGGCTGGTGCACACAGTAGCTATTTTTTTTTTTTAAAGATTTTATTTATTTATTTGACAGAGATAGAGACAGCCAGCGACAGAGGGAACACAAGCAGGGGAAGTGGGAAAGGAAGAAGCAGGCTCATAGCAGAGGAGCCTGACGTGGGGCTCGATCCCAGAACGCCGGGATCACGCCCTGAGCCGAAGGCAGACGCTTAACTGCTGTGCCACCCAGGCGCCCCACACAGTAGCTATCCAATAAATATTTGCTGGATTAATAAAGATTAAGAGATCTGTAAGGGCAAGTTCCTTTCTTCACATATAAAAGTAAGGAGAAGGAGGTTCTCTCTTGCCTTCCCTACATCTTGGGTTGCGTTTTGGCTAGTAATACTTACAAAAATTGTGTCTTATTTGAGTTACTAACTGATGTAATAACTATCAACTAAATCCCCTATTGGCTAAATACTGCGGTAAGCCTGCTTAACTCAGGCTAAATCAGAACCCTTCATAGTGTCAAAAGAAAAGGCCCACTTTGTTTTGTATGTCTGTCTAGCTGAAAATGGCACAATTTGAGAGCAGTTTCTGAGAACGCTCCCTCGGGAATGGCATATGTAAGCAAGGCAGTATCTACAACAACCAGCAAGAGGTTCCAGGTCACCCAAATTGGCTCAGAAAAGTCCCATTGACTAAATGTCTTGTCTGAGCTTTGGAAATGTGCCCTCAATGCTGTCTGGGTTCACAAGGCAAGTTGAATTTACGAACTGACAATCTGCCTGCTTGGGGGAAACTGACACCCAGTGGAAGAGAAGCAGCCAGGCTAGCTCGGCTTTCTTGCTTTCTTTTGTTCACCCCTTCGCTGTGGGTAGAGAGAAATGTCAAAGGCGTCTTTTGTTTGTAAATCTTCCAAAGTCTTAATAAAAAGAAGGCAAGGAGGGAATAGACTGAAAAAAGCCAAGACAAAACCTCAACACACCTACCCTCAAAAACTGCAGAACCCAATCTGATATTTAAAACAGAATGGAGAGCACAATAGAAACTTGGGAGCTTTTAGTGTTCCCTTTTCCTGATTAAATGCAGATCACATAAGGGCTCTTAATGGGAAAAGGGGAGTAGAGCTCCCAGTACATCTGGTCCCTGGTATTAATCTTAACTGTCCGCTGATATCAAGGCACGTGGCTTCTGGGGCAGCAAATACCTGCAATGATGACTGAGTCAGTTCGGGCTGGGCCAAATTTCAATGTCATCTCATGCTTGTGTTTATGAACTGCCAGGTGGTCCTCGTTTGTAAATCTCTGAAACGAAACAGAAACAGAGATGTGAAAAAAAAAATAAGCGATTCAGTGCCCTTTTAAAATGTCCTACCAAACATCCTGCAATAAGGATGGTCCCTGGACAGAGGGGCTGGAGAGGGAACCGAAAGGAGAAAAAACTGGAAGTGATAGGAAAGGAGAGAAGATAGATTAAAGGAGAAAATGGGGAAGGAAAAAAAGAGGCACTAGAAAGCTG
Organism: Ailuropoda melanoleuca; assembly: GCF_002007445.2. Taxonomy (NCBI): domain Eukaryota; kingdom Metazoa; phylum Chordata; class Mammalia; order Carnivora; family Ursidae; genus Ailuropoda; species Ailuropoda melanoleuca. The sequence goes on from NC_048233.1 coordinate 43,051,726, forward strand.
TGAGGAGAGGGGAAGAGGAGGGCCGCAGCACCAACTGCTCTGTGATATCAGGTCCAAACGAGAGAAGTGGACAGATTGCTGGTGAAGTGGGGTCCAGGCAGGAGGCTCCAAATGAAAAAAACATTTAGGCAAGGCTCGTAGCGAACAAGGGGGAAATAATTTTTAATAATAATAATAAAGAGAGAAGAAGGGAAAGGCTGGACACTCGTTGGTCATTACAAAAATAGGAAATTCAGAATGAAGCTCTCCATGGTGGGGCTGAATTGGACTATTTAGGAGGGGGCTAACAGGGAGATAAATTATGCAGGATTAGGAGAACCATTTAACTTCCTGGCCCCCACAGTGCTGCAGCAGGCGCCTGACCAGCTATTTGGCTCAGGGTTTTAATGAGCCAGGATGGAGCCATAGAGGACAGGGGCCCAATGGCCAGCAGTAACGGCACACACCAGCCGCATCGGCCAAATGCTGTCTCCCCTCATCGGGCAGCCCGCCTGGGCTCTGTCAGCCATAAAGGGGCCAGTGCAATGCTGCTGGCTATATAATGACAGAATAAAAATGCAAGCAAAAAAAATGTTTGTTAGGGTAGGGAGAAGCCTGTAGGCAGGATGAGGGAAAGGAAAAGGAGATGGTATAGAGGTTTTATTTATTTAGGGGTTTGGGTGAAAAGACAATGAAAAGGTGAGGCTAGGTCAGCCTCAGTTTATGACATGTAAGACAGGGTTACTGGACAGTAATTTATGCTCCCACCCCTTCTTTAGAGCAGGGGAGGTGAAGAGAACAGATGAACTGCAGTAATTCAAAAGAATGATACCCTCAAAATTCCCTTTGAGGCTGGCTGGCCTGGTTCCCTCGTTAAAACATGCCTGCAACACAGGAACAGCTTGGATGCGGCAGCTTCCCACAGCTCCCTCACCAGCCAGCCTCTGAAACATGCTTCTGTTTGTCTTTTTGTTTCTAAAAATAATGACTGGTTAGTCCCCCTTTTTACTTTCCGCATTAGATACACACACACTTCACACCAAACACTGTACCTTTAGCTCTTTTTTCCACAGTGCTGCTTGACTGCAAACCAAATAGACAGGAGCTAGCCCCACCCATCCCAGCTCCTATCCAGTCAAGAAAGTGACACTGAACTTCAGTTTAAGTTCCTTTATTTTACCTGGAAGTAGATTCTTTCCCCAAATTTGCTCTGAGCCCTATCACCACTAACGCTAGCTTAAGTTTATAAAATCTTCCCAGGCTAGACCTACAGGCCTGAAGGGAAAAGTAAATTTTCTTTCTTTTCTTTCTTTCTTTCTCTCTTTTTTTCTTTCTCTCTCTCTTTCTTTCTTTCTTTTTTTAAGATTTTATTTATTTATATGACACACAGAGAGACAGTCAGTGAGAGAGGAAACACAAGCAGGGGGAGTGGGAGAGGAAGAAGCAGGCCCCCAGCGAAGGAGCCTGATGTGGGGCTCGATCCCAGGACTCTGGGATCACGCCCTGAGCCGAAGGCAGATGCTTAATGACCGAGCCACCCAGGCACCCTGGAAAAGTGAATTTTCAATTCAAAGTATGAAGAACCAAAAAGTAAAACTGTCAAAAGACTGCCTGAGTGGTTTCTGATGGATCCAGGATAAAACTGATAAAGTATGGGGAATTTAGCCAGGAACTTTAGTTTTCTCTATTGTTGGTTAACCCCAGGCATCAATCGTTTCCTTCATAGATTTCTCCCTAAGGACAAAAGGGTGGGGCTGGGGGTGAAGAAAGGAGAGAATAGTCTTGTTACCCAGGAGTATGATATTTGTAGGTTAAGTAAGTCACTCTTGAGGTTCTGGGATTGCCAGGTATTTGGTAAAAGGAAGTGAGCAGAATCTAGTCTACAACAAAGGAAAGCCATCATTTTAGGGGAAGACGAAGAGCAGTGGATTAGGCAGAGGTATAAAATTTCAAAACATACTGGTAATGTTCTAACAATCTTTTTCAAAAACATGCTTGTAAGTATACTTCAAGGAAATTTCATATAGGTAGCCTGAAAAATTTTGTACAATGTTCTAGAATCTAGAAGAATGACTTTCAAGCAAAAGTCCTTTTCTACTATCAAAAATCAAGCGTGCTCAAAACTGAGCTGAAAGACTTGAAACCTCCACCAGGTTTTACTGTGGTTAGTTAGCATCACTTACTGTTGTACTTCACAGAGGGGTGCCTGGTGGCACAGTCGGTTAAGCGGTGGACTCTTGGTTTTGGCTCAGGCTGTGCTCTCGGGGTCATAAGAGCTATCATGGAGTCCGCTTGAGTTTCTCTCTCCCTCTCCTGCTTGTGCTCTCTCTCTCAAATAAATAAACCTTTAAAACATTTTTTTAAAAGGCAACTCCCCTTCTATTACAATTTTGCTACATAGTCCCGACCTGTCTTATTTGTCCTCTAGCTCTGGTTCCTCTCTGCTGCACACCCCGGCCTGCACTCCCTTCCCTGCTGCCCTGCTCCCCCCTTGAGCTATTTATTTTTTCCCAATCAAAAGCTGGGATCTGAAAAGAACTGAAGGTGGCCAAAGGGATTTCCCACCCATCGGCATCTCAAAGGGCTTGATAACCCGAACACAGATAGGAAAAAAATTACATCTTTATTCTCACTAAATTCTGAAATTTAACATTCCTAACTCATAACAGAAATCACACATATCTTCTTATCACATGTATCAAAATATCCTTTATACTCATCACTACTTTGAAACTATGGGAGTCACAAGACCTACCACCAGAACTTGTTATCTAATGCATTAATTAAAAAGCACACATATGACATTATCAAATTTTTAGAAGAGATTTTATTTATTAAAGAGCATGTGCGGGAGCACATGCACGCATGAGCGAGGGGCAGAGGGAGAGGGACAAGCAGACTCCCCACTGAGCGGGGAGCCCAATGCAGGGCTCGATCTCAGGATCACGAGATTATGATCTGAGCCGAACTCAGGCACTTAACTGACTGAGCCACCCAGACACCCCTACATTATCAAAAAAATTTTTTAAAGATTTTATTTATTTATTTGATAGAGAGAGAGACAGCCAGGGAGAGAGGGAACACAAGCAGGGGGAGTGGGAGAGGAAGAAGCAGGCTCCCAGCGGAGGAGCCTGACGTGGGGCTCGATCCCAAAACTCCCGGATCACTCCCTGAGCTGAAGGCAGACACTTAACGACTGTGCCACCCAGGCGCCCCTACATTATCAAATATTTTAAAAACATTTTTGGTAACTGTATTTCAAAATAATTGGTTTCCTTTATAATCCTATGTATTTTACTTTATTAATTTAAAAACAATATTATGAAAAAAATAATAAAAACATCTAACAAGGGGGTTCACAGACTTCACCAAACTACCAGTGGGGGTCATGACACCACAAAAGAATCCCTGAATAAATTAGGCAGTGAGCTTCTGAGGAGGAGGCAAATGGGCAGAATTTTAAGGAGCAGATCACTGGCCTGGTCTTGGCTCCAGTCATCTCTCCCTATAATTTCTTTTTTTTTTTGAAGATTTTATTTATTTATTTTGAAAGAGAGAGAGAGGGTGTGAGCAAGCAGGGGGAAGGGCAGAGGGAGAGAGATTCTCAAGCAGACTCCACGCTGAGCATAGAGCCTGATTTGGGGCTCAATCCCATGTAAGAGATCATAACCTGAGCCAAAATCAAAAGTCAGAAGTTCAACCCACTTAGGGGCGTCTGGGTGGCTCAGTCGTTAAGCGTCTGCCTTTGGCTCAGGGCGTGACCCCAGAGTCCTCTGGGAGCCTGCTTCTTCCTCTCCCACTCCCCCTGCTTGTGTTCCCTCTCTCGCTGGCTGTCTCTCTCTGTCAAATAAATAAATAAAATCTTAAAAAAAAAAAAAAGTTCAACCCACTGAGCCACCCATATGCCCCTCTCCTTATAATTTCTAATACAATTTTTATATGGCTAGAGTAGGAAGGGGGAGAATAAAAGTATACTAAAGCTTTTTATCAAAGTGAATGTCGATCTGGCTATTATTTTCATTGTTCCTTATATGCTTTCTCATTTATTAAAAGTTAACCCTTAAGAGGGAGCCTGGCTGGCTCAGCTGGTGAAGCGTGCAACTGTTGATCTCTGGGTTATAGGTTCGAGCTCCATGTTGGGTGTAGAGATTACATTAAGAAAAAAATAATAAAATCCTTAAAATTGCTTTAAAGTTAACCCTTAAGAAGTCTCTAGATCAGTCTTGAAATGCGTGCTTAGTAAACCATCCCTCTGAAAGCAATTTCTCAATTAAAATATCTAAAATCCTTAAGTGATAAAAATTTTGACCTTATTAGATAGATTATTCTATTGAATTAAAATGGGTGGAGGGGCTCCCAAAAGGATTTCCTCTTTGAATTATTGCCCATTTAAAAATCTAACTCTCCTATTTGTTAATACCCTTAATGGGTCTTACCTATGACTAAGGTTTTGGCAAAGAGCCACTGAGGGAACACTCACTCTGGTTGTAGGGTAAATAATGATAATTTTCAAGGAATATGTAGATATTAACCATCTCCAAGATAACAGAGGGCGGATTATCACTCCAAATGGAGACTGAAGAATATAAGTCATACTGAATCAAGAAGGCAGTTTATATGCCTTAGGAGAAGATTTGTATAGTAACTATGGTTTAGCATCTAATTTGCTCAAGTAAATGAATCAGGGCAGTTTCTTGGCATAAATGGGTGAGGAGAAGTATTATGTGCTAATGCGTACCCCACAGATCAAGATGATTTAGATCCGTCCTATCTAGTGTGGGAGCCACTAGCCACACACGGCTATCGAGCACTTTAAATGTGGCTAGTCCGAATTGAGATGTACTCTAAGTCAAAACATACACTGGATTTCAAAGATGCAGTACCAAAAAAGGAAAAAAAGAATGTAAAATATCTCATTAATTTCATGTTGATTACATGTTGAAATAATATTTTGGATATACCGGGTTAAATAAAATATATTATTAAAATTGTTTACTTTTACTTTTTAATGTGGCTACTAGAAAATTTTAAATTATAAATGTGGTTTGCATTATAATTTCTTTTGGACAGCTCTGATCAAGATAATATTCTCAAAGATCTGATGGGAATTTTAATCATGTGCCAATCTTGAATCTTGCCCCCCAAATCCATTTTCTCTAAATACAGTTTATACTATATAGCAGTGGTTCTCAACCAGGGACAACTCTGACCCCCTGGGGACATTTTATCAATGTTTGGGGGCATTACTACTCATCACAACCAGAGTGATGCTACTGGTCTCTACAAGGTAGAGGCCTGGGATGCTGATAAATATGCCAAAATGCACAGGACAGTGTCCTAAAACAAAGAATTATCAGACCAAAATGTCAACTATGTCTTTGTTGAGAAATTTTGCTACATGGTAACAGGAAAGAGAAAAAGAAACAAGAAAAAAAAAAAAAGGGCTGTTTTTTAGTTTCCCTTGCCAAACTGCCAACACATGTTTTTGGATCTAAAACTTGGAAGGAAAAAAACACAGGCAGAAAACTCCCAGCCTCATTTTATAAAATGGCTGATGTACTACAGATCTGCAAATACTTAGGATAGGGAAATTAGGAAGACGGAGACAGAAGGCACTATAAATGGGAGAAGAACAAATTAAGTGGAATTCTCATGCATCACACCTTGTTACAAAGAGATAATACAGAAGAAGCAAATCAAAACAATTTGGCTACTTTTGATTTTTAATCTCCAATGGAGATTTTCTTAGTTTAAGAAATGTTAAAAAAACCTAAAATGGAATGTCAGAGGCACGAGGATCAATCTGAAAACTGGTATCAGCTGCAGAATGGGCAGGGAAAGTATAGTTTCTCATTAACAATTTTCCACAGGAGATCTTTGGTAAAAATTCTTTCTGTTTCTAGGCAGTTTCATTCTCATCTATCCTTCTGTGATAGAAGCCAGAATCCTATCTACTAGCAAACTGACTAAATGAACAGAGCTAAGTCGAGTTAGGAATGGGCTGAAGAACAAAGACGGTGGGAACTGTAAATCAGGAATTCATCTTCAGTGAATGAAGTCTTAAGATTTTAAATTTTTAAAAATTGATGTATAACATGTACCAAAAGAAACATATTAAGTGTACAGCTGAATTTTTTTTAAAGATTTGAGAGCGAGCGAGCGAGTGCAAGCGGTTGGGGTTGGGGGAGAGGGAAAGAGAGAATCCTCACTCCCTGCTGAGCGTGGAGCCCAATTCGGGGCTTGATCCCAGCACCCCGAGATAATGACCTGAGCTGAAACCAAGAGCCGGCCACTCAACTGAGTCATTCAGGGTACCCATCAATGAATTTTTATGTAAGTAAATGCCAATGTAATGAAAACCTAGATCAGGACACGACATAGTTCAGGTACCCCAAAAGGCTTCCTCATACCCCTCTTTTTCTTAAGCTCTGAAATGAAATAATTACATAGAACAGTACAGTACCTGGCATACAGCATATACTCGGCTAGTTCTCTGTATTTTTAATCTCAAGGTAGACAAGACAGGTATTGTAGGAAAACTTAAGTTTTTCTTTGCAGAATAACTCTAAACAAGTCAAAGTTTAGAGAGAGTTATTTTCTTAATCCCATTAAACTAGTCTCCCAGAAACTTTTTGAAATAACATCACTAAACAGAACTGAAGAGAAGGCTCAGGGCAAAGGAAAGCTCAAGCCAAACGAGCTAAATTTCTGCCTGTTGACTCTGAGCCAGGAACAAGCATATGGGCATTAGAAATGTAATAGTTTCGAGCTAAATCCTTGGTAAAGTATTTTGACCAATGAAATTTCTGTGCAATATGCACTCAAACCCTGGCCAAATTCATTCCTGAAATGTTGTTTTTGGCCACCACAGTTCCAGTTTCCATGTGGATTTGCCTCACATTTTAAAATGCTCTAATGCCTTGACCTATGATTAATACATGTCCCTTTCCTTGTTTTAGAAGAGCAGACTGGGGGAAGGAGACAAATTAGAACTCTTTGGTTATTAGGAAATGAGCACTGAATGCCTAAACCATCAGGGAACAATACAAGGAACTGAGTTTACATTTGTGATAGTCTGAAAGTTCATTTATGCTGAAACCTAACTATCCCCTTCTCCAAAGCCTCTGGGTCTGGCAGCACTTCATGGCAGAATAGTTTTCTTTTATTGCAGTATCTACACATGGACATATTTTGATGAAAAGAAAATTGCATGAAAAAGCCACAGCAAGTCTAAAACCTATGGGGAGTAAGCTCTAAAATACAGTGATATCAGTACTAAACAGGGTGAAAAAGAATAACCCACCTTTTTCTGAACATCATATAATTTTTTTAATTGATCACATATTCTGAAAGGAGAAACTAGGAGATCTGCAACAGTCCTAATAATGCTTCCCACCCTCATTGCAGCGCTTCTATTCCCAGTGCAAGAGACTGGGAAAGTAGGGAATGGGAGAAGGCGGCAAAGGACTAAATAAACATACCTCAAAGCCAACATAACTTTCATTTGCACCTCAGTCAATCCCAGGTTCCTGTTCTCTACTTCAAGATGCTATTTATTAAATGAGTCACACATCCTGCTTTGAATGCTTCACAGCTCTTGAATGAATCATTTCAAAGTACAGAATTGTTCAACAAATAAACAGTTCAACACAGCAGTGGTAGCTCATAGGCTGTATGTGTGAGCAAGGTAATTTATAGAGGAAAAGTAAGAACAGGAAACTTCTTCCCAAAATACTCCAAGAGAAAATGTTGTCAGAGCAGTGAAGGAGGACAAACGAAAGGGGGGAAGAGGAAAAACCCATCAAATTATACCCAGGGTAAATTCCTCTGTCTATGGGGTAAGGAATTTTCTGTTTGGAGAAGGCTGTTTGAATGTCTTAAAGATTCTGTCAGCTGACTAAAATAGTCCACTGTAAAAAGAAGTAATTTTAAGAGCAAAAACATTATTTGATAATTGGTCTAGCAATGAAGCCACCTAGTAGAATTTAAGTTCTTTAAGATCAAGGATCCTCTTCATTCGTTTGTTCATGGAAGCATCCCAAGCACCTAGAATAGTACACGCACACAATAGGTACTTAATATTTGCTGAATAAATGCCAATTAGCATATATCAGTAAAGTGCTACAAAGCATCCCCAACTTACAAAACTCTTGTCCATGAGTTTAATGGTGGCAGAATTTTCTTTCTTTCTTTTTTTTTTTAAAGGATTATTGCTTTTTTTTTTTTTTTAAAGGATTTTATTTATTTATTCGACAGAGACAGAGACAGCCAGCGAGAGAGGGAACACAAGCAGGGGGAGTGGGAGAGGAAGAAGCAGGCTCACAGCGGAGGAGCCTGATGTGGGGCTCGATCCCACAACGCCGGGATCATGCCCTAAGCTGAAGGCAGACGCTTAACCGCTGTGCCACCCAGGCACCCCAGAATTTTCATTATAACCAAAAGAAGAGTGGATATTTTAAATACCCAACTTTCCCAATGGTACTAGAGGCTGGGTCCATACAGCACTTGGAATATTCTAATGCAAGGTGCTTAGAATAAGAAACAAAATTTTTTTCCAAATTAAGACAAGAAAAAGTCAAAATGGCAACAAAAGGGATTTAAATCACTGGAAAGAATTTCTTGATTCTGAGGAGAAGGGGGTTGAAATCATTCCAAAAGGATATTTTAAAGGAATATAAAATGCATTAGTTTTCTGGTCCTCTTGCATTTTTAGGACTTAGTTTTTCCTATTCTTTCCATACAGGTCACTCTCTCTACTGATCTGCAAAGTCTACTTGTTCTCAGTTTGATGCCCCCACACAATTTGCCTATTCTCAGCCATGTCTTCCTCTCTCTCCTCTCTTCATTCAAATCCTACCATTTTTCCAAGGCCCACCTGAAATTCCATTGCTTTTTGAAAAGTTCTCTCATGCCTCTTTAGTAATCTCTCTTCCCTAAACTTGCATGGTACTTCAACGGTTCGCGCCATGTAATTAAGAATTGTAGTCCATGCAGTCTCACAGTTTTCTCCTTTAAAGTACACTGTAAACCACTAGAGGGTTAAAATGTATCCTACATCTACTCTTTACCCTCCCACTTGCCCCATCCTGGGATCTGGCCTAGTGGAGAGCACACAGCAGGTGCTCAGTAAATTCCTGTTGGAGTGGTTGTGTCAAGTTTTATCTAGCGGTATGAATAACTTCAAAAACATTATCACCTTTGGGTCTTAAGACTTTAATAGGGCACACTTTCAGAAGGATCTGGTGCCTTTCCATCCCCATTTCCAAAGTATACTTTATTACTCGAATAAATGAGAATTTGTGTATCCTCTCCACTATTTTGTGAGACACCAGATTCCCATCTACAGCAATTTCAGCATGCTGGAGTTACACTGCTGCAGTATGTAAGGACATTGATACCATGTCTTATGGGTCAATTCACTTTCTTCAGATAACCGGGTCCATTGCTGAACTTTATTTTACTACCAACTAAAATGCTCTGTGCAAAGGATGTCAATTTGGAAACAGCAACCTTTTTTTTTCTTCACTCCCCAAATCACGAGTGGTAATTTCAACCACATCCTTTTAAGCATTGTCTTTTAGGATCCCAATTACTTGAATTTTATAGGGCAGAATATCAGCACCCCGCAGGAGTCAAAGCAGTGGGAAGAACTGGATTCTTCCTTTTAAGACTAATGATACAACTATTCCTCTAAGTAGCATAAGTTTTAAACACTATGCCATACCTGATCACTCACTTTATTTTTTTTTTAAAGATTTTTTAAATTTATTTATGTGACAGAGAGACAGCCAGCGAGAGAGGGAACACAAGCAGGGGGAGTGGGAGAGGAAGAAGCAGGCTCCCAGCGGAGGAGCCTGATGTGGGACTCGATCCCGGGACGCCGGGATCACGCCCTGAGCCAAAGGCAGACGCTTAACGACTGAGACACCCAGGCGCCCCCTGATCACTCACTTTAATTTTGGTTCCTTGTTCCTTCCCTTTGTTTATGACAATGTGGAAAATCATGACTCCACAGGCGGTGTCTTGTGCCAAGGAGGTACCCAACACATCATAGCAAAATGGGAACTGAGCTCCAAAGGTCATATAGGCCAACTCCAAAAGGGATTGAACAGTATAGGAAAGAGGCCGGCAAATATAATTTCTTATCAGTTTAAGTTGGGAAAGGTTGGATATTTTGTTTTTAAATTCTGCTTGTTGCTCAGTGCAACTGAGAAATATAATCCTATTTCAGGTATCAACATACTTAGCCAAAGTCCTAGTCATCTCAACTTCTTTTGTATCATAGTAAACCAGTAAGCAGAAATCCTCTTTCTTCTTCTTTATAATTTTTTATTGTGGTAAAATACACATAAGTTACCACTGTAACCATTTGTAAGTGTACACTTCAGTGGTATTAAATACATTCACACTGTTGTACAACCATCACTACCATCCATGCCTGTAACTCTTTTCATCTTGTAAAACAAACTCTAAACCTACTAAACAATAACTTCCCATTGCCCCTTCCCCCAGCCCGTTAACCACCATGATACTTTCTGTCTTTATGGTTCTGACTACACTACGTACCTCATGTAAGTGGAGTATTTGTCTTTTTGTGACCTACTTCACTTAGCATGTCTTCAAAGTTCTTCCATGTTGTAGTACACTGCAGAATTTCCTTCCTTTCTAAGGCTGAATAATACCCCATTGTGTATATATACCACATTCTGTTTATCCATTCATCAGTTAATGACGGACATTTGGGTTGTTTCCACATTTTAGCTGTTGTGAATTATGCTGTTATAAATATGGGTGTACAAATATCTCTTCAGGACCCTGCTTTCAATTCTTTTGGGTATATACCCAGAAGTAGAATTGCTGGATCTTATGGTAATTCTATTTTTAATTTGTTGAGTAATCGCCATACTGTTTTCCACACTGGCTATACCATTTTATATTCCCATCAACAGTGCACAAGGGTTCCAATTTCTCCACATCCTCGTCAACACTTGTCCTTTTCTGTTTGTTCTAAAGTAGCCACCTTAATGGGTGTGAAGCGGTATTTCAATGTAGTTTTGGTTTGCATTTCCCTAATGATTGGTAATGTTTAGCATCTTTTCATATGCTCATTAGCCATCTGTATTTCTTTTTAGGAAAAATAGCTATTCAAGTCCTTTACCCATTTTTCAATGAAGCTGTTGTTTTGCTGCTGAGTTTTAGAGTTCTCTATATATTCTAGGTATTAATCCCTTATCAGATACATGATTTATAAATATTTTCTCCTATTGTGTGGGTTGTCTTTTTATACTGTGGATGGTGTGGTTTTTTTTTTAAGATACATCGTTTTATTTATTTTTTATTTGTAGGTAATTTATGCAATTTATTTAAGTTTTTATTCAAATTCCAGTTAGGTTACATACAGTGTAGTATTAGTTTCACATGTACAACGTAGTGATTCAATACTTCCCTACAACACCGGTGTTCACCAAAACAAATGCCCTCCTTAATCCCCATCAGCTATTTAACCAATTCACCCACCCACCCCGATAGTGTCTTTTTAAAAAAAAAATTTATTATTATTATTTTTTTAAGTAGACTCCATGACCAACATGGGGCTCAAACTCATGACCCCAAGATCAAGTCGCATGCTCTACCAACGGAGCCAGCCAGGTGCCCCTAACAGTCTCTTTTAATGCACAAATTTTTAAAATTTTAATGAAGTTCAACCTATTTTTTCTTTTCCAAGAAACTATTGCCAAACCCAATGTCATGAAGCTTTTGTCCTATGTTTTCTTCTCAGAGTTTATTGTTTTAGGTCTTACATTTTGGCCCCTGATCCATTTTGAGTTAATTTTTATATATAGTGTTAGGGAGGGGTCCAACTTTATTCTTTTGCATGTGGAGATCCAGTTTTCCCAGCACCATTTCTTGAAAAGACTGTTCTTTCCCCACTGGTCCTGACACCCCTGTCAAAAATCATTTGACCATATATGTGAGGAGCTATTTTTGGCATCTCTATTCTATTCCATTGGCCTATATGTCTGTTTTTTTTTTTTTTAAAGACTTTATTTATTTATTTGACAGAGAAAGTGAGAGCACAAGCAGGCAGAATGGCAGACAGAGGGGGAGTGAGAGAGAAAGACGGAGAAGCAGGCTCTGATAGCCCGACGTGGGGCTTGATCCCAGGACCCCGAGATCATGACCTGAGCCGAAAGCAGATGCTTAATTGACTGAGGCACCCAGGAGCCACTATATGTCTGTTTTTATGCCAATAACACAATGTTTTGATTACTGTAGCTTTGTAGTAATTTTTGAAATCAGGAAGTGTGAGTCCTCCAATTTTGTTCTTTTTCAAGATTGCTTTGGCTATCTGGTCCTTTGAGATTATATATGAATTTTAGGATGGGTTTTCTATTAATAAAAAATGTTATTGGGATTTTGATGGATATTGCATTGAACTTTATTGCTTTGGGGTAGTATTGATATTTTAATAATATTAAGTCTCCCAATCCATGAACATGGATGTGTTTCCATTTTTTTAAAGATTTTATTTATTTGAGAGAGAGAGAGAGAGAGAGAACAAGCAAGGGGCAGCAGACAGAGGGAGGGGGAGAAGCAGGCTCCCCACCGAGCAGAGAGCCCAACATGGGGCTGGATCCCAGGACCCAGGGACCATGACCTGAACCGAAGGCAGACGCTTAACCAAATGAGCCACCCAGGTGCCCTGGAATGTGTTTCCATTTACTTACATCATCTTTAAATTCTTTCAGGCCTCTTTTGCAGTTTTCATTGTCCAAGTCTTTCACCTCCTTCATTCCTAAGTATTTTATTCTTTTTGATGCAATTGTAAATGGAATTTTTTGTAATTTGGGCTACTGACTAGAATCCTTTCAGGACTCCCTCAAACATTTCTTTTGGGACAGGTCTAATGGTCATGAACTCCCTCAGTCTCTGTTTATCTGGGAATATTGTAATTTCTCCCTCACTTCTGCTTTTTATTTTTAAATATTTTATTTTTAATTAATTTCTATACCCCACATGGGGTTCGAACTCACAACCACAAGATCAAGAGTCGTGCACTCCACTGAGCCAGCCAGGTACACCTTCCTCACTTTTGAAGGGAAGTTTTGCTGGATATAGGATTTTTGATTGGGAGTTGTTTTCTTTTAGCACTTTGCATATATCAGCCCACTGTATTCTGGCTTCCAAAGTTTCTGATCAGAAATCTGATAATAGGGGCGCCTGGGTGGCACAGCGGTTAAGCATCTGCCTTCGGCTCAGGGCGTGATCCCGGCGTTATGGGATCGAGCCCCACATCAGGCTCCTCCGCTATGAGCCTGCTTCTTCCTCTCCCACTCCCCCTGCTTGTGTTCCCTCTCTCGCTGGCTGTCTCTATCTCTGTCAAATAAATAAATAAAATCTTTNAATCTGATAATACGGGTGCCTGGGCAACTCAATCAGTTAGGTGTCTCCCTTCGGTTCTGGTCATGATCCCAGAGTCCCGGGATCAAGCCCCTGCTTTTTCCTCTCCCTCTGCTCCTCCCTCCGCTTATGCTCTCTCTCTTACTCACTGTCTCATATAAATAAAATCTTTAAAAAAAACTGATAATATTATGGAGGATCCTTTGTATGTGATGATTCACTTCCTTTTTGCTGCTTTCAAGATTCTCTCCTTGTCTTTTCAAAGTTTGTTTACAAAGTGTCTTAGTCTGAGTCTCTTGAGTTCATCTTACCTGCAGTTTGTTGAGCTTCTTGTATGTTTATAAGTCATGTCTCTCATCAGATTCAGAAAGTGTTCAGCCATTATTTCCTCAAATATTCTCCTTGCCCCTTTCTCTCTCTCTCTCTTTGTCCGGGACTACCACAATGTATATGTTGGTCCACTTAATTGTATCATATAGGTCCTCTAGCTCTGTTTGCTTTTCTTCAATCTTTTTAGTTTCTGTTTCTCACACTTAAAACTTCCATTCTCCCATCTTCAAGTTTGCAGATTCTTTCTTCTGCCTGCTCAAATCTACCTTCAAATCTCTCTAGTAAATTTTTCATTTCAGTTATTGTACGTTTTAGTTCCAGAATTTTTTGGTTTTTTTCTAGGTCTTCTATCTCCTTGTTGATATTTTCATTCATTTTGTTCATACACTGTTTTCTTAATTTTTGCTACACCTTCCTTCAGTTCTTTGAATATTTTAAGACAGTTGTTTTAAAGTCTTTGTCTAGTGAATCTGCCATCAGGTCTTTTTCAGGGTTTCTGTTAATTCATTTTTTCCTTCAAATAGGCCATACTTTGCTGTTCCTTTGTATGCCTTGTGATTTTTTTGTTGTTTCTGAACACTGGGAATTACTTTTTAAAGATTTTTTTAAAAAGATTTTATTTATTTATCTAACGGAGATAGAGATAGCCAGCAAGAGAGGGAACACAAACAGGGGGAGTGGGAAAGGAAGAAGCAAGCTCATAGCAGAGGAGCCTGATGTGGGGCTCGATCCCATAATGCCGGGATCACACCCTGAGCCGAAGGCAGAAGCTTAACCGCTGTGCCACCCAGGCGCCCCTAAAGATTTTATTTTTAAGTAATCTCTACACCCAATGTGGGGCTCAAACTTACAACCATGCTCCATTGACTGAGCCAACCAGGTGCCCTGAACACTAGGCATTTGAAGAATCTACTTAATAAAGCAGTAACTCTGGAAATCAGATTCTACCTCTTCACCAAGCCTTGCTGATTTTTATTATTGTTTTTGTGTTTTTGATTGATGCAGGGTGTCTCTGTGCTGAGGATCAGACTGATGCATAAACTTACTATCTTCTTAGGTCTTTTCTGAAACTTTCCCTGGGCTCACACAGTCACTTGCTAATTTTCTTATATACGCAGTTGTTTTGAGGGCGCTAGTTTTTAATATTTGGCTCCCAAAAGGGGGAAAAGTGAAGAATAAAGGTGGGAGAAGGTGCAGCCCTTTGAAATCCCTTGGAAGTCATTTCAGCCAGATGGAGAGGCGCTTGGAACAATGAGGGGAGGTGCAACAAAAATGGCTACCTACCTCTCCGTCTACACCTCTGAGATCAGAAGCAACAATGAACAATCAGAGCAGCAATCTGATATTTGGAAGACAGGGTCCTTTCTGCCCATCTTAGCTCCCATATGTTGTGTATAAGCTGCTCTAAGAACACATGCACAGCTGCCTGGCTCCTGGCTGGGGGTGGGAAGAGAGTAGCTACTACTGTGCTGAGCTGAAATTGACTAAAATTAATCACAATTTACCTTCTAATCCTTTCCCCCTGTAAGCTGCCTTTAACAGACCCCAGAATTCCAAAATAGTTGTATCAGCCAGATTCTGCCAGTGTAATTGTTGTCTTGGTGGGGAGACCAATTCCTGGTGCTTCTACTCTGCCACCTTCCCAGAATCCCTCTCCTCTCAATAAAATTCCCTGGGACATTTTCCAGTAGGGCCATAAACTAAATTCTGAATCCAAGGACTTTAAAACTGGAACTCTGTATGGTTTATCAGACTCTCTTGTTCTGAAAAGACTGTTGTCAATTAATGCCTTACATAGTGGATTGTCTGCAGAAAGGGGGTGGTAGTGGAACAGCGACAGGGAAGAGGTAATCAGGCTTGAGGATGACACTACTGGTTTTTTAACCCAACCCCCATTCCCAACCCTTCTCCCTTGTCTGCCTCCCACTATAAATGCTGAAAAGCCAGCTACTTCCTCAGCCTCCCATGCAGCGAAGATTACAGCTGTCACACAGTTTAGGCCATAGAAATCTACTGGGGGCTGGGATAAAAGACCGCACTTATGGGAAAGCTTTTGTGTCCTTATAAAGGGGGAACTAAAAGAGGAAAGGTCCTGGTGCTACTTCTTTTCTTTTCTTGCTCATCCTCAGACTGTGAGGCAACAAACTTGAGACTAAAAGGCAAATGCTAAAAATGGTGGAGAAGAAAGGCAGAAAGAACCCAGGTCCTCAATAACCTTGTTTAGCCGCTCGAACAGTCCTAAATCTAGACTTCTTATGTTACAAGTGTTCAAAAGTTTTAATCTACAGGAAGCAGTTGCAGCTGAAACCATTCCTAACCAATACATGATGAATTTCAGGATATATAGATTCTTCCTCATTTTCTATTTAAGGAACCTGAAAATAGAATATGAAAGACAGTATCTCATTCTACATCTTCATGAATATTTATCAGTTGTACCTTAATGCAAAATTCCTTTTTCACTTTCACACAGTATACCAAATAAATTACTTCATCTCATCATCACCTATTGCCACAGGGTTCTTACAAACAATGGCTATACGCTATTCAGGCTTTAGGGAAGGACAAAATGGTAAAAGAGAGGCACCTTGTCATGTTTCTCTTGAACCCAAGGCAGTTAAAGATCCTCTTCAGTAACATATGGAGTTTTAGGTTGACCCACACCTTCTTTTATTCCTGGCTGCCTTTCTCCTTCAAATACCTAATGGCTGGCTCTGCATTAAACTCCAGGGCACTCTTGGGAACTGTGCTTAACCACGAACAACAACAGACCCCATTACCTTTCTTTAGATAGTGGTGACTTACTTGGACGGATTAAATGTTCAACAACTTTACTTTTTTTTTTTTGCTTTTGTTTCAATGTGGCGCTTGAATTCATGACCCTGAGATCAAGACCTGAGCTGAGATCAAGAGTTGGATGCGTAACCACTTAATCAACCTTAACCAACGGAGCCACCCAGGTGCCCCTTTTGCTCAACAAACTTTAAAGGACCAGTGCCTAGGAGCAGAGAAATCCCAGCAGCAATTCAGCAGGGCTTGGAACTGTAAGTTAGGTGGCTAACTGCTTTCTCCATAGCTCCTGCCTAATGGTAGACCTTTTAATATTCCACTTTTCAAATGTATCTACTTAGTTGGAGTACTATTAAAGTTCCAGAAGGGATAACTTTAATTCTTAAGAAAGCAAGGAAAGCTTTGTGGGTCAGAATGATATCACACAGTCCTATTAGGTTCTTTTGGATATTACACATTTATGTTTTTCAATTTCATCTCTCTTCCCAAATTCTTATCAGGATTTTATAAGGTACAGAGTCCTTGAATAAGACATCACTTTGATCTTCTATTTTGCCACATAGTAAGGGTTGTTGTGCCTGGATCTTACATATGGGTGGGAAAGACAAAGATACAGTGTGAACACTGTGGATCTTAACTATCAAAGTTGGGATAATTCATTACATTGTGTTTTTCTCTTGGGCTGATGAAAATTTCATTATGGAAAAAGAATACTCTAAACACTTCTTGGTAACACGGGAGATTCTGAATGCTTACAATGAGCTGAGCGGGGCATGTACTATAAATCACACTACAGAGCCTACAAGAGCTAAAATTCTGCCCCTTTAAGGACTTGTACAATTTGGTACTGTAACAGTTCAGCCAAAAGAAAAACTGAACCCGAAAGAGAGAAAGTGGGACAGAGAAAAAGAGAGGGAGAAAGGGAGGAAGGAGGAAAGGACAAGGGTAGAAGAGACAGGGAGGGAGAAAGAAAGAAAGATGTAGATACCTCAGTCTCCAAAATTTCAAAACTGAGATTTTGAATGGTTGGGGCAAGATTACAAGATTACATTCACTCACTCAAAAAGTATTCCAAAATGCACCAATATGTTTTTGTTTCAAACAAACTATCAAAGCTTAACTGTCCAGAGCCTTAGCAACTACAGAAGAGGTTACAGGCTAATAAAGAAATAGACAAAGATTCAAATGTTTTGGCAAGTCTCTTGAATAAGCTGGAAGCTTGTAAGATGCACTGATTCTGCCTTACCACCTTAATTTGATGCAGAAAGAAATTCTTACCCTGACTTACTGAATACATTCAGCTGGTTATCTTTGTGTCTAACTTGGAAAGCTTTGAAATAAAACCAAGCAAATAGGAAACTCCTTATATTCTGGATTTTTTTTTTTAGCCATACGAGATATTTTTTTGGAATGCTGGCCGCTGAATAGAGGTCTATATTAAAAGAATGCAGGCAGGCAGGGGGAGAGAATGGAGCCTATGCTGCCTACCAGTAACACCTGTCCACATTCTTGACTATCATCGTGATCCACCACAGCAGCAACATTAGGTGCTGGGGAAACTGCCCCTGCTAACCTTTCCAGCCGCATCTCCTGCTGCTCTCTGGCAGTCTGTGCTCCATCAATATCAAGCTACCTGCAGTTTCTCTGAACACAACACGCCGTTTCATTCTTTTGTGTCTGCTGTTCTCTTACATGTGGAATATTCTTCTCTAATGTTCATCTCTACCTTCTCCGCCTGGCAAAAAAAAATTTTCTGGCAAATTTTTATTTACCTAGATACTAAACCAGTTAAAACATCACCTCTTCCAGGAAAATTTCCCTAATGTCTACCAGACCTCTCTGAACTTGCAAATATTTATATTATTATACTTATCATATTACATTGTAATTACATTTTTATGTGTCTGACTCCCTTATGAGACAGTGACTACTTTGCTGTCTTATACATCTTTCTGTCACTAGTATCTAGCATGGTGTCTAGCACGTTGCAGATATTCAAGTATTTTTTTTATTAAATTGAACCCACAAAAGCTAAAAGTCTCACTGAACTGAAAAAATTATTCTTGGGCTAATTTCTGGAAACCTGTCCCCAGTCTTACTCGAGGTTAGAGATACCTGGCAAAATACACAAAGGGAAATGCCTTGATTTTATTCTTACAATAGATCCTTTGTGTGCACCAAGTCTCTCACTAGAGACATTTGTGAAAATCCATATTCAATTTTTGATTGTGGTCTAAAATGATAACAAATTGTTCCAATTATATAGAACCTCCCATCCTATTATATCAGAATGTAGACAAACCAGGAGGTGCTAATGGGATCCTATTAACCTTCATATCACATTACAACAGCCCCATCTGTTAGGGGAAGAGAGGAGAGAAAGGATAAATAAAAAGGCCATTAAGCATACTGATGGATGTCGGGGATGAATGAAGACTCTGGTACTCCTCGTCCTCATTTCTTGGTAACAACTCACTATAGCAAATAGCAGATTTCAACCATAGTGTGGTAGGCTGATAATGATTCCTATTTTAGTTTGCTAGAGCTGCCCTGAAACAACAAATTTGTAGTCTGACAATTCTATAGGTCAGAAGTCTAAAATCAAGGTGTCAGCAGGTCTGGTTCCTTCTGAAGATGTGAGGGAAAACCTGTTTCATGCTCACCTCCTAGCTTCTGATGGTTTGCTAGCAATCTCTGGTGTTCCGTGGTTTGTGGTAGCGTAACTCCAATCTACATGGTGTCCTCCCTGGGTGCACATCTGCGTCCAGTTTCCTCTATGTATAAGGACACCAGTTATATTAGATTAGGGGCCCAATCTACTCTAATATGATCTCATATTAACTAACTGTATCTACAACAATCCTATTTCCAAATAAGGTCACATTCTAAGACAGCTGGGGCTAGGACTTCAACAGGTAAATTTCAGGGGACACAATTCAACCCATAACAGCTCCCAAAGATCTGTCCATGTCCTAATTCCCAGATCCCATGTTACCTATATGATGATTAAACTGAGGATTTTGATATGAAGAGGTTACCCTGGATGATGCAGCTAGGCTCTCTCAGGCATCCTTATAAGAGAAAGGCAAAGGGAGATACAAAGAGGAGACACTGATGTGAAGACAAAAGCAGAGATTGGAGTGATGTGGCCATAAACCAAAAAATGCCGGCAGCCATCAGAAGCTGGAAGAGGCGAGAAAAGGATTCTTATGAGTGCCTCCAGAGAGACTATGACCCTGGCTCACACCTTGATTTCAGACTTCTGGCCAGAAACATTATCAGGAATAAAAAGGGGTATTACATAATAATAAAGGGGTCAAGGGTGCCTGGGTGGCTCAGCTGGTCAAGTGTCCGACTCTTGATTTCATCTCAGGTCATGATCTCAGGGTGCTGGGATCGAGCCTCGTGTCGGGTTCTGCACTCAGCACAGAGTCTGCTTGTCCCTCTCTCTCTGTTCCTCCCCCTGCTCGAGCACTCTCTCTCAAATAAATAAATAAATAAAATCTTTTTAAAAATTAAATTTAGGGGCGCCTGGGTGGCTAGCGGTTAAAGCGTGTGCCTTCGGCTCAGGGCGTGATCCCGGCGTTATGGGATCGAGCCCCACGTCAGGCTCCTCTGCTATGAGCCTGCTTCTTCCTCTCCCACTCCGCCTGCTTGTGTTCCCTCTCTCGTTGGCTGTCTCTATCTCTGTCGAATAAATAAAATCTTTAAAAAAAAATTAAATTTAAAAAAAAGAAAAGAAAAGAAACCACAGAACAATGTCACTCATGAACATGAATGCAAAAATCCTCAACATCAGGGCGCCTGGGTGGCTCAGCTGGTTGAGCATCCAACTCTTGATTTTGGCTCAGGTCATGTTCTCAGGATCCTGGGATCAAGCTCCACACTGGGATCTACAGTCAGTGGGGAGTAGGCTTGAGAATTCTTTCTCCCTCTCCCTCTGCTCCCTCTGCCCCTCCCCCCACTCATGCATGGGTATGCATGTGCTCTGTCTCTAAAAAAAATAAATCTTAAAAAAAAAATCCTGAACAAAATAATAAAGTCCAACAATGTATAAAAAGAATTATGCATCACAACCAAGTGAGATTTATCCCAAGTATGCAAGGATGGTACAACATTCAAAAATTAATGTAATCTATCACATCAGCAGGCTAAACAAGAAAAATCACATGATCATATTAGTAGATGCAGAAAAAACATTTGATAAAATTCGATACTGATGATAAAAACTCTCAGCAAACTAAGAATAGAGAACTTCCTCAAATTGATAAAAGAACATCTCCAAAAAAAGGTACAGCTAACATCATACTTAATGTTGAGAAACTTGAAGCTTTCCCACTAAGATCAGGTACAAGGCAAGGATGTTTCCTTTCACTATTCCTTTTTTTTTTTTTAAGATTTTATTTATTTATTTGACAGAGAGAGACAGTCAGCAAGAGAGGGAACACAAGCAGGGGGAGTGGGAGAGGAAGAAGCAGGCTCCCAGCAGAGGAGCCTGACATGGGGCTCGATCCCAGGACTCCGGGATCACGCCCTGAGCCGAAGGCAGACGCCCAATGACTGCGCCACCCAGGCGCCCCATCCTTTCACTATTCCTTTTCAACATTGTACTGGATGTCCTAGCTAATGCAGTAAGACAAGAAAAGGAAGTAAAAGGTATGCAGATTTGTGAGGAAGAAATAAGACTGTCTTTGCTGGCAGATGGCATAAT
The DNA here is from genome assembly GCF_002007445.2 of Ailuropoda melanoleuca. NCBI lineage: Eukaryota > Metazoa > Chordata > Mammalia > Carnivora > Ursidae > Ailuropoda > Ailuropoda melanoleuca. Next base: position 43,072,937 of record NC_048233.1, read on the forward strand.
CATCTATGTAGAAAATCCAAAAGAATCAACAAAAAAAGCCCTCCTGAAATTAATAAGTGATTGCAGTAAAGTTGCAGGATACAAGGTTAATATTTAAAAGCCAACTGCTTTTTTTTTTTTTTTAAGATTTTTATTTATTTATTTGACAGAGAGAGAGAGACCGCACAAGCAGGGAGGGGGAGTGGCAGGCAGAGGGAGAAGCAGGCTCCCCACTGAGCAGGGAGCCCGACATGGGGCTCAATCCCAGGGCCCTGGAATCATGACCTGAGCCAAAGGCAGATGCTCAGCCAACTGAGCCACCCAGGTGCCCCAAGACTTATTTATTTTAGAGAGAGAGAAAAAGAGAGCAAGTGTGAGTTGGGGGAGGGAGAGAGGAAAAAGGAGAGGGAGAGAATCCCAAGCAAACTCCCTGCTGAGCATGGGGCCCAACCCCATGACCCTGAGATCATGACCTGTGCCAAAATTAAGAGTCAGACACCCTAATAACTGAGTCACCCAGGTGCCCCTCGACTGTTTTTTTACATACCATCAATGAACAAGTAGAATTTGAAATTAAAAACACAATACTGGGGGCGCCTGGGTGGCACAGCGGTTAAGCGTCTGCCTTCGGCTCAGGGCGTGATCCTGGCGTTATGGGATCGAGCCCCACATCAGGCTCCTCCGCTATAAGCCTGCTTCTTCCTCTCCCACTCCCCCTGCTTGTGTTCCCTCTCTCACTGGCTGTCTCTCTCTCTGTCGAATAAATAAATAAAATCTTTAAAAAAAGAAAATAAAAAATAAAAAAATAAAAACACAATACTATTTACATTAGCATCCCCCAAAAATGAAATACTTAGGTATAAATCTAACAAAATATGTACAATATCTCTATGAGGAAAATTACAAAACTCCGATGAATGAAATCATAGAACTAAATAAATGGAGAGATATTCCATGTTCATGGATAGAAATACTTAATACTGCTAAGATGTCAGTTCTTCTCAACTTGATATACGGATTCAATGCACTCCCAATCAAAATCCCAGGAAATTATTCTGTGGATATCAACAAACTTACTCTAAAGCTTAAATGGAGAGGCAAAAGACCCAGAATAACCAAAACAATACTGAAAGAGAACAATGTTGATGGACTGACACTACTTAACTTCAAGATATACTCTAAAGCTACAGTAATCAAGACAATGTAGTATTGGTGAAAGAACAGACAAAAAGATGAACAGAACAGGATAGAGAGCCCAGAAGTAGACCCTCGTAAACATAGTCAACTGATCTTTAACAAAGGAGCAAAGATAATCTTTTCAACAAATGGTGCTGAGACAACTGGACACTCATATGCAAAAAAAAAAAAAAAGAAAAAAGAAAAAAGAAACTAGACACAAAAATTAACTCAAAATGGTCATAGACATTAATGTAAAAGCCAAACTATAAAACTCCTAGAAGTTAGCAATGCCTGGGTGGCTCAGTCTGTTAAATATCAGACCTTTGATATCAGCTTAGGTCTTGATCTCAGGGTTGTGAGCTCAAGCTCCTTGTTGGTCTCCATGCTCGGTGTGGAGCCTACTTAAAAAAAAAAAAAAAAAAAAAAAAAAAAAAAAAAAAAAAAAAAAAAAAAANGAAGGTAACATAGAAGAAAACTTATATAATCTTGGGTATGGTGATAAAATTTTTAGATACAATACCAAAGGCACACAATTCATGAAAGAAATAATAAGACACACTTGTTAAAATTAAAAACTTCTGCTCTGTGAAAGCCAGTATTAAGGGAATGAGAAAGCAAGCCACAGACTGGGAGAAAAAATTTGTGAAAGACACATCTGATAAAGCGAAATATATATCCAAAATATACAAAAAACCCTGAAAACTCAATAAAAAGAAAACAAACAAGTGAATTAAAGAATGGGCCAAAGGTGCACCAGCGTGGCTCAGTTGGCTGAGTGTCCAACTCATGATTTTGGCTCAGGTCATGATCTCATGGGTCATGGGATCAAGCCCCATGTTGGGCTCCCCATTCAGCAGGAAGTCTGCTTGAGATCCTCTCTGTCTGCGCCTCCCTCCAGTCGTGCTTGCTGGCTTGCTCTCCCTCTCTCAAAGAAATAAATGAATTTAAAAAAATGGGCCAAAGACCTTAACAGACAGCCCACCAAAGAAGATATACAGATGGATATAGATATACATATGAAAAGAGCTCCACACCACATGTCATCAGGAAAACACAAATTAAAACAATGACATACTGCTACATACTTATTCAAATGGCCAACATCCAGATCACTGACAACATCAAATGCTGATAGGGGTGTTAAAGAATAGGAACTCTCTCATTCATTGCCGGTAGGAACGCAAAATGGTACAGCCACTTCGGAAGAGAGTTTGGCAGTTTCTTAGAAACTAAATATAGTCTTACCATGTGATCTAGCAATCACACTCTTTGGTATTCATCCAAACCAACTGAAAACTTATGTCTACACAAAAACCTGCACATGAATTTTTATAGCAGCTTTACTCATAATTGCCAAAACCTGGAAGCAACCAAGATATCCTTCAGTAGGTGGATGGATAAATAAACTGTGGTATGTCCAGACAATGGAATATTATTTAGCACTAAAAATAAATGAGGTATCAAGCCAAGAAAAAAAATGGAGGAAACTTAAATGCATATTACTAATGCATATTAAGTGAAAGATGCCAATCTGAAAAGGCTATATACCGTATGATTCCAACAAAATGGCTTTCTGAAAAAGGCAAAATGGTAGAGATAGTAAAAAGATCAGTGGTTGCCAGGGGACAGGAGAATAGCACCGAGGATTTTTAGGGCAGTGAAAATATTCTATGATAATATAATGATGGATACATGTCATTATACGTTTTCCCAAACCCATCAAAGCTACAACACCAAGAGTGAACCCTAAAGTAAACTACGGACTCTGGGTAATGATGATGTATCAGTGTAGGTTCACCAGTTACAGTAAACATACCACTCTAGAGGGGGATGCTGATAATGGCTGAGGCTACGTACCTGTGGAGACAGGGGAATCTCTGTACCTTCCTCTCAACTTTGCTGTGAAACTATAATAGCTCCAAAAAAATAAAGCCTTAAAAAAAGTTGAAAATGACTAAAATAAATAGCTTGATGCATGCTTACACTCACAGAGTGCTCAGAAAAGAGCCTGAAAAATTAAGCCTAGAGTACTCATTGCTTATTATTTATTCTAAGACAGAAAAGCATAGCATAGCAGAAAGTCCACTTCCAAGCAAGAACTGTCTCTTTGATAGAGCTCCGATCCAATTATGCCCTAGCCGCTGATTTTTCTATCACCACTTCCCCTTTGTTTCAGAGACACATCCATGACCTTCTGTTCATGCGGTAGAGGAAGAAATTGCTTCCCAGACAGCTTAGCCCGCTATATTTTACTAGATAAAGAAAAAACAAAAAGTCATTCGACTCTGACAAGCCGATTACTGTCTATGGAGGAGCAAAATGTCTCCCTTAGGACTAAGGAAATAGCCAACAAGGTACAATATGCTCAAACCTTTAACCACCGCTCTGCCAAGAGCTGCTACATATGTGCACACTACTCTCTCCTCTGAGGAGTCACATGCACAGAACTGAGTACAAGCCTCCATAAGGAGGCTGGCTGGCTGTAGTTTCAAATGCATACAAAGTGAAAGAACGCTGAAACAAGTCTCCTCTTTCCACTTTTGCACTGCCTTATCTAGATAAAAATTAGAAGAAAAGAAAAGGCTGAAGAGGGGATAGCTAAATTGTTTCATCTATACGGTGCCTTATAAAACAAATTTAGACACCTAGGCCCCTGAAAATTTTAGAGTAACTACTTTTATTGTCCCCTCCCAATACAGCCTGAGTGGTCCAGAGCCTCTTCCTCAGTCCTAAGAAATACCTGAAATTGAAGTAAAATGACAAATGCCTGACATTATGAACATAATACAGAATAAAAAAAAAATCAATGCACACAGATTGTTACTGTTTAAAATAATGATGCTCACCGAAGTGACAAGTGTCTGTAATACTATCTGTTCACTCTGGTATTCTAAAGATTTTATTTATTTATTTATTTTACAGAAAGAGAGAGAGAGCATGAGTGGGGAGAGGGGCAGAGGAAGAAGAGAATCCCAAGCAGACTCTGCACTGAACCTGATGTGGGGCTTGATCTCAGGACCCTGAGATCATGATCTGAGCTGAAATCAAGAGTCGGGTGTTTAACCGATTGAGTCACCCAGGTGCCCCTCACTCTAGTAATTTAGAGCAAAGTCCACCTATACACCCCTCCTAAGATCTTTATAGCTCCACTGAAAACTTTTTTTTTTTTTTAAGATTTTATTTATTTATTTGACAGTCAGAGAGACAGCCAGAGAGAAAGGGAACACAAGCAGGGAGAGTGGGAGAGGAAGAAGCAGGCTCCCAGCGGGGCTCGATACCAGAACGCCGGGATCACGCCCTGAGCCGAAGGCAGATGCTTAACGACTGCGCCACCCAGGTGCCCCACTGAAAACTCTTTTTACTTGATTCAAATAACTCATGCCAATAAAAGGATTTGTTGTTTGGTTTTTGGTTTTGTTTTATTTCCTGATCAGTGATCTTGAGAACAGAGACACAAAAAGGAAGTAACTGAAGCTTAGTATTAAAATGCAGGCTTTTGGGACACTTGGGTGGCTCAGTCGTTTAAGTGTTTGCCTTCAGCTCAGGTCATGATTCCAGGGTCCTGGGATCAAGCCCCATGTCAGGCTTCTTGCTCAGCAGGGAGCCTGCTTCTCCCTCTCCCTCTGCCTGCCCCTTCCCCCTGCTTGCACCTTCTCTCTGTCAAATAAAAAAATAAAATCTTCAAAGAAAAATTTTTTTTAAAGATTTTATTTATTTATTTGACAGAGATAGAGACAGCCAGCGAGAGAGGGAACACAAGCAGGTGGAGTGGGAGAGGAAGAAGCAGGCTCATATGGGAGGACTGATGTGGGGCTCGATCCCACAACGCCGGGATCACGCCCTGAGCCGAAGGCAGACGCTTAACCGCTTTGCCACCCAGGCGCCCCAAAGAAAATTTTTTTAATTAAAAAAAAAAATGCAGGCCTTAAAAAAAAAATCATCCACCCTATTAAGCTGCCACTATCTATCTGATAACCTCTTACGAGTCAAGCTTGTAGTCTCTGTTTGATAGGGTGCTGCTCTGAATCAACTTTTCTCTGCAATTACAGTTTTAGAAGGACGCATACACCCTGAGACACACACACACACGGACATACATGCATACACACAACTAACTGGGTGTCAGAGGCACCCAGCAAAATAAACAAATGAGATCTCTGACATCTAGAGTGATCGTTTTGGTAGTCCGTGACCTTGCCCAGTAAGGCATTCTCAGCTCTGGAGCCAAGATTTTGACTTCTTGGTCAGAGGTAGAAAAGGTAAGACTTCAGTCAGATATTCCCTGCAGTTGAATGCAGAGTTAGTTTCACATAGTCCACAGTTATACAATGAATCATTATCAGAATCAAAAAGGAAAATACATATTTTAAGCAGCCTTCCAATAAAATATAAAGACAGTCAGACAAAACATACAAAGAATACTTGTACTATAAATGTCAACCATGAGACTCTCCAATCTCTTTCAATCCTTTGTGTACTTCCACTTATTTGTATCACAAATTATTTCACGTAAATATTTCCATATATCTATTTAGCCACAGATTTTCACTTCTAATGATAAATGAGAGGTCCACTGCATTAATGCACCACAAGGGAAAAGAAAGACCAGACACATGGAAGTGCTATGAAATCAAAGAAGAGGATATAAGATCTGAGTAGAGAAGAATTTTATTATTCAATAAAATTCAGGGAAGACCCTCCATGCAGTTGTATGCCCAAAGCTTCAGAGGATAAAAAAGCTAGCTGTCACCAGGCAAAACACACATCTCACTACACCATTAACCAACTTCTAGCCATACCCTAATTTCACCTTACTCATATTTCCTCTTGTTACCAATCAGTATGGCAGCCACTATAACCAAAGCCCCACTATTACGTGACACTACACAGAGCAAGATACCAGTTGCATCTAGGAGCCTACAGGCATAAAACTAAGAATGGGAAGAAGGGAATATGAGTTAGGAAGGAACCCAGTCTAGAATTCACAAAGATGACACCACAATGCTTTTTTGGGCCTATTAGTGGAGGATGCTGAAGTCAAGATGTTTAGGTCCCAGTTTTCTAGTCCTGTCTGCCTTTCTGGTTGGTCAAGAATTCATTTTCTTTCTCATCTTAAAATCATGTCCCTGCTACAAAAGTGGTTGTTTACCTCAGAGAGAGTTAGCCACATCTCAGCAGCATTCCCAAGCAGATAAAAAACCATTACAGATTAAGGCTGAGGCAGTTGCAGAGAGGTCCCTTCATGTGAGTAAGAATTCTTATCTTTTGGTACAGGTCAAGCTCAGTTATAGATCCAGCTCTCTCTGGTATAGCAGCCAAATGCCTAGATCAGTAATAAACTGTAGCCAGGACTCACTTAACTGGTTGCACTGGGACCATTTACCAAAAAACTATGTATTCTCTCTTTTCTTCCCCCTAGGCTAGATGAGCATATTTACATGCACAGGGAGAATAATAAGAAACCAATTTAAGCTAGTAGTTAAGAGTGCTAGTCTGGGGGTGCCGCCTGGGTGGCTCAGTCTTTAAGCGTCTGCCTTCGGCTCAGGGCATGATCCCAGCGTTCTGGGATCGAGCCCTGCATCAGGCTCCTCTGCTGGGAGCCTGCTTCTTCCTCTCCTACTCCCCCTGCTTGGGTTCCCTCTCTCGCTGGCTGTCTCTCTGTCAAATAAATAAAATCTCAAAAAAAAAAACAAAAGTGCTAGTCTGGAATCTATCTGGGTTTGTATAATAGCTCCATCACAAAATACTGTGTGGCCTTGTACCAGTTACTCAGTCTCTCTGAGCCTTAGCTTTCTCATCTGTACCAACAGGGATAATATTATATCCTCCCTCAGGGGATTTCTAGGATTAAATAAAACAGTTATCTATAAAGCCCTTTTGTACAGTACACAAGAGCTCAGTTAGCTGTTGTATTACTGCTATAGCTGTTATTATTATTACATAAATAAAGTTAAGCAATTTTCTTTGTATTTTGTTCTCTCCCATTCCCCGCATCTGATCCTTGGCTGGAGTATAATTTTCCACATTATATAAACATAACGTTTCCTCTAAGTTGTATGTGTAGTGTATGTATACATAAGCTGTCGGTCTGCACTAATTGATATTAATCTGAACATCATGTGATAGACCCTTCCATAGGCTAATGTTCATTTTACCACAGAGTCAATTCAGCTCAATAAGTAGGGAAACTAAATTAGCATTGAGGTCAAGACTGCAGCCAAGTCTAGAAGGTGAAGAGTCACTATCTCTATGAAAAGAGATCTTACCCAATACTAGGGAGTTAGAATTCTAAGTAGTTAGGAAGCTTGAATCCTAGAACTAGAGAAATCAGTTCACTCTCCTTCCCTCATATTTTATCAATATAAATTTTCCAGGGCGGGAAAAAGAGGAAATGTCTCTCTTTTTTTTTTTAAAGATTTTATTTATTTATTTGACAGAGAGAGACACAGTGAGAGAGGGAACACAAGCAGGGGGAGTGAGGGAGGGAGAAGTAGGCTTCCTGCTGAGCAGGGAGCCCGATGCAGGGCTCGATCCCAGAACCCCCAGGATCACAACCTGAGCCAAATGCAGACGCTTAACGACTGAGTCACCCAGGCACCCCTAATATCTCTCTTTCTATCCAAAAAGAATTAAGTTGCTTCTAGCGTTTATTAAGGCCCTTAAGATTTATATTTCTCAACTAGCTTCTAATAAAAGGAAGTTGAAATAGCCCAATACAAAACTAAGAAGTAAATCTGTGTATCTTTGACATCCTCATAAGTTGCCATGTCTCCTTTGCTCAGGAACCATTCCACCTAAGCCAGTCCTCATCTACTATCCCCTAGCCCAAGTACAAACTTCTATTCCTTTATGTAGCCAATATTACATCTGTGGTTAAGCTGATTTATACTAAAGCGTGAACGACAGCTCCCATACTTTTCTAGTAACTTATTAGTTTACACTAATCTTTAACTAATGTAGAAGTACAGAGGATTACTTTAAGATGTGGAATCTTTCTTATTTACCTTTAAATTGCACTGACTTTTTTCAGTCACATATAAGGCTACCCATGGGAGGAATGGAAAGGACACTTTATTGTACTCAACCTCATCAAAGGAAAAGGGATCATGGGGTCTACTTCTTCTTGCTTTGCTCAGCCCTAATACCTTCATTCTCCAGATGTAGCCCGTTCAATGTTCATTCTACCCTTGCTCCCAACACCTAGAACCAGTAAAACCGTCACTAGGCAAGCCAAATCTTTTAACATCAGAGATTCCCAAAAGACAAGAAAAGCTGCCACCTTAATCTCCCTGGAGAGATTCTTGGGACTTTTAGAGGGACCTTGGAGCTGTAACCTTAAATGTTTAATTTTCTCTCCCCCTTTCTCCATCTATTCCTAATAACATGGTTATCTGCTCACAACTTTAAAGAATTAGAGGACTGCATGATTCTAACTATATGACATTCTGGAAAAGGCAAAACTATGGAGACAGTAAAAAGATCAGTGGTGGGGTGCCCGGGTGGCTCAGTAGGTTAAGCATCCCACCCTTGATTTCGGCTCAGGTTATGATCTTGGGGCTGTGAGATCAAGCCCCGCATAGGGCTCTGCACTCAGCAGGAAGTCTGCTTGGGATTCTCATTCTCTCTCCCTCTCCCTCTCTCTCCCTCTCTCCTCTGCCCCTCCCCCCATTCACACACGTGCACACACACGTGCACACACCCACACACACGCTCTCTCTCTCAAATAAATAAATACATCTTAAAAAAAATAAAATATTAAAAAAAAGATCAGTGGTTACCAAGGACTGGGGGTAGGAGTGGGGAGGAATGAATAAGTGGAACACAGGGGATTTTTTAGGGCAGTGAAGCTCTTCTCTATGATACAATAATGGTGGGGACATGTTATACATTTGTTAAGACCCATAGAATGTACAACACAAAGGTTAAACCCCAATGTAGCTTATGGACTTCAGTTAATATTAACATATCAATACTGGCTCATCAGTTATAACAAATGTACCACACTAACATAAGATACAATAGCAGAGGGGCTCCTGGGTGGCTCAGTCTGTTAAACATCTGCCTTCAGCTCAGGTCATGATCCCAGCACCCTGGGATCAAGCCCTGCATCAGGCTCCCTGCTCAGTGGGAAGCTTGCTTCTCCCTCTCCCTCTGCTGCTGCTCCCCCTGCTTGTGCTCTCTCAAATAAATAAATAAATAAGTAATACATACATACATACATAAATACATAAATAAAATCCTTGACAAAAGATACGGTAGCAGGGGAGAATAAGGAGGGAATATGGGAACTCTCAGTACGTTCTACACAATTTTTTTTAAAGGTTTTGTTTACTTGGGAGAGAGCGCAAGCTACAGAAAGAGAGAGAGAGAGAGAGCACAAGCGGAGGAGGGGGCAGAGGGAGAGGGAGAAGCAGGGAGTCCGACGCAGGGCTCGATCCCAGGACCCCAGGACCATGACCTGAGCCAAAGGCAGATGCTTAACTGACTGAGCCACCTAGGCACCCCTGCACTTAATTTTTCTGTAAGTGTAAAACTGATGTAAAGAATAGTCTATTATTTTTTTTAATTAGAGGAAACACTGGTTAATAATAATCCCCACCAGGTACAATGACTAATAAGAGCCAAGATAAGCCGTACAAGAAGGCGGCAAAAAGTAAAAAAATTAGACTATAGCGCGTAATCACAAACTAGACAGGGTGATAACTAAAGGCAAGGAAAGAGGCTTGAGGAAGTGAGAGAAGGAGAGAGAGACAACTCTCCCATCATTTTTATAATGACTTGTGTGCAAAAAAACTGAAGCAAATGTTATCTCCCTCAGAGAAAGAGAAGAGAAACCAAGCTTATAAGGGGTACTGAGATAGGTGGCAGAAAAATTACCACCATTAAGCCTCTGGCATACTTACAAGTGTCACCCTGACGCCTCTCCCTGTGGCTAAGAAATCAGAGCTTGTCATTGTAACCAAGTCTGCAACCTGTGCTGGTGCCAATCTTTATGGTAAATTGAGGCATTTTTCAAGAAAATCAAGGGATAATTGCCCAGTATCAAAAGAAGATCTGACCCTTGGGAGGAGAAAGGAAGTGTTCCTTTTGCCACAGGATGATTCTCTCTGGAATAACATAAATGGCTCTTCAAGAGACTATGTCTCTGATAAGCGGAGCTGCAACTCTGCAGCCAATCTGCCAAATGCCGAACAGAGCACTCAGCTTTCCGCAATGACTCAAAGGACACGGCAAGGCTGCAGATTTATTCTGCTGACTTTCCCCGCAGAACTACTCAAGTTTTTCAAAGGCAAAAAAGAAGAACTCTTTCCTTCAACCCAGGGAATTGCAAATTCCACCTGGGATCTAAAGACAGAACTGTTTGCTCAAAATCTGACATCATCGATGTGAGCAAGGAGATCTAAAAGCTGGAATGATGGCTGGCAATTTTGGTCTTTAGAGCAGAAGTTGGTTCAGCTCTTCAATCTGCCAGCAGAATCAGCAGCCACACAGGGCACATGGTGTGCCAGACTGGGAATGGGCTAATTTCAAAATTCATTCTCACTCTCTCTGTACTTTAAACGGCAATTGCGAATAGTCCAGATTCCTACCAAAGCACAATCTTGGGTGGTGTATTTCACCGCAGAAAGAAATTTCAAAGTAAAAACACAAAGGCACTATTACAAAGAGATAAACCCCAAACCTTCCATCTTTTCTCTGCAATGTCTTCCTTCTTGAAATCTTACCCTTAACCTGATAATTTTTGAGGGATTTAAAAAGCAAAATCTATCTACAATAAACTATTACTAGCAGCATTCCTCCCTCACAATTTGTATGTCATTTCTTCAAGATGAGATTTTGAAAGAGAAAAGCTTTCTACATTTCCTAAGTCAAAAGTAACAGCCATGTGCTATGATTTATAGGACAGTCCCTCTATGGTTAAATAGATTCAACCCTCAAAAGACAAAAGAAAACCAGGCTTGAGAATTAATATATGCAATTTCTATTTGAAACCTTTTTTATTTTAAGATAAACAAAGATTTTTAAACACTAAAATTTAGAGATAATCAGTTCTATTTTGATTTTTTAGAATGTTCCTTGCCGTACTGAGCACATACCCTGGAACAGGAACTGGAGCATGGGCAGTAGTAATAGCAAAATACAGCACAGAAAATTATAAACAGAAAATCAGAATAAGATTTTTTCCCCAAAAAACAAAACACATAACTCCTTTTCCAAAAACAAATGAAAAGAGGACAAAAATAGAGATGTTTTGCTTTATAAATAACACTGGAAAACAATGAATATGTTAAATATTTAGACATAACCAAAAGTCTAAAGATTTGGCTAAGTGAAATTTAGCTAAGTGGTTACCAACGTTTGCAACTGTAACCCTTTCAAAGGGGTTTATCATTTGGTTATAAAGAGTCAATTAAGGTAAAAACTTGGCTCTTCCCTAACTCCAAATGAAGGGGCTTCTCTTGTACTGTAAATCCAATTTAAAAAGGACATTGTGTTTTAATATAAGTCACTGGCATATGGTTAAAAAGCTTAAGTTTGTCCAGTTACATCCTTTGAGCAGAACATTGAAGCTCTCTTTCCTCTCCTATGAAAGAGCTTCCAGAGAGCATCTCTTGCACCTTGTTCATAATGCACAATTTATCGGCATTTTGTTTCCTTTCTAAATGGCCGGGAGGGAAGAAGAGCTCCACAGCCACTGTTTGTGGTTAGTAATGGCGCTTTTACTTGTCATTGTACAAAGCCTCTTAAATATTTACAACAGACAGCAATATCTAGTCCTAAACACCCAGTTGTGAGTTTGAATTTTTTTAGAAATAAATCTATGACAAGTTTTCCCCAGCAAAACGCCAGAAGACTTTACTAACAGCTTCAAGAGACCCAGCGGGTCCAGAGGAGCAGTTACAGGCCATCTGGTGATTACTTATTATTATTTATACAGCACTGTAGATGTACACACAGATGTGTTATGAATCCACATACAGAGTAGGCCCTAACAAGGGCTTCAGACGAAATGCGACTGCTGAGCAAGTCAATCTGCATTAAAGAGACACACTAACCAGAAAGAGGGAACACACTGGCTCTTCTTCAATCTGCCGCATTAGCTGGAAGAGTATTGGATAAGAGAATGATGAATTCTATATAATGATGACACTATCTTGTAAGTTAACAACCTAGCTATATGTGGTTTGCAGGGGTGGCAAAAGAGGGACTAACGAAGGACAGACTCTCAGATCCAGAAGATACTTTATTAACTCGGCAGTTTATAAAAGAAGGGACTAGGAAACAGCGTCTCTCCCGAGTTAGGAAGAACTGAGATACAAAGAAACAGGATTTTATTTTTTTTCTACCAGGAATGCTCTGAGAACAGTTTCTGGGCTCCCATTCCAAATATTAAGTCATACCAAAGGAAAACAAGAGTGAATAACTGAAAAATTTCATCTTAATTTCTTGGGTATAGCTCTAATTAGGTTCATACAGCCTCCCCCATCTCTACCCCCGGGCAGAGCAGGGATGCTTTTAATCTACTATGTTTTTAGTAACATAATAATAACGGTAACATAAAAAGCTAAAATCACCAAACACATGTTTCTAAAGGCAAGTGTCAAGAGTGCCAGATTGGACATTAAAAACACATTTAATTCCTTGTTCTTAATACATTTACATTTTTTAAAATCCTAGTCCCAATTTTGTCCACACGCTGCATAACGGTGGTCTACTTCCATCACAAGGGTTCATAAAACTGTAGCATACTCAGAGTGGACTGAAAAGTTATTGCAAAATCAACATATTACAAAAAATAAGGTTAGCATTTGGCCTAATTGTGTATAATGCAGTGTATTTTCAGCTGCCTGACAGCATGCAGGCACTCTTACCAGATGGGAACTGGATGAATTATTGAATGAAATATGAATTATTAAATAAAAATTTGAATTTTTTTAAACTCTTGGCAGGGGGTGAGGAAGAAAGGCTTATTTGTTTGCCTGAAATTGCCCTCACCTGTCGAAGCATGTAAAGACGGTATATACCACCATAAATGGCATTTACCTATCAGAGCCATTTCTTTCTTCCTTTGTTATTCTCCAATTCAAGATGCTCCCCTGACATAAAGAATTAGTAATCGGCACCAATCCATTCTTCCTCCTTTTCTTTTGTGTTAATGGCAGGTAATAGGGAAACTTGCCAAAGAGACAGAATTAAAAATCCAGAGGCCCATAGTACCAGTATGGCCCACTTAAAGAGAAGGCAGGGATAAAAGAAAAAAAATCTCTATAGATTTGTGTTACATAGGCAATAAAACATACACCTTTGTAGCATGCCAGCATTTAACCAATCATAGAAGCTATTTGTTGCCTCATATATTACAAAGCAATAGAGATTTAAGGGATAATGTTCATGGAGGCAGAGGATACGAAGCAATAAACAGCACTGGAGGTTGGTTAAATGCCAAGTGAAGCCAGGACTACAGCACCATAAACATTACTCCTATTACATGACACGATAAGGAGGTACAAGAACTTGCCCTCAATCCCACCACAACGAGGGCTCTACTGCCGTTCTTGGCCTTAGAAAGGGAAAGCAGGCCCTGGAGGTCTATGAGCTAGTTATGTGTTTCACGTCTCAGATATGAACAGAACCTCAACCTGAACCTAAATGTCCTCTGGGAGAAGAAAAGATCTGGTAGTAGATATCCTTAGGGGGAAAAAAGAGTAACAGCCCCTCAGGTCACACTGAACAGAGAAATAATCACAAGATTTTTCCTTAAAAGGACAGAGTGGATACAGAGGTAGTTATGACAGAAATCTTCCTCAATGGATAATAATGGGATGATCCTGTCCATTAGAAGTATCTCCTCAGAGGAAAGGTGTTCCTGCTCTTAAAGAAACAGACATTCTAAGTAATAAGCTTATATGATCAGCTTCCGCTCAAAGGCTTAGTTATGGCAACCAGAAGGACTACTTAAATCTGCATAATTTGTACTGCAGAACAGTGTCATGTTCCCGAGAGGAAGGTACAGGAATATGGAATTTGTTGACTCCTAGTAACAAAAACTGGACAAAAAGCACCCAAAAGGTAAGTTACCTAACTGCATTTACAAATTCAAGATTACTGTCAGAAACATAGTACAGCTGACCCTTGAACAACACAGGTCTGAACTGCACAGGTCCACCTATATGTGGATTTTTTTTCGATAAATATACTACAGTACTGTAAATTTTCTCTTCCCGACAATTTTCTCAACATCTTCTTTTCTCTGGCTTACTCCAAAGTGAGAATACAGTATATAGTACTAAAACACACAAAATATGGGTTAACCAACTGTTTATGTTATCGGTAAGGCTTCAGGTCAACAGTAGTTAGTAGTTAAGTTTTTAGGGAGTCAAAAGTTACATGCAGATTTTTAACTCCCTCGGGTCCTCCTAACCCCTCCATTGTTCAAGGGTCAACTGTAGTTTTTCCTGCTTCCACAAACAATAGAACAATTTTACAATCCACCTTTAAATAAAAATGTCCCCAAAAGCATCAAAAACTTAAAAGACTACCTAAATTCAGCACCAAACTATACTTCTATTTTAATAACACAGAAGGAAAGCCATTTTATAGTCATCATGGTTTTAATTAGATGCTGTCTTGTAAACATTTCACAAACCCAAACCCCTCAAATCCAACCCAACCCTTTGCCACAGGGTATCTGGGGTACTGTTGCCTTAACAACACTAACGCATTCCCTGGAGGCAGCTCTATTAACTATTCCTGCTACCACATTCTATAGGGAGGTATTAGCAAGAATATTGCTTTCCCTAAATTCCTCTTCATGAGAGTGATGAGGCCTCAAGAGAAACAGGGTCTCAACAAGGGAATAGGGATGAGAGGGCTCAAAACACCCCATCATCTGTCTTTTCAGATAAGAATGCAGAGAATACAACCTTCAGCAGCCATCTTTCTTTTAAAAAAGTGCATGCAGCATATTTAGAATTCAGCTGTGTCACATCAGACTTACTGTTGGGAAGTGGATCATGAACAGAATCCAAAAATAACAGCCATTAAAGACCTAGCAACCAAAACATGTTTACGTATCCATTGAAAGCCTGGTGGTTTTGATTATATGGTGGACAGCATAATCCACTAGTCTATTTTAGGTGAATTTTCCTTTCACCTTCCCTTAATATTAAGGCATAGGAGGGTTTCTGAGTTTAGGGGTACATAGGGTAAAAGTCTGGGCAGAGAACAGATACTGAAATAATGTAAGATTCCTATAGTTTTTGTCTGTTGGTTGGTTTTTTAAGGATCAGTCTCTTTTTTTTTTTTTTTCTTTTTTT
>NC_048233.1:43088646-43118300 GCF_002007445.2 Ailuropoda melanoleuca
TCCTAGTTCTTATGTTCCATAGATGAGAGAAATCATATGATAATTGTCTTTCTCTGCTTGACTTATTTCACTTAGCATTATCTCCTCCAGTGCCGTCCATGTTGCAGCAAATGTTGAGAATTCGTTCTTTCTGATAGCTGAGTAATATTCCATTGTATATATGGACCACAGCTTCTTAATCCAGTCATCTGTTGAAGGGCATCTCGGCTCCTTCCATGATTTGGCTATTGTGGACAATGCAGCTATGAACATTGGGGTGCATATGGCCCTTCTCTTTACTACGTCTGTATCTTTGGGGTAAACACCCAGTAGTGCAATGGCTGGGTCATAGGGTAGTTCAATTTTTAACTTTTTAAGGGACCTCCACTGTTTTCCAGAGTGGCTGTACCAACTTGCATTCCCACCAACAATGTAGGAGGGATCCCCTTTCTCCACATTAAGGATCAGTCTCTTGAATTATAATGTGCTTTCATTCCTTCTTCCTCTAAGTGGTAGAAACCACTGATTTTTGAGGCTTCTATGGCAATAAGTTCTAAACCATGTCTTGTAAAAATTATCATGGTCCTTATTACCACTCCTGGGATTTACTTAGCTTTTTAAAATTATTCTACCATTTCTGGAATAAAAATTTTGAATCAATGACAGTGGATTATAAATAGCTTGAAGGCCTCAAGTGGCTCCAGGATAAAACCATTTTCAAGGGATATAAGAAAGCTGGATGACAGGCCAAGGGTAGTTCGCTTTCCCAAATTTATCCTCTCTGCCAGATTTCCACTATTTCATATAATAGAAAGCAATCACAGTAAAGTACATCTTGCAGAGATCGTACTGTAGAGTTAATTGTCACTAGATATTGGGAGAAACTTGGAAGGAGACTAAATATAACTAAAGAACTACCATTTTACCGGACCATAAAATTCTTTTTTTTTTTTTTTAAAGATTTTATTTATTTATTCGACAGAGATAGAGACAGCCAGCGAGAGAGGGAACACAAGCAGGGGGAGCGGGAGAGGAAGAAGCAGGCTCATAGCGGAGGAGCCTGATGTGGGGCTCGATCCCACAACGCCGGGATCACGCCCTGAGCCAAAGGCAGACGCTTAACGACTGAGCCACCCGGGCGCCCCTGACCATAAAATTCTGACATGCAAAGGAGGTAAAGTAACTTGAATCCAAAAGAAGGTAACAATCTCCCTGAGTTCCATATCCATTGAGGGGGGAAAAAAAGGCCTTCAGGACCAACACTAGAGGTTATAGTGAATCTGAACAACCAAAATGCCAGCAAACAATTCAGAAATGGGAAGAAGAAGTAGGGAAGGAAAAGGCTTATGATAAACAGTATCCAACAATACAAAAGGAACCAAAGTAAAAAGTCCCTACTGTTTTTACCACCTCTAGTCCAAAAAATCCAAAACAAAAAGAAACAAACACAAAATCCTCTGGGATCTCACAAATTTCACTGAAAACTACCGCTTTCTGATGAGACGGCCTAAAGTAACGTATTTATATCTATCTTCCTCAGGGAGCTTAAGAGATGTTTTTCCAGTGTACTCCTTTAATTTTATAATCCATTTTAATTTAAGTCCTTGTCTAGGTGGTTTTAAGCATAAAACATAAGAGGGGCACTGAGAAGCTTAAACAATAAATGAAGAAAAATAAATGTAAGTATGAAAAAAATAAATCTTTTCACAAAAAATGCAGATTTTTAAAGGGAGATAAGTGAAAAGGGTCCCAGGTATCAATTATAGAAATCACAGTAAATAGTATTATCAACAAATCCACACACAAAAATTTGGAGGGATCAGTTTCAGATATGTATTCTAACACAGCTGTCTAAAAAGTGAAACAAATTTACCCTAATTTCCCAAGCGGTTTCCATTGTAAAAGAATAAAATACAAATCACATGGGGGAAAACAGTCAACAATAAAGTTGAAAACTCTGACAAGAAAGGAAATACACCCTATGATGCTGTATACTTCAGAATGCAGTGGCTTTTTTAGCCTTCTCTGAAATTTTCAGCATTTACGGGAATTCGGAATCCTCCTTCTGCCTGTTCCTTGTCACTACTCTCATCTCATTCACCTCTCAAATTCCAATTCTTAGAAATCTCTGGAACTTAACTCTCTTCCTTCTGCTGAAGTATTTACAATGTTTAATAGAACTAGTCTGCAATCTCACATACCACCAGTAAGTGTCACTGGGCAGTCACATGGCATATTCCTAACTGAAAGGAAATTCAACCCTTCAGTTCCATAAAATCAATTCATAAAGGCCGATAAAATTTCCTTTGTATGCCTTTCTTCATCCTTTGTGGAACATGGCAGTAGGGGAGGGTCTAGGAAGAAGAGTTAAGAAGGTGCAAAATGGCGGCAGGGGAGTTTAAAAAGGCAGTTTCAACAAAATAACTTTATTTAAAAAAGCATATAATGAAAAATATCTGACACATAATGTACACATATGCAAACAATAACATGGCAGCTGACATACAGAATAAGGCATTTCGCGGTGTCAGACAGGGAAGATGGCTGAGAAATCCTGTAGTTTATATATTGCTGTGAGATCTCAGGTTCTATGTTGGATTTGTATTTCCTACATAGACAGATATGTGCCTTAGCTACCAACAATGATTTTCTGGATCAACAGTCCAAAGAAACTTTTTTTTCTTGTTTAACAAATCCAACAGACTCCAGCAAACTGGGGTTCACGATGAACGGGTACATTCTCAACTGCCTACTCTAAATATGTTAAGCACACTTATATCCATGAAGGTTGAGGAAAAGATATTTCTAAACTTGTTTTATGTTTAGATGGATCGCTTTAGAAAGCAGGAGAGAGCAACATGTATTCCTCAACACTGTGTGTTGGGAAACAAACACCAGTAGAATAACAATATGAAAGAGAGCAAGGCAGATTTCATTACGGTAGAGTGCCTACACTTCCTCATAACATGGATTTACACACTGCAAATCCTCTGATCTGATTACCTCCAGTGATCACGTAAAATACCGGCTTTAAACTCTTTGCCTTAGTGATAAAACAGCCACTTTGATTCACAACGAGACATTCACAATAAAGTATATTGTAAACGTACCTGTCCACAGCCCGGGGCATTGCACACAAACGGTCTGTCGTCTCCCATATTTCATATAGCAGAGCGGAGCTGAGGAGGGGGAGGCAGGGGGAAAAGTTATGTTAAATACGCTGGAGTTAAAAAAAAAAAAAGTGCTTCAAAAATATCAAGCCTAGAAACAGGTGTTCCAAGAATGCTGTCCATCAAAGCTATAAACACAGGCTACTTTGGGGAGACCCATTAGACAGGTGGCATATGATCTACTGCGACTCAACTGAAACTTTTAATTAGAAAAACTGAGACCTAAATAGTCAAGGAATTTCAAACCTTTTGCTAGATTTTCCCTCTTTCTGCTACAGTATATAACACACTCCTCTAGCCTGCTGAATTACAATCAGTGCAGTTCCCTACGTCAATAAATCCACTGAACATTCGATGCGGAAGCCATATTTCTGAACCAGAGAAGACCAAAATTTGTCATTTAATTAATTAAGGGATTATAGGAGGGGTGCTCCATTTTACAGGGCTATAATCTGGCTCCCTGGTGTATAAACTACGAGGCTGTTGGCAAGGGCCGTTTATCCCAGATTATTGCCAAAGAAAACAAAGCACCCATCCTATTGGGCTACACGGGAAATGATTTTCATTAATAAAAAAATAAAAAATAAAAACCTTCTCTCCCCACTGGGAGTCTCCTTCTCCCCCCACCAATCGTCTGTGGCAAATGGAGAAATATCGGTGCCCTTCCCCCTCTAATTCTATTTATGGCTAGGTTTTTAAAAGCAGCAATAAAACAAATGTCGACTCTTTGGGGGTTTACTGGGTGAATATGTTCCGGCTGTTTGTGCCGCTCTCGGCCAGAGTTCTTGGGCTGCTCTGTTGCAGCCAACAGATGTGTGCTGCTGCAGGGGATAAAAGAAATGGCACTAAAAGGCATCACCATCCATCCTCCCCATTTCTCTGAAGAATTTAACAGGGCTTATATTGTTGTTGTTTTTTAATTATTGAAACTAAACTCTTGAAATGTTGATCGAAATTCTTTGTCAAAGAACAATAATTCCGACATGAACATGTTGGGGGAAAATTCTCATTTCCCAACTAGGAATAAAAATAGAGGTGGAGATGGATAAGGATGAGAAATGCAAATCATAGTAAAAATATTCCTAAAAGATAAACAGGGTTTTGGGGGGGCACAAAAATAGTCTTCATAGAATAAACTCCTAAAGGATATTTTTGAACATCCTTCTACAAGAAAGAAAGGTGTAGAAAAGAGTATTAACAAGGGAAGATGAAAGAGGAAGAACTGTAATTTGAATATGCCTAGAAGCAACTTCAGAACTATAACCAAATTCAAATTTTTATCCTGGAGATAAACCAAAATGTCAGGTTAACCTCACTCAGGTCTGCATTAAAATAAAATGTTGAAGTGCTGTACTGAATTTGGTCATCAGAAAACTCTGCTTAAAACTCAGAGGTAGCTAGGTAACTAACATCTCTTCTACTCTCTTAAGACTCACTCTGGGGTTGGAAACCAGTATTTCTGGTAGTCTGATCAGCAATTCCACAACTAATCAGTGTTTAAAATTGTGGGGTGCCCCATAAAATAGAGAGGGCTTCTTAGTCATCTTTCAGCGTGCTGGGAACAGGATCTAACTATGAAGGAAACTGATGCTGCAGCCTTGCTGTGATGGAAGAGAGCCTGAATGTACATAGGTGTACACAGATTTATATCACATTTAGCCAGGATAAATTGCTTCAATAAATTCTGTTCCTAGGAGAAGCCAGCTGAAGCTGATGATTGGGTACTGGGAAAATGAGAGCTTTATTCTTCACACAGCCCCAGGACAAGGGGGTTTTCTGGTTTGTTTGTTTTAAATACATGATGATTTTTTAGCACTTTCTGGAACTATGACATCGTGCAAAAAATAAACACAAAGTAAATAAAAGTAAATAAATGCAAAGACCACAGCCATTATGACTGAAAATTCAGAACATTTCTGGAAAGCAATTAATCTCTGGAAAAATTCCTAACTGCTGTGCTGGAGATAATTTTACTTCCTAGTCCCAAACCCTGCTTTCCTAATATAATCATGAAATGAGAATTTTATTTTAACAAGGTCTTGTAGCATATTTTCAACCAGGAAGTAAACTACAAGGGCTAGAGCAGACATAACATAAGGACCAGGTGGGATTCCTTCCTTTTACCTTGGTTCTGTTATTTGAGGCTAAATTTTCTGTTTCTGCCTAGTTAGAGGAGAAAAAGGGTGCTTGCTGGCTGAGGAGTAGGGCAGCGCTGGCATAGGAAGTGATTGAATAAACTCTGGAATGGTTTCCCTCCAACCACAAAATTCAAAATTTAACTTGGTTTTGTACAATCATGTCACAATATATGGTTTCCAAATTTTATTTAACTGCATCCTTACTAGGAAACAGAAATGGAAAATCATGATTTTCTAAAAGAAAACAAAAGGAAAACCAAGTTGGGGGAAAAGTATTAAATGCAACAGAAGTAAGTATTTTCATGGCTCTTAAATACCAAATCTGACAATTACTAACTAGGATTTCCTGCTTCCTTCCCACTTTACTGGCTTTTTGTTTTGCCATTTTCACCAAAAGAGGATCACAATGGGAGGAAGAAGGCCCTCCTTCTTAAATACCCAGAATTATTCTGAAATCATTCCTCAGTCTCTTGCTCCTTTTCATTTCCACCATTCTTGCTTTTTCGCTTTACAGGGATTTGTCTTTTTTAAAAATTAAATATATAACAACAATAATAATGATCTGTTCTCCCACTTAAAAAAAAAACAACCCAGCTTACATCTTTATAAATTCCCAGTCTGCTGCATCAAATGCTACATATAAGGAATGCCAATGCTTATTTCTATTTGATACTTAAAACAAATCTCTAATTATGAGAGAGGTCAAACTGATGCCTTCTCAAGAACAAAAAGCAGCACATTTCTGTAGTATAAACAGGCCGAGACAAAGGTGAAATCTTGAATAAAGACGCTGCCATTCACTAGAATTTAATTCACGGCCCATTTGTAACTGTACTGCTTGACAAGTAGATCACGTGTCTGGGTATGACACTCAGGTCCGTCGTCTGCTCCTCGATCTATTCCTCAGGAAGCAAGTCTGCATTTTAGAAAACTAACCAATAAATGACAGACAAAGGATACACACACTAAGAGACATTTCCAGGAGGAAGTGAGATGCTTCAGAGGAGATCTTAGAAAAGGAAAGCAGGGGCGCCTGGGTGGTACAGCGGTTGGGCGTCTGCCTTCGGCTCAGGGCGTGGTCCCGGCGTTATGGGATCGAGCCCCACATCAGGCTCCTCCGGTGTGAGCCTGCTTCTTCCTCTCCCACTCCCCCTGCTTGTGTTCCCTCTCCCACTGGCTGTCTCTATCTCTGTCGAATAAATAAATTTTAAAAATCTTGAAAAGAAAAGGAAAGCAAAGATGCAGAAAAATGCTGTCTTAGAGGCCAAGTCTGCTCATGTACTCAGTCACCAGAATGCATAAATGATAAAAATTATTATTTACTCAAAAGAGAGAAAGTTATCTGAATGGTGGGAGAGAAGTGAAGAAAACCCAAGGTTTGGAGACTGATTTTTAATAACTGGGATAATTTCATAAAATCTATGTTAAATAATTTTGTCAGAGCCAGTAATACATTCCAAAATGCTCAATGTGCAAATAAGAAAACTGATTCTCTATGTATAAACACAGATACATATATATGCATATCTATCTTTTTTTCTCTTTTTTAATAGAATGAGGACAGAGTCTGTCACTGAGGACTACAAGGTCAGTTCTCTGGACCCAGTTATAATGTGATTATTTCTTTAGTAACTAACTGCTATTCATAAAATGACCCAACTTTAGTAAGGAATAAAAGCCATGTACAAACACACCCAAGGGCCTGTTCTTAGGTTCCTAAAAACAAAAAGCAGACGCTGCTAAGTACAAAAAATGAGAAGGGCATACGCACCATTAATATCAAAGATTCATGAAAATCTAGAAGGGGTTCAGACTAGCTATCATTCATTCATTCAAAAAACATTACTAAGGAACTAAGTGCCAGGCAGAGTGGACATAAAAATAAAAAGACAATAATCCTTTGCAAAAAAAAGAATCTTTCACTCATCTGTGTCAAAGAAAAACTAGAGCTGGACAGTAGTTAAAGCAGTAAAAAACAGTTTTTAGTCAGAACTATTGCAATAGGGGAAAAGAGTCCTCAGTATAGAACTGGGCTCAATTCTGAATACATCATGGGCAAGTGGAAATTTATAGCCAAGGACTGTGGTGGGGGTTAATGGATGGAAAAGTACTAAGAGGAAACATCAGGAGAAGGGGGGATTCTGACTAAACCAACCTAACAAGATTCTTGCTAAAGGCAGGCCAGGGTGATGAGACGTAACCTGGAGTGGTGAAAGAAGAACCTGATCAGATATGAGGGTGATCAGATACTGAGGGTGGGGGATTCTTGCTAAAACTGGATCTTATAACAAAGCACACAGATGGGCCTAAAAGAAGGTTCAGGAACCTGCCTAAAGTTTGGTCAAAGAATTTTTGTCATTTGGCATGAGAGGTGTCAGGTAAGCGGTAAGAATGATGGCTTAATTTACAAGTTCAATTAGTCAGAGACTGATAGGTATACATATTAGATCCCTTACTATTTTCTATTCTTTGTGGTCATTTATCAAATTCCTTTGCTAGACAAGTCCAGAGTACAGGCAAGAGCACAAAAAAGAGGGATTTAAAGTCTTGGTAAAAGATCTGACAAGGACAAAGTTTGAAGCTAATAATCACAATTTACTTTGTGCATCAAAAAGTAAATATGGTCAGCTTTAAAATTCATCAATGCACTGGGGCGCCTGGGTGGCTCAGTTAAACATCTGACTCTTGGTCTCAGCTCAGGTCTTGATCTCAGGGTCATGAGATCAAGCCGTGCTTTGGGTTCCACACCGGGCATGGGGCCTACTTAAAAACAAAACAAAACAAAACCAAAACATTTAAAATTCATCAATTCACTGAATACTTTATTCAGTGCCTACCCCACACTCTAGGCCCCAGAATTCAACAGTGAATGAGACAGACAGTGCTTACTTATACTCTAAAACGAAGAGACAAACACTAAGCAAGTAAACAAAATAATTTTAGATTAATAGCAGGTAACTGCTATGAAAGAAATGAAATGGTGATATGTTAGTGGCTACGGGCAGGCTATTTTAGTTTCATAAATAAAAAAAAAAGAAATGGCTGTATTATCTGCGACCAAAAAGGGAACAGCGTAGAATATAGAGATCTAGGTTAAAACTTCTGGAAGGCTTTCCTCTCATTACAGCTGATTTTCAGTAACTATTTATTGATTTAATATGAAGCCAATATTCAAGTACACTCTGCTGAGAGTCTACATTTATCTTCCAGTTTTTTCACAAAGCTGCCGGCTGGGTCCACAAAACAATTGCTATCCAGGTATTTATCTATTTAAAGCTAAACATGTTTGACGTTATTTTAAATACATATTCTTAAGACATATTTTAAGTACATACTTTACAACTACTTTGTGCCTAGGGCACTTGATGTGACTATACCCAACCAACTCTGTGCTTTCCTTATCACCCAAATAACACAGAGGAGGCTCCATAGCTTTTGGTTAGAGTGTTAAAAAATGGGGAGAAGGAAGATTATTTGTCAAGTTAACCCTTTATTGGCCCTTGAAAACAAAACTGAGGCCAGAGCTGTTAAGATGTATTTTCAAGAATAAAAGAACGCAGCAGAAGGGGGCCTGGCTGGCTTCGCAGGTAGAGCATGTGACTCTTGATCTCAGGGTTATGAGTTCAAGTCCCACATTGGGTGTGGAGCCTACTTAAAAAATAAATGAAATAAAATAAAATCTTAAAAAAAAAGAAAGCCACAGAAATTCTTATACCTTCATATAAGACTTTTGGGAGTACATATTTGAATAATCTTTCTGGAAAGCAATCTGGCAGTATTTATATTGTCTTAAAATGGTTTGTATCCCTTGAACAAATCATTCTTTTTTCAGCACTTTACTCTGAGGTTAAAGCCCAAAACATGACCACTTATACATTAAAATGTTCATCATAGTCCTATTTATAACAATAAGAAAAATGTTTAAGAAGAATGGATCAATGTAAGATACTGTCTGACACTAGACTATATTTAAGAATAACGTTCCTGGGGCAGCTGGGTGGCACAGTGGTTAAGCGTCTGCCTTCGGCTCGGGGCGTGATCCCGGCGTTGTGGGATCGAGCCCCACGTCAGGCTCCTCTGCTATGAGCCTGCTTCTTCCTCTCCCGCTCCCCCTGCTTGTGTTCCCTCTCTCGCTGGCTGTCTCTATCTCTGTCAAATAAATAAATAAAATCTTTAAAAAAAAATAAAAATAAAAGAATAACATTCCTGAAAGCTATTTAATGACATAAGAAAATGCTATACATTCTGTGGGGAAAAAAGCAGAACATAAAATTGCATATGCACCATAATTCCAAATCTACAAAAAAGCAAACAAAATAGGGGCGCCTGGCTGGCTCAGTCGGTAGCACACGCAACTCTACGACTCTTGATCTCGGGGTCATGAGTTCAAGCCCCACATTGGGCATAGAGCCTACTGAGAAAAAAAAAGCAAAGAGAATAATAAGCATAGAAAAAGATAAAGGAATTAGCATCAAACGTTAATAATGGTTATCTCTAGATAATGGTATTCCAGGTAATTTTGTTTTCTTCTTCATACCTTCAGTATTTTCCAAAGTCTACAATGATCACAGATTGCTTTTAAAAAATAAAAATAAATAATCTAGTGTAATCTAATTTAAAAAAATGATCTGCATAACTTAAAAAAAAGTCTATGAGTTAAAAAAGGTCCACATCTGCTCGACTCTTCTAAAGCACTAAACAGTATATTTACAAATCATGTAAGGTTGTTCATTCTCTACTACAAAGCAACAGAGCCAACTGACAAATTAAGTTCAAAATGGACTACAAAAAAAATCTTTCTAAAATTATAAACTAGCAGCTTCATATAGAAATAGACATGGTGGAAACTTAAAACATATCGATACACAGGGTAATCAAGCAGTTCAAGATAGTTCCTCCTTTGTTACCTTCAAGGACCCATTTTCAGAATCCTATGAATGCTCCCTAACGAGTATTACTTATATTAAACACTTAGAAATTGCCCCAGCCATTCATCACAAAGAGAATAAAGAGAGCTGAAACCAAGCTTAGCAGGTATTAAATGCCTTTCAGCTCAGCTATAAACAAGCTAAAAAATGTAGACAGGCACCCAAACAGAGCTCTAGGGGCTCCATTCCCTTATGATTAAAAAGAAAGAAATTATATACAAACAGTTCTCTTCCAAGAACATAACTTTGGATACCAAGTTTCAGACTCTAAAATAATTTAGCTGCTGCTAAGCAAAGAGTACAAACACCAAAGGTCTCTACCACAGCAATCTCAACATTTTATTCTCCACAGGATACTCAGTGTTGCTGTGATTTGCATTACATCTAGAAAATTGATTTAAGGAAAAGATGCCAATAAACATATGAACTGTGAGACTATAATGCACATTATGTGAGTCTCAGAAAACAAAGAAGACTCAAGTTTTACTAGGTAGAAGATTATTTAGGAATTGAAATTTCTGTTCATAAATTCTGGGTTTGTTTCCCACTGTATTATTTAGCATAAAAACAGTTTAGCATATATTATTTCACTAGTAGGTAAACCAACTGCCCCAAAGGGATTATATAGAAAGCACATATAACACTATAATCTTAAACTAACTTGCTTTACTGTTTTATATCAGGGTTTTTGTAATGCACTTTGCTAACAGACTGGAAAACTGAGGTAGAGAGTTATAAAAAAAAAAAAAATAGACAAAAGATGAGCCAAGAGGTTGAGGCTGACCTGAATACTAGTTACCTATTCTCACACACCTCAAAGAAAATACAAAAATGGACAGCACATCTTTTTAGAACTCCTAAAATTTGTACAATAACCTGCATATTGTGTAACTACTTCCAACTGAATTGTGTTATTTCCAAAAATTTACACACAATAGGTGCTTCTTATGTTTATTATACAAACAAAATGTCCAGAAATATGAATTGGAGGGACTACAAATTCTTGGAGCATTATTTTTGTCTAGGAAAATTAAACAATGTTCATAGTTTTAATATTAAGAGAGTGTGTGTGTGTGTGTGTGTGTGTGTGTGTGTATACTTTGTGTGTGTGTGTGGGGGCAGCAAAGTAAAGTTTATTGAGTTATAGTAAAAAGCTCTCGAAGAGGGAAGGGACCCGAGAGGGTTGCCCAACATTAAGTATATTTTATTATAATAATTTTTAAATTCATAATCCAGTTACCGTGTATGTCAAGGATTGGCAAACTTCAGTCCGTGGGCCAAATCCAGCCTGCCACCTGTTTTAGTATGGTCCACAAGCTAAGAATGGTTTTTACATTTTTAAATAGTTGAAAAAAAAACAAAAAAAGAATATTTCATGGCACATAAAAATTATATGAAGTTCAGATTTTAGTGTCCATAAACAAGTTTTATGGGAATATAGCCATGCTTACCCTTTGCATGCTGTCCATGGCTTCTTAGGTGCTACAATGGCAGAGTTGAGTAGTTAAAAACAGATCTCATGCCTGCAAAGCCTTATTTACTATCTGGCCTTAGTTTGCAGACTCCTGGTATTTATAAATAACTATTATTAATTAAAATACATGGTTAATTAGGAGATCCCAATTATGACAAATGTCAGAGTGTATGTGTTAATCATTAATAAGAACTTTTATAATGTGACTATTCAAGTACTAATTTCTTTTTATTTGACTACAAATTTTAGAAATTAGGTTTTCTTTCTTTTCTTTTTTTAAAGATTTTTATTTATTTATTTGACAGAGAGACAGCAAGAGAGGGAACACAAGCAGGGGAGTGAGGGAGGGAGAATCAGGCTTCCCGCCGAGCAGGGAGCCCGATGCAGGGCTCCATCCCAGGACCCTGGGATCATGACCTGAGCCGAAGGCAGGCGCTTAACGACTGAGCCACCCAGGTGCCCCTCTTTTCTTTTTTTTTTAATATGGGGCTCCAACTCACAACTGGGAGATCAAGACTTGAGCCATGATCAAGAGCCAGACACTTAACCCACCAAGCCACCCAGGCGTTCCCCCCCTTTTTTAATTTAAGTCATCTCTACACCCATCTTGGGGCTCGAACTACAACTCAAGAATACTACGCTCTTCTGACTGAGCCAGTCAGGTGCTCAAGAAAATTAGGTCTCCAGGGGCGCCTGGGTGGCACAGCGGTTAAGCGTCTGCCTTCGGCTCAGGGCGTGGTCCTGGCGTTATGGGATTGAGCCCCACATCAGGCTCTTCCTCTATGAGCCTGCTTCTTCCTCTCCCACTCCCCCTGCTTGTGTTCCCTCTCTCGCTGGCTGTCTCTATCTCTGTCGAATAAATAAATTAAAAAATCTTTAAAAAAAAAAATAAAAAAAAAATANGTTCCCTCTCTCGCTGGCTGTCTCTATCTCTGTCGAATAAATAAATTAAAAAATCTTTAAAAAAAAAATAAAAAAATAATAAAAAAAAAAAGAAATTAGGTCTCCTAAAAATAAGGTTAATCAAGCTAGCTCCACAGTTCTCAACCTTTAGCATGTTCACCTGGGCACCCTGAAAAATATGGATTTCTACGCCTCCTGGATTTTCTTGGCTTTGGAGCCCAAGAATCGACACTTTAGAGCTTACGGTTCTTCCATATAGTAAATGGCTGTTATTTTTTCAATTTGGTACTAAAAGACAGCAGTTCTCAAAGTGGGCTCCAGGGATCCCCATAGATTCCTAAGACCCCGTCAGAGGGTTCATGGTGTTCAGGTCATACATGGATAAAAAAATCTATTTAAAGGTCAAGATAGGCTAATTCATTTTAATGTAACAAAGTATTGAACATTGAGAGATGTGGTTTCAGATTCTACACAACAGCTAACCTTTAAGAAACCATCACATTTTGGATTCTGGTATAGTATCAAAGAAGAAAGACTATCTACAATTATCTGAAAATAATTTTCCTTTTCCTGGGCTCCTGGGTGTTTCAGTCGGTTGAGTATCGGACTCTTGGTTTCTGCTCAGGTCATGATCTCATGGGTTGTGGGACCAAGTCCCACATCCAGCATCTGCTTGAGGATTCTCTTCCTCCGCCCCTCCCCTCCTCAAATAAAGAAATCTTTAAAAATAAATCTTTCCTTTTCCTATTAGTATCTGCGTGTGAGCCCAAGTTATCATCATATACTTCAACCAAAGACAACATATTGTAACGCACTGAATGCAGAAGCAGATTTGAGAATCCAACTGCTTTCTATTACGTCAGGCATTAAAAGATTTAAGGCCCTGCCCCTAAATTTTTTTGACACTATAATAGTTATTTATGTTGTTACTTTAAATATTTTTTCAATTTCTCCATTTTAATTTCTTTTTTTTTTTTTAAGATTTTATTTATTTATTCGACAGAGATAGAGACAGCCAGCGAGAGAGGGAACACAAGCAGGGGGAGTGGGAGAGGAAGAAGCAGGCTCATAGCTGAAGAGCCTGATGTGGGGCTCAATCCCGTAACGCCGGGATCACGCCCTGAGCCGAAGGCAGACGCTTAACCGCTGTGCCACCCAGGCGCCCCTCTCCATTTTAATTTCTAAAATGCTCAATATCAATAGATACAACCAAGACAAACCAAAGCCCTTTGGAATCCCGAACAATTATTAAGAGTATAAAGGGGTAGGTACTGAGACCAAAAGCAGTTTGAGACGCGCTGCTTTAAGAAATACACAAACAGTAGAGTACCCTGGATTGACCAACGAGAAGGTTAAAATTAATTTCTGGATTTGGAGCTCTAACATGCAGGGACAGGTTTCAAAAAAAGGAGCCAGCTTAAATAGACCAAATAGTTTTGCAGCAAATGACTGAAAACAGATGGGAATGAGAATTAGGCTGAATCACAAGTTAGGCAACACATGGCCAAAGCTCAGAACCTATCTGGAAACACTTCATATAGGCAACTACTGGACTAGAACTTTTTTTTAAGTCTCTCTAAGCTTTTGGAGGATTCAAGGAACTATTTTAAGCTATCCTCAGAAAGGTTAATAAAGCAAAAAAAAANAAAAAAAAAAAAAAAAAAAAAAAAAAAAAAAGAAGCAACAACTTGCTAAAGTGACAGCAGGAAGCAGATTTAGAAATAACTACAGAACATTATACCTGTCTATGTTTGGCCTCAATATGCATTTTAGAAGTTGAAAAATTCCTGGAAACAGGTAGGCTGTCAAAAATCTAATGCTCTGTTTTGGGTTTTTTTCCTACTCATTTTCAGATAAAGTATCATCCCTAAAATAATACAGCAATAGCAATCAACCCCAAAACACTAAACTTTAAGGATAAATTTTAAATCTTCATGGACTTAATTTTTTTTATGGACTTAATTTAAATAGACTGCTAACAACAATAAACCTGATAGACCTTAATATTAAATCCTAGTATGAGTTCGGTCCTAGATAGGAAATTGCTACAATATCCCATAATGACAATCATGGAGATGCTTAGAAATTCTCAAGGAAAAAGATCTATTCTAAGACTGTCCACATACTGGCAACACAGTGATCTATTTGGGGTATTCTAATGCTCACTGACTGACTTTCAACAGTCCCAAACAGAGATGTGTAAAATATCAGCAAACTACTGCTTGCCCGAAACTTAAAAAAATAAAGAAAATGGTGCTACAGGAGACAAGTTACTACCAGAAATACCAGAAAAACCATGTTAAATAAAACCAACATGGTGTTACTCAAGTTTGATAAAGCTTATATAAACATTACTAGCAAGAAACTTGGTGCCAACACAAATCATGTACAGCAGTCATATGTTCTAGTCAATAAATCATCCTGTTTTTATAATATATATTCCTTTTCAGAAAAATGATTATGCTCTATTTTTTAATCTGAAAAAAAAAGTAATTTTTCTACTGCATGGTAAATTTTAAGTCCCAAATACAATCTGACCAATTTAGCATATAAATCTTCTTTGTCCACTATGTCAGCAAGAAGCACTACACCAGATAAGATATTAATAGGTAATTCCACTCAGAACAAGTTGGATTTTGTGAGAAGGTGGAGCAATGGCAGAACAACAGTTTCATAGGAGCCCCAGCCACAAGCTCACAAAGTGACTTTTTAAGCTAAATCTTAGCTCCTGTTATACTTTCATAAGTTTATGTTTATTAAGAATAAATGCATTCTTGGGGCACCTAGGTGGCACAGCGGTTAAGCGTCTGCCTTTGGCTCAGGGCGTGATCCCGGCGTTGTGGGATCGAGCCCCACATCGGGCTCCTCCACTATGAGCCTGCTTCTTCCTCTTCCACTATCCCTGCTTGTGTTCCCTCTCTCACTGGCTGTCTCTATCTCTGTCGAATAAATAAATAAAATCTTAAAAAAAAAAAAAAGAATAAATGCATTCTTAAATAGAAAAGAGAAACTTTTTTTTTTAAGTAAACTCTACACCCAATGTGGGGCTCGAACTCACAACCCAAGACCAAGGGTCGCATGCTCCACTGACTGACCCAGCCAGGCATCCCAAAAAGAGAAACTTTTTACATACTCGGGTTTCAAATATATGAGAACATTTAGGATTAAAATTATACAACACATGAGACAAAGCTAACAAAGTGAAGTTGTGAGTCTGTAATGAGTTTTGTTCTCCGATTAAGTGTTCTTACATCCTTCATAAGATTACTGTAGGGAAAAAAATTACTGTAGTAATTCACATTTGCCTTAGTTGGGAATCTTTCCTAGATGTCTGCCTACAAAGTTTTTTTTAAAAACTAAATAACAAATTTGTCTTTTCATAAAAGTTTTCCTGAAATATAGCACTCATCCTCCCTCTCTAGGAAGCCAAGCAGTATACTTTTATTCTCCAAACTAAACTGAATTTTCTTCATTGTACACAAGCAGTGGGTATATTATTCAGACACCCCCACCACACACACACACACACACACACACTTTCTAAACAAAAGGATAAAGAGAAGGAAAGAAAACAAAATACTATGGCTTAAGGGGGAGGGGGAGACAAACAAACGTTTTTCAACATGAAATATTTTAAGACATGAAATGACTCCAATGCAAAATTTTGTTGTTGTTGTTGATTCTTGTTTTGTTTCTTGCTCAAAGGAGTTATTTCTTGACATTTATGTTCCTTACTTTCTGTTTAGCCATTCCCACTAGGTCAGTAGAACCACTTCAATTGCATTTTCTTTACAGTCTATTTTTCTTCCTGATTCTTCAATAGTAAGTTCTTTGATCTGAGTTTCTATTTATGAATGTTTGGACTGGAAAGGACCTTGAGGGGTCATCAAGTCCATCCTTCTGCTTTCCAGGAGAATTCATAACTAAACAATCTCAAATGGATGAGAAGCTATCAAAAGATGCACCCTGTCCCTAACAGCACGCTACTCCATTCTGCACAGACATTTCCATTCACAATTTGCAATTTTCTAAAAGTGAAAGTAAAAATTAAAACCCCAAAAGAGGAAGGTGCTTTAAAAATGCATTTATCAGCTAAAATTGCTCAAACACAGGTTCAACTATCAGGTCTAAAATTAACACACAGGAAAGTTGTTGGCTGCCAACACAGTCTTTAGTCCCTAGAGATGTCTCCTGATGTTCTGGGTTATTTCTAGCACAATTTTACCTACAGCACAGAGCATGACAAACTTAGCCTACCACATCAATAAACTGTAATTATAAAAGGCAACTATATGTGTGTGTGTGTGTGTGTGTGTGTGGTATGGTGTATTTTTTCTTACAGGCAGTGTAGGTTTTTATTCCAAACAAAATGAAAAGTTGGGACTAAACTGGAGATGTCAATATTATGGGGAGGCTAGGATATAACTGTTACATGGACAACAGTTTAATTTTTTAATATGTAACTTAAAATGTTACTTAAAATGCCATGTCTTGGGGTGTGTGGGTGGCTCATTCATTAAACCTTCTGCCTTCAGCTCAGGTCATGATCCCAGGGCCTGGTATCGAGCCCCACATTGGGCTCCCTGCTCAACGGGGAGCCTGCTTCTCCTTTTCCTTCTGCCTGCTGCTCCCCTTACTTGTGTTCTCTCTGTCAAATAAATAAAATCTTTAAAAAAAGGGGCACCTGGGTGGCTCAGTCGTTAAGCATCTGCCTTCGGCTCAGGGCGTGATCCCAGGGTCCTGGGATCAGCCCAGCATTGGGCTCCCTGCTGTGCTGGGAGCCTGCTTCTTCCTCTCCCACTCCCCCTGCTTGTGCTCCCTCTTTCGCTAGCTGTCTCTCTCTCGCTGTCAAATAAATAAATAAAATCTTTTTTTAAAAATCTTTAAAAAATTAAAATAAATAAAATAAAATGCCAAGTCTTCCTAAAAGATTCCAAAACAGAATTTCAGCTGATGACACAAAATATGCAACTATGCAGAAACACTGCTAATCATTCTAGAATTATTTAAAAAATCAAAAATAAAGGAAGCAGGACCAGCAATGTTGGAAATGGGGGGGGGCAATTATACTTAAAAAAATAGGGGAATTATTAAATAGATGTCTTATAAACAACTGGCAAGTAATGCAGTGATTTATAAACACTAGCATGACCTAGCTAGGTAGCAACTAATGTCTAACTTCATTTCATTTTTTAACAGGTCACTAGCCTAGGAGCTTAGGGGTAGGTCAGAGACAATATATTTAGATTTCAACAGGATACCTCTTAATATTTCACAGGAAATATAAGTTAGATGATAAAACAGAAGGTGGATTCATAATTGTATTTTACCCAAAAGGTTGATTAATGGAATATCAACGTAATGATAGCATGCTGATGTTATATGGCACTGCTCCACCCTTATATATTTCTGCCAGTGACCTAAAACAAAAACATAAGTGTTTATGTCTCATTTATCAAATTTATCTATCAATGATACAAACATGAGTTTATGATATGAGGAATGGATAAAAGGCCAAACAAAATTATTAAGCTAAAACAATAAACCCAAATTCACAAGATGACAATTACAAGGAAAT
This sequence comes from Ailuropoda melanoleuca, assembly GCF_002007445.2. Lineage (NCBI taxonomy): Eukaryota > Metazoa > Chordata > Mammalia > Carnivora > Ursidae > Ailuropoda > Ailuropoda melanoleuca. The sequence goes on from NC_048233.1 coordinate 43,106,817, forward strand.
GTAAGGTAATCAATAACATTTAAATCAATTACACAAATTAACGCGATCTTAGGCTTTAAGAATAGAGGTATAGAGCACAGCAGAAAAGGGGCCATACTCTCCCCTGTACTTTGTATTGATCAGATTATACCCGAGGTGTTAGATTTCAGATCTAGATAAGAAACCCTAAATACAGGCAACCCGGTTGATGAGGAGCCTGAACTTTATTAAAAATGGTCACATAAGGAATGGCTGAAATGACTTGGGATATTTACCCCACTACATAACTGTCATCAAACACTTGAAGGGCTACCATGCTGACAAGGAATTAGGTTTATTTATTGTAGCTGCAAATGGCAGAACTAAACAGCTTTAGCACAATGTAAAGAATGTCCTAAAAGTAGACCTCCAATAATGGAACAGGGCATCTGTGAAGTGGGGACCTCTTGCTTATAGCATTAGGAAGAGAAAAGATCCACCTGCCAGGAATTCCAAATGTGATGTATTTTCACATTTCATGAATATACCTGGTCCCAAAAGAAACCTCCTGCAGGAAGGCAACATTCAAAAACCAGATGCTTAAAAATTGTTTTCTTCGACATGTTTCTAAACAGATGGAAGACCTTCTTTTTTTAAGTTTATTTTTTTAGTATTCTCTACACCCAACGTGGAGCTCGAACTCACAACCACAAGATCAAGAGTCACATGCTCCACCGACTAAGCCAGCCAGCCACCCGATGGAAAACTTTTTCATGAACTCTAAAATCATACTACCATTTTCAGAGAAACCAACAACAAAATAAATTAATGCCTTTTCTTTTTAAATGAATGCTGCATTTGTTTTTCTGAAAGAAACAACATCTGCACCTTAACTTAAGTACCTTTATCAAGGGATAAGGGACAATTATACGCCAGCCTGCCAGCTAGTCTCAAGAAGAGAGCGGTCTTTGTTATACATTTACATGGCAATGCTATTTGCTCCACCTAAAACTTCCTTGCAAGAAGAAGGCTCCTCCTTATCAGACGTGGATGAGGCTGCTGTAACACTGACTCCCTCCTCCTGCAGCCTAGGAAAAACTCAGTCTTGACATGTACAAAACAATAACTTGTGAGAACTTCAGAGCAGCTGTGTTCAGGCAAAGCCAGGGACTTGACTTGAGGCAAAGTAGTAGCTTAAGAACTGGTTGAAAAAAACAATTTTCATTTTGAGTTGGAAGTGGGGAGAGGAAAGAAAAAGGACGTATAGTAGCAGTAGCCATTAACATCTGAAAGCCATGGTAGACAAAAATGCTTAAAAATTACAACACTGAAACTATCACAGGATATAACCTTTGATCCACAAGTTTAAAGATGAGCAGTGTTAAAACCCCTAGCTTTCTGCTAGGTGTTAACACTAATGAGATTAAAACAAACAAACAAACAACTTGCACTTAATAGCGCCCAAGTTAAAGCCATCACAATTTGAGAATGGAAGAATAAAACAAGAGACTTTGCTCTTCCATTGGATATTTTTTGTTCTGCTGCCAGGCAGACTGTGAAAATGTCTGAATATCCAACAGCACTGCTCTGAATGTAAAATACTGGAACCCAATTCAGTAATTAATGCTAACGGGTCAGTAATTAATTGGTCTCAACGTGTTGTAGGGGCAACTTTCTGGCCAGGAAAAAAAGCTTCAAATGGTTGCTGAAAACCAAAGGTTAATACAAAGCAACATACTCTGGTTTCTCTTCATGTAACAGCTTTACCGGCATTTCAGACATTATTTTGCTTCTCAAAAGTAAAAGAGAAGGATGTAAAAGACAAATCTATGCAGTAGCAAAGAAGTTCTTAATTGGCTGTATTAGTTCAATTCATTATTAAATAATACACAACTATCAAAAAAAAGGGCAAAGGCTTGTCCCTTTGCTGTACAGAATTAACAAACTGGTAAGGCTACTTAGCATAGCTGCCAAACTTTTCTTTAGCTTCTTTTCTTACAGACATGTTATATTTCGCAATAGTCTCCACTTACCTTACATCCTCCATGTTTAAATACAAATTGTGTTTGATTTCCCCAACCCCTGCCCTAAGATATTATGACATATCTTTAACTTCTGAGTTTAGACACAAAGGAAGAAACTGAAAATTTTTCACTTTCGTGAAATAGATGTCCGTCTTATTTACACCATTAAAAAATATATAATATAAGCTAACTAAAACTAACGCAACCATCCATTTAACAACTCCAAGAATATGAGTGGATAAGACACACATTTAACAAGACAAACTTCAGTTTGGTATATTTTTCTGTGCTTAGAATAACCGTGAAGACCAATGTCTTTACAAGAATTCTTACACTACTGCAAAGTTTTTAAATAAAGAATCAAGTGAGCTTGCCCAGAAAACTTTACACACACCCCCACAAACCTACACTTACTGTGACACAACCTTCGGAGATACTAAAACACCCTCTATTAAGTAGAAAACAAACTTTTAAAGTTAGGAAAGTAGCAACACAGCAATCTGGGTAGGAGGTGCCCTAGGTAATAAACACCCCAGTCAGAGAACATAACAAGCAATTCCGAGCAACATATGACTCCCAGTGGGGCTCCAACCTGGTACAACTCAAGGCCCAAGCCCCCATCCCTGAATTTAGGAAGAGATAAGTGTAGGAAGAGGAAGAGAGGGAGAAAGGAAATCAGAATAGAAGCGATGAAAGTGTTCTATTTTTCTCCTCCTGCACCCCCACCCCACTATTCTAGCAAGCTGGTCCACCAGCCTAGGTGCCACATACAGCAAAAGCCCCAAATCAACATCCTAGGCTGCTTCTGATACTTAGGCTAGAGACCCGTATATATCAGCTGTCTCCTTTCCAAACATCTCCTTTACCGCTCTGAATTCCCCTATACTCTTCCCAAAGTGATGCCTTTTGGCTCGTAAGTCCACCTCTATTAAGTCCTCCTAAACTCATTCACTGAATTTTCTCCAAATTCACACTTTCTCTCTGAAGTCATGTCCCTATTCTTTTTCATAATTCAGTCGAAATGCCAGGACTCTCATTTCCAATGGTTTACTTCTACCTGTCTCTCCAACCCAACCCAACGTTTTCACCTACTGTTCCCTACCTCCTGCCTATTACCCCTGGCTCTACAATGCCAAGCCCCTAACCCCACTTTGATAAGCCTGAGTCTTCAACCAATTTAGTACCCCTCCCCTTCCTCCCATTCCGCCCCATCCCATGATCCTCCCATTAGGCTCTACTAGACTTCCATTCCCTCAGGATTCAACTCCCCTCTCCTTGCCACGCCCTGTGCCCCCCGGGGCTACTTACCCCAAGTTCTCCCCACACTTCAGGCCTCTGGCCCCGCCTTCCCCCCCAGAGGAAGGAGGCGGTAGGAGGGAGAGTGGAGGGGCGGCACTCCGCAAGGTAAAGACGATCTCTCATTAGTGTTCATCGCCGCCAATCGTAGCTTCCTTCTCTTTTATTGGTCGGCGTTAGTCCATGCCCCACCCACTTCCTCAGACAGGGCCCGGCCACCGCCTCAGCGCCCCCGTCCAACACAGACTGGGAGGGGAGACCCCGGCCTGGGACACTGAGAGTGGCCAGAGTTGAAAGAGAGACTCCGCCAGATCACGGACTAGTTAATGTTAAAAGAACTCACCCGCTGGTAGCTCCGTCGCCTCCCGCCCGCCCGCGTTCGTTCCCACAATCTGTCTCCAGCTCCTTCTTTCCCCCCTCAGCGGAGCAGATACTTTCTTCTCGTCCGGCCAGGGGCGCTCACCTCTCGCGAGATGTTGGGGGGCGGGGAGGAAGGGCGAGATCCGTAGGCCCTAAGTTGGAAAGGGGCCGAAAGGCGGGGCTCCGGAAAAAAGAAGGGGCTGGGCTTTTGGTGGGCCGGGCTGGACTGGAGAGAGAGGCTGAGCGAACGGGGTACATACAGGTGACACGTGTTGGGCCGTGGAATGAAGGGGTGAAAGAAAAACGAAAGAGAATCCATTCAGGTGCCCGTACTAGTGGAGATCCAAAAGGTGAAGTAAAGGCAACTGGCTGGCCCAGCGGGAACAGCTTGTGATTCTTCATCTTGGGGACATGAGTTCAAGCCCCACGTTGGGTATAGAGATTACTTAAACCAAAAGCTCGTAAGAGGACGCTCAAAAGGGGAAGTAAATATTCTAGAGAATGAGATTATTTGAAAGGAGCGCACTTTCCCCCCCCCACCGGCCTCCCTTAAGGAGAGCACTTTAAAAACAAGAGAAGATAATACCTCAATGAAGCTGTTAAAAAAAAAAATGGGGGACCCCCCACCACGCCGATACACAAGGGGATTCAGGTTTCCAAACAGTCGAATAACTGCATTTTCTTCTTTGCACTTTGAATAATATTACTGTGGCCATAACTCTGCTGTGTGTGTGACTGCACCAGGGGTGGGGTGGAGATAATAAAGGTTCAACGGCAGGAACTGGAGGCATAAATAAACGTGCAGGTTGTTTCTACTATCCTCCAGAGTCATCACTCCCTTAGTCGAAAAGTAGTTTGAAATACCCTTAGCCCTAGAACTGGAGTGAATGTATTGGAAAAAGCAAGCCACCTACGTAGCAATCCCTATCCTGTGATTTCACTGGCCTGTAACCTTGGGTGAGATGCTTCTCTGCGTCTCTTTAACATGAGGCTAGTAAGCCCATTTTACTCAGAGTTGTAATGATCAAATGAGATAAAATACGTAAAACTGGCAATCAAAGAACACTATACTTATTACTCAGCAAGTACTTCAATAAATACTTAGCAGGACATACTATGTGCAAAGCCCTGTTCCAGGCATGGGGAGAAAAGCAGACAGACCAGGTCCCTGCTCTGGTAGAGCTTATATTTTAGTGGGGAGGGAGACAGTTGATAAGCCAATAAACACAAATATTTCAGCAGTGAAGACTGCTTCAGGGTAATGAGATACAAAGTTGGGAGGTGGGGAGGCAACTTTACTCCTGGTGAGGCCTCTTTGAAGAAGGAATGTGAACCGGCAGTTGAACTATGAGGAGGAGACAGCCTTGGGAAGATTTTGGGTGAAACATCAAATGCAAAGACTGTATTAAAATTTGTTCTCATGTGGTAACCAAGATGGTACATTTTACGTTATGTGGGGTTTTGCACAATTGAAAAAAAAACAATTAAAAAATTACCACAGTTATAAGTAGAATTAATGTACTCAAAGTACTACCTGTGGAATCTCTTTTCTCTCAGGTAACTTCCTTCTGCAGCTTTATATTACTTGACTTTCTGAACTTCCTGCCTAGGATATCATCCATGCTCACAGAACCCTCTAAAAGAAAGAATCCAAGTGATTTCTTCCTAGGTAACAAAGGTGAAACAGAAGCATAGAATCACTTATGTTCTTGTGAAGTGAATTGAGAAAAGTTGAGAGAAGTCTTGGCTTCCAATCTACTCTCCCCTAAAACAATTCCTAGTTAAAAGAATGCAGTGATAGAAACAGACCCTTAATATAAATGGGATATTTATATATAACAGAGGTGGCATTAAAAATCAGGGAGTTGTGGCTCCTGGCTGACTCAATCAGAAGAGCATGCAACTTTTGATCTCTAGGTTGTGAGTTCCAGCTCCATGTTGCATGTAGAGATTACTTTAAATAAATAAACTTAAAAAAAAAAATCAGGGGTTTCTGGCTGGCTCAGTCATGGCAGTGTGCAACTCTTGATCTCGGGGTTGTGAGTTCGAGCCCCACATTGGGTTGTAGAACAAAATCTTTTTTAAAAAGTCAGGGAGTAAAGGATTCTACAAATTGTGCTAGGACAATCGGGTATTACTCTGTACATACAAGATAATAAATATAATAGCTAACATTTATAGATCTTACGTGTTCCAGGAACTGTTTTAAGTGTTTTACATGTATTAATTCATTTCCCCCCAAATTATATCTCCAACCCGTATCTCTCCCCTGAACTGAAGACTCCAATTACCTACTTCAGAAATCCACTTGGGAAAAAAAAAAAAGAAAGAAAGCCACTTGGGTATTTAATGGTTATTTCGAACTTACCATGTCCAAAACAAATTCTTCCTCTCTCCCATGTGTCCCTTCCCTAGTCTTCTCTTACTAAAATTCCTCCATTGTTCCAACTGTATTTTTTTTAAAGATTTTATTTATTTATTTGAGAGAGAGAGAGAGAGCGTGCATGCAGGAAGGGGGGAAGGGTCAGAGGGAGAAGCAGACTCCCCACTGAACAGGGAGCCCAACTCGGGATTTGATCCTGGGACTCCAGGGTCATGACCTGAGCCAAAGGCAGTCACTCAACCAACTGAGCCACCCAGGAACCCCAATTGTATTTTTTTACTGAGACATAATTTATACACCACAAAATTCACCTTTTTAAAGTGTACAATGCCGTGATTTTTAGTATACTTGCAAAGTTATGCAACTATCACCAATACCTAATTCTGGAACATCTTCCTCACCTCAAAAAGTAAGCACATACTCACTAGTAGTCACTCCCCATTTGCCCCCCCCAACTCCTGGCAACCATTAGTCTACTTTCTGTCTCTATGGATTTGCCTATTATAGACATTTTTTATATATGGAATAATATAATATCTGACCTTCGTAGTATCTGAAAAAATGTCTGGCCCCTTTCATTTAACAATGTTTTCAAGATTCACTCATGTTAGCATGCATCAGTACTTTATTCCTTTTATGGCAGGATAATATTCCGTGGAATGGGGGCGCCTGGGTGGCACAGCGGTTAAGCGTCTGCCTTCGGCTCAGGGCGTGATCCCGGCGTACTGGGATCGAGCCCCACATCAGGCTCTTCTGCTGTGAGCCTGCTTCTTCCTCTCCCACTCCCCCTGCTTGTGTTCCCTCTCTCGCTGGCTGTCTCTATCTCTGTCGAATAAATAAATAAAATCTTTAAAAAAAAAAATATTCCGTGGAATGGATATACCAATTTTTGTTTATCCATTCATCAGTTGATGGAAATTTGGGCTGTACCCACTTTTTGGCTATTATAAATAATTTTGCTTTGAACATCATATACAAGTTTTAATGTGGACATTGTTTTCAATTCTCATCATATATACCAAGGAATGGAATTGCTGAGTCATATGGTAGGTTTTTATTTAACTTTTTGAGAAGCTGCCAAACTTTTCGAAAGCAGCTGCACATTTTACATTCACACCAACGATGTATGAACGTTCTAATTTCTCCACATCCTCACACTAACACTTTTATTTTATTGTCCATCTTTCTGATTCTTGCCATCCTAGTGGGTGTGAAATGGTATCTCACTGTAGTTTTTATTTACATTTCCCTGATGACTAATAATATTGAATGTCATTTCATGTGCCTATTGGCCGTTTATATGTCTTTGGAGAAATGTCTATTCAGATCCTTTGCCTCTTTTGTAATTGGGTTATTTGACTTTCTATTATTATTTTATTTTATTTTATTTTATTTTATTTTATTTTATTTTATTTTATTTTATTTTAGAGAGAGAGAAAGTGCACATGCACATGAGCAGCAGGAGGGCAGGCATGGACAAGGCTGAGGAGAGAGAGAATCTTAAGGAGGCTCCATACTTAGCACGGAGTCCAAAGCAGGGCTCAATTTCAAGACCCCAAGATCATGATCTTAGCTGAAATCAAGAGTCGGTCACATGTCTTTCTATTATTTAGTTGTAAAAGTACTTTATATATTCTAGATACTAGATTTATCAGATATATGATTTGCAAATATTTCCTCCCATTCTATGAGTTGTCTTTTCACTTTCTGATGGTGTTTTCTGAAACACAAAAGTTTTTTTTTTTCCAAACAGTTCTGGTGTCTTTTATTTTTTTAAGGAATCTCTCCACCCAAAGTAAGACTTGAATTCGTGACCCCAAGATCAAGAGTCCCATGTTCTACTGGCTGAGCCACCCAGGTGCCTTGAAGCACAAAAGTTTTTAATTTCAGTAAGGTCCAATATATTTTATTTTTTTGCTTGTTTGGACTGTTGGTGTGCTGCCTAATCCAAGATCACAAAGGTTTACACTTCTATTTTCTTCTAAAATTTTTATAGATTTAGCTCTTGTATTTAGATCTTTGACCCATTTTAAGATAACTTTTTGTATATAGTATAAGGTCCGATTTCATTCTTTTGCAAATAGATACTCAGTTGTCCCAACATCATTTGTTGAAAAGATTATTCTGTCCCCGTTGAATTACCTTGGCACTCTTATCAAAAATCATTTGGCCTTAAATATTTGGACTTATTTCTGTAATCTCAATTCTGTTCCATTGTTCCGTATGTCTATTCTTATGCTAGTATCAAAAAGGCTTGATAACTGTAGTTTTGTAGTAAGTTTTGAAATTGGGAAGTGTGAGACCACTAACTTGGTTCTTCTTTTTCAAGATTGCTTTGGATATTCTGGGTCCCTTGCATTTCCATATGAATTTTAGGATCCGTTTGTCAGTTTCTGCAAAAGAACTAGCTAAGATTTTCATGGAGATTGCATTGGATCTGTATATCAATTTGGGAAGTGTTGCCATTTTAATAATGTTAAATCTTCCAATCCATGAACAGAGGATATCTTTCCATTTATTCTGGTCTTCTTAATTTCTTTGAACTATGTTTTGTAGTTTTCAAAGTACAAATTTTTCACTTATTTTGTTAAAAGTATTTTTTTCCTTTTGATACTATTGTAAATGAAATTGTTTCCTTAATTTCATTTTCAGATTGTTTATTGCTACTGTATAGAAACACAATTAATTTTTTAAAGTAATCTTTACACCCAACATGGGGCTCAAACTGACAACCTTGAGATCAAGAGTCACATGCTGTACCAATTGAGCCAGCCAGGTGCCCTGCAATTAATTTTTATATATGATCTGTATCTTGCAATCTTGCTGCACTATTTGTGAGCTTTAATAGTTTTCTTGTGGATTCCTGAAGATTTTCTCTCAATGAGGTCATATTACTTGCAAATAGAGAGTTTTTTACTTTTTCATTTTCAATCTAGTTGCTTTTTATTTCTTGTTACTTAATTGCTGTAGCTAGAACCTCCAATAAAATTTGAATGGAAGTAATGAGTGTGAGCATCCTTGTCTGGTTCCTGATCTGGGGGAAAGATTTTAGTCTTTCACTATGAAGTGTGCTGTTAACTGAGGGCACCTGGGTAGCTCAGGCGGTTGGGCATCTGCCTTTGGCTCAGGTCATGATCTTGGGGTCCTGGGATCAAGCCTGGCGTTGGCCTCCCTGCTCAGCAGGGAGCCTGCTTCTCCCTCTCCCGCTGACCCTCCCCCATACCCTGTTCCTGCACACTCCCTCTCTCTCTCTCAAACGAATAAATAAAATCTTTTTTTTAAAGTGTGCTGTTAAATGCAAGTTTGTTGTAGATGCCCCTTATCACATTAAAGATGTTTGTTTATATTCCCAGATTGTTGAGCGTTTTTATCATGAAAGGGTGTTAGATGCATTTATGAAATACACCCATTGAGATGCTAGTGTAATTTTTCTCCTTTATTCTATTAGCATGGTGTATTACATTGGTTGATTTTCATATACTAAACCAACCCTGCATTTGGGGGATAAATCCCACTTGGTCATGGTGTATAATCCTTTTTGGATGTTGCTGTATTTTGTTCACAAGTATTTTGTAGAAAATTTTTGTATCTATATTTATAAGAGATCCTAGTCTGTAGTTTTGTTTTCTTGTGGTGTCTTTGTCTAGTTTTGGTATCAGGATAATACTGGGCCTCATAAAATGAATTTAGAAATGTTGCTCCCTCTTCTATTTTTTGGAAGAGCTTATGAAGAATTGGTGGTAATTCTTTAAATGTTTGGTAGAATTCACCAATGAAGCCATATGATCCTCTGATTTTCCTTGTGGGAAGTGTTTGTTTGTTTATATTATTACTGGTTAATCTCTACTTGTTATAGGGCCATTCAGTATATAGGTCTATTTGTATCTCCTCCTCCCCCTCCCCCTCCTCCTTCTTCTTTTAGGATTCACTTACCTGAGAGAGACAGAGAGGGGAGGAGCAGAGGGAGAGGGAGAATTCCAAGCGGACTCTGCTCTGAGCATGGATCCTGACTCGGGGCTTGATCTCACGACCCTGAGATCACGACCTGAGCCCAAACCAAGAGTCAAACACTTAATCAACTGTGCCACCCAGTGCCCCTGTATCTCTTCTTGAGTCGGTTTCTGTAGTTTGTATCTTTTTAGGAATTTTTCCATTTCACATAGGTTATCTAAGTTGTTGGCATATGCTTCATAATATTCCTTTATAATCCTTTTTATTTCTGTAAGGTCAAGGTAATGTCCCCTCTTTTATTCCTGTTTTTAGTAACTTGAATCCTCTCTCTCTCTCTTTTTTAGAGAGTGAGAGTGGGGGAGAGGGACAGGGGAGAGGGAGACAGAGAATCTGGAGTAGACTTCCCATTGAGTGTGGAGCCTGACATGGGGCTGGATCTCATGACCCTGAGATCATGACCTGAGCTGAAATCAAGAGTCAGATGATTAACCAACTGAGCCACCCAGGTACCCCAGAATCCTCTCTTTTTATTTTTGTCAGTTTTGTTAAAGTTTTGTCAATTATGCTGATCTTTTCAAAAACTCAATTTTTGGTTTCATTGATCTTCTCTATTATTTTTACATGCTGTATTTCATTCTCTAATCTCTATTATTTCCTTCCATCTACTTGCTTGCTCCTCTTTCACTTTAGCTTAGGTTATGATTTGAGGTGTTTTTTCTATTTAAAACACTCATTTATAGCTATAAATTTTCCTCTAAACATTATAAATTTCCTCTAAACATGTAGCTTTCACTACATTCCATAAGTTTTGATAGCTTATATTCTCATTTTCATTCATCTCAAAGTATTTTCTTGGGAGACCTAGGTGGCTCAGTCAGTTGGGTGGCTGCCTTCGGCTCAGGTCATGATCCCAGCTTCCTGGGATTGAATCCCACATTGGGCTCCTTGCTCAGCGGGGAGCCTGCTTCTTCCTCCACCTGCCACTCCCCCTGCTTGTGCTCTCTCTCTCTGACAAATAAATAAATAAAATCTTTTTTAAAAATACTTTTTCTTTTTTTAAAGATTTTATTTTTAGGTAATCGCTACACCCAACATGGGGCTTAAATTTACAACCCTAAGATCAAGAGTCACATGCTCTACCAACAGAGCCAGTCAGGTGCCCCTCAAAGTATTTTCTAGTTTCCTTTGCAATTTTTTCTTTGCCCTATTGGTCACATAGGAGTGTGTTGCTTAATTTCTACAAATTTGTGAGTTTCCCAAATTTCCTTCCATTATTCATTTCTAATTTCATTTTATTGTGGGCAGAGAACTTTTTTTTTTTTTTTTTTTTTTTTTTAAGTAGGCTCCAGGGCAGCCTGGCTCCTCAGCAGAGCAAGCAACTCTTGATCTCAGGGTCATGAGTTCAAACTTCACGTTGGGGGTAGACTTTACTTAATTAAAACACTTTTTAATTAAAATTAAAATAAAGTAGTCTTCACACACAACACATACAACATGGGGCTTGAACTCACA
>NC_048233.1:43118862-43152843 GCF_002007445.2 Ailuropoda melanoleuca
CCCCCTGCTTGTGTTCCCTCTCTCGCTGGCTGTCGCTATCTCTGTCAAATAAATAAATAAAATCTTAAAAAAAAAAAAAAGAAAGTGCAAAGGAGAAAATGTTGGAAGACGATACAAATTTAGAATGCAGACTAACAATTTATCAAGGCATAGAGAAGATACTCACTTTGTATAGTAAGTTTTATGACAAGAAGGCAAGCACTGTTTTTTTTTTTTAAAGATTTTATTTATTTACTCGACAGAGATAGAGACAGCCAGCGAGAGAGGGAACACAAGCAGGAGGAGNAGCCAGTGAGAGAGGGAACACAAGCAGGGGGAGTGGGAGAGGAAGAAGCAGGCTCATAGCAGAGGAGCCTGATGTGGGGCTCGATCCCATAATGCCGGGATCACGCCCTGAGCCGAAGGCAGACGTCCAACCGCTGTGCCACCCAGGCGCCCCTGTTCTTTTTTTTTTAAATAAAGATTTTATTTATTTATTTATTTATTTGAGAGAGAGAGAGTGAGAGAGAGAGCGAGCACGAGTGGTGGGGAGGGGCAAAGGGAGAGGGAGAAGCAGGCTTCCCACTGAGCAGGGAGCCTGATGTGGGGCTCAATCCCAGGATCCCAAGGTCACAACCGGAGCTGAAGGCAGACACTTAACCAATTCAGCCACCCAGGCACCCCACAAGCACTGTTCTAACTACTCTTTCATTTTTCTTTAGAGCGAGAAAGGGGGGGAGAGGAGAGGGAGAGGGAGAGAGAGAATCTCAAGCAGGCGCCACTCCCAGCACAAAGCCTGACAACCGGCTCTATCTGGTGACCTGAGCCAAAACCAAGAGTAGGACGCTCGACCGACTGAGCCACCCAGGCAGCCCTGCCTTTTTGTATTTTTTGAGTTTTTCTCTCTTTTTTTTTTTTTAAAGATTTTATTTATTTATTTGACAGAGATAGAGACAGCCAGTGAGAGAGGGAACACAAGCAGGGGGAGTGGGAGAGGAAGAAGCAGGCTCATAGCAGAGGAGCCTGATGTGGGGCTCGATCCCAGAATGCCGGGATCACGCCCTGAGCCGAAGGCAGATGCTTAACCGCTGTGCCACCCAGGCGCCCCTTGAGTTTTTCTCTTAATGCTTGCCCTGGAAACTACAATTAGCATGTTAATTTATGACAATCTTGCTTGCATTAATGCCAACATAATTTCAGTAACATACAAAAGCTTTATTTCCTTCCTCCTTTGTGCTGTTGTCATGCAAATGACATCTTTTTACATTGTATACGCATCAGCATAGATTTATCATTATTGTTTTATACGGTTGTCTTATAAATACCATAGGAGAAAAAGACAGTTACAAACAAAAATTACACTTATACTGTCTTTTATATTTATCTATGTAGTTACCTTTACTGATGTTCATTATTTCTTCATGTGGATTAGTTATTGTCTTTTGTCCTTTCATTTCAGCCTGAACAACTCCCTTTAATATTTTTTGTAGGGCAGGTTTGCTAGTGATGAATTCTTGCCATTTTTGTCTTAATTTCTCCTTTATTTAAAAAAATTTTTGAGGTTATTTATTTATTTAAGTAATCTTTACACCCAATGTGGAGCTTGAACTCACAACCCCGAGATCCCGAGTCACATGCTCTTCCAACTGAGAAAACCACGTGCCCCTTCATTATTTTTGAAGGATAGATTTGCTGAATATAGAATTTTTGGTTGATAGTCTTTTTCTTCCAGTACTTTGAATGTCACCCTACTGTCTCTGGCCTGCATGGTTTCTCATGTGAAATCATAATGACGATCCCCCCGTATGTGGTGAATCACTTCTCTACTGCTGTTTTCAAGATTCACTCTTTTTTTTGTCTTTTGACAGTGTGGTTATGTTGCGTACCGGTGTGAATCTGCTTGAGTTTTTCCTACGTGGAGTTTGTTGAACTTGGATGTGTATATTGATGTTTTTCATCAAATTTGGGAAACTCTTGGCTATTATTTTATCAAATATTCTTTGTCTTTTTTTAAATCCTCTATTCTTTCCATGTACACTTGGAGTATTACAGGTCTCTGAGGCTCTGTTCATTTTTCTCCATTCTTTTTTCTTGTTCCTCAAACTGGATAATCTCAATTGACCTGCCTTTAAACTCAGTATTTCTACCTTTTGTCTGCTCAAATCTGTTGAGCCCTCCTAGTGAATTTTTCATTTTAGTTATTGTACTTTTCAACACCAGAATTTGGCTCTTTTAAAAATAAGTTCTGTATTTTTATTGATATTCTCTATTTTATCAGTCATTCTCTTTATTTCTTCATACATGGTTTCTTTTAGTTGTTTGAATTTTTTATTTTTAAAATTTCTATTTATTTATTTATTTACTTATTTACTTACTTACTTACAAAGTAATCTCTACACCCAATGTGGGACTTGAGCTCATGATCCCAAGATGAAGAATCAAATGCTCTACTGACTGAGCCAGGTGCCCCTGAATATATTTTAAATGGTTGCTCAAAATTCTTTGTCTAGTAAGTCCATGCCTTTCTTTTCTTTTTTCTTTTCTTTTCTTTTCTTTCTTTTCCTTTCTTTTCTCTTTCTTTCTTTTCTTTCTTTCTTTCTTTCTTTCTTTCTTTCTTTCTTTCTTTCTCTCTCTTTCTTTCTTTCTTTCTTTCTGTCTTTCTCTTAGATTTTATTTAGAGGTGCCCGGATGGCTCAGTTGGTTGGGTGTCTGGTTTCGGCTCAGGTCATGATCTCAGGGTCCTGGCATCGAGCCCCACATCAGGCTCCCTGCTCAGCAGTGAGTCTGCTTCTCTCTCTCCGTCTGTGATCTCTTTTGCTGTCTCAAATAAATAAAATCTTTAAAATAAAGATTTTATTTATTTGGGAGAGAGAGAGAGAACGAGCACACAGGGGGGGGCAGAAGGAGAGGGAGAGGTAGACTCCCCGCTAAGCAGGGAGCTTGATGTGGGTTCCAATTCCAGGAACTTGGTATCATGACCTGACCTGAAGGCAAATGATTTATCAATTGAGCCACCCAGGCACCCCAGTCCACGGCCTTTTTTAGGGACGGTTTCTACTGACTACTTTTTTTCTTGTGTATAATCCATATTTTCTTGTTTCCTTGAATATTGCATAATTTTTTATTAAAACTGGACATTTAAAATAATTTAATGTGGCAACAATGAAAATCAGATTCTCCCCTCCTCTCCAAGGTCTGTTTTCATAGTTGTGGTTGTTTGGTTAGGGGCTTTTTTGAAATAATTCTGTAGATTCTGTTTTCTTTGTTTTGTGCGTCCCCTGAAGCAGCTGTTCAGTTAGCCTAGTAGTCAGCCAATTATCAGACAGAAATTTCCTTAAATTCCTGGAACCGATCAATCTTTGCCAAGGGACTCTGAATGCATATTCGGGCATGCCTTCAACACTTAGCTGGGCAGTTTACAATTTTGCTTTAAGCTTCACTTCCCACTTGTGCAGAGCCTCAGTGTCAGCCACTGGTGAGAGTTTAAGGGCTTCTCATGTCTTTTTTCTCTTTTTTTTCAGATTTTATTTTTAAGCAATCTCTGCACCCAATGTGGGGCTCAAACCCACAATCTGGAGATCAAGAGTCACATGCTCCCCTAACTGAGCCAGCGAGGCGTCCCATTCTCAGGTCTTTTCTGACCATGTCCATTATGGACATCACAATCCCTAGATTTTACATTAAAATTTTTTGGTTAGACTATTTTTTACCCTGTTATCCACCACCACAGGCAGCTGCAATGTTGAAAAATTGTATCTCGTTGTTTTGAGCAAATGCCCCCCAAGGAAAAAGCTGTTTGTATGAGGCAACCTCTGGGTCAGGTCAAATAAAGATAGCCTTGAGTAGGACCCTCTAAGGAAACATCAGATAGGTCAAATAATGACAACTCTCTGTGAGTGGGGCTTTGAAGGAGTTCCAACCACATTTTATCTAGGCTACCAGGCTACTGGTTCTCACCATGATTGCAGGTTTTTTGTTTTCAAGGTTACCATGTTACTGGGGACAGGAATATGGGAATAGAGGAAATTAAAATGACACACAATCCATTGTTCTTACTGAGATTCAGACATTTTTCTTTCTTTCTTTCTTTCTTTCTTTCTTTCTTTCTTTCTTTCTTTCTTTCTTCCTTCCTTCCTTTCTTTCTCTTTCTTTCTTTCTTTCTTTCTTTCTTTCTTTCTTTCTTTCCTTCCTTCCTTCCTCTCTCTCTCTCTCTCTCTCTTTCTTTCTTTCTGTCTTTCTTTCTCTTTCTTTCTCTGATTTGTCCATATATTTTTAGAGAGAGAGAGAGAAAGAATGAATGGGAGACAGGTAGAGGGAGAGAATCTTTCAAGCTGACTCCCTGCTGAGCAAGAAGCCCGATGTGGGGCCTGATCCCACAGCCCATGAGATCATGACCTGAGCCGAAACCAAGAGCTGGACACTTAACCAACTAGGCCACCCAGGTGCCGGCACCCTCAGACATTTTTCTTGCATAAACATTGTCCCTTCATTGTTGCAAATCTTTGGTTAAATTTAAAAAAATTTTTTTTTATTTTAAAAAGAAGATCCTGACAATTTTGCCAGAGTTCTCATCACTTTTATGGAAGAGTAGATTTAGGAAGGGGAATTCTTACTTTTCCATTTTTGTTGATGTCAATCCTTCCAGTTGTTTTTCAGCCAAATCATTTAGAGTTATCCTTGATGTCTGTCTTTCTCAAACATCCCACATCAGCAAATACGGTAGAGATAGCAAATCCTCTACCTTCAACATATATCCAGGCTCACACCACGTATCACCACCTTCATTGCTATCACACTGATCTAAGCTACCTCTCTCCCCTCACTCATTATTTTCCAACACCACCACCTCCTCACCGTTCCTCAGACTGCCAAGCATGGTCCCGTTTAAAAACCTTTGCATTTTTCTACTAGATATACACATAGCTCCTTCCCTTACTTCCTTTAAATCATTGTTCAAATGACACTTCTTCAGAGATGCTCCCCTGACCACTGTATACCTCATACCCCATCAGTCTATCCTCATCTCACTTCGTTTTTTCTCCTAAAACTTACCACTATCTGACATATTATATTTACTAATATTTATTATCTGTTTCCTCCCATTACTCAGGGACTTTGTCCACTATGTTCACTGTTGTATCTTCAGTGCCTAAAACTGTATCTGGATCACCTTGGCACTCAATAAATTCTGGTTGAATGTATTGCCAAATATCTTCCATTTACTCCTCCACATCTACTCTTTCCCTTCTTCCCAGTGTCCAATATGAAGATCATTAGTGAACTTCTTTACCCTCTGGCTTCAGCCAACATGTGGAACCCCAGTAGGAATCTGGAGGAAGGAAACACAGTGAACTTGGAGTACTTATTTCCCAGGCTACTCCCTGCCAAATTGCCTCAGGTTTACCCTGTCTCTGGATCTAAGATCATTATCTCTCCCAAGGTGACCCTCCCTCTGTACATGGAGTCTTGTCTTTTCAATAACCACTACCTACCTTCTGCCTCCCTCTGGCCTCAGTGTTATGACAGTTTCTTTGCTTGAGGATATTGTACTATTCCTTGTGGTTTCCCTATGCTCATCCATACTTTTATAAATAAAAGTAATTTATTTCTATTAGCATATCATTCTAATTTAAGAGCGACATCTGTTTCCTTTGGGTCCCTGCCTGATACAGATGAATAATCCTAAAAACAACTCTATGAACTAGACATATGATCATTCCTGTTTTACAGATGAGAACTCTGAGGCTCAGAAAGATTAAGAAACTTGCCCAAGATTACATAGCTAGTTAGTAACAGAGCCAGAATTTACTTTAGAAATAATTGTGGGAGAATATTTTATGACAACAGGATAGGGAAGTATTCCTTAGCAAAACTATAAAAGCATACCCATGAAGGAAAAGATTGAAAAGATTGAAACTCTCTGTATCAAAAGATACATGAACAAAGTGAAGAGACAAGTCACAAACTAGAAGATATCTGCAATCCACCCAAAGGATTAATATGTGGAATATATAAAGAACTCTCAGAAATCAATAAGAAAAGCATGAACAACATAATAGAAAATAGGCTAGGCAAAGGATATTATGGGGAATTTATGGAGGAAGAAACTCAAATGAATAATAAGCAGAGGAAAAGACACTCAATCTCTTTAGCAATTACGGAAGTGGACATTAAAATAATGAGATTCCATTTCACACCATTTGGCAAATGAAAACTAGTAAGTGCAGTGAGTGTTGGCAAGGCTATAGCTAGTAGAAATGCTTGGAACAACTACTTTGGAGAGAACAATTTGACAATATCTCATAAAGCAGAAGATACATATACTCCATCACCTAGTAATTTCACTTGGAGAAGTCTTTCCTAGAGAAATATTTACACTTATGCACAAGGAGACCTGTGCACGACGTTCATTGTAACACTGTTGGAAACTGTTCCTCAGTGAAAAACTGGACTACCAGAGGTGCCTGGGTGGCTCAGTCAGTTAAGCATCTGCCTTCGGCTTGGGTCATGATCCCAGGGTCCTGGAATCAAGCCCCACTTCTGGCTCTCTCTCAGCGGGGAGCCTGCTTCTCCCTCTCCTCCCTGCTCATGCTCTCTCTTGCTATCTCTGTCTCTCTCTCTCTCATAAATAAATAAAATCTTTAAAAAAAAATGGACTACCAAAAAAAAAAAAAGGACTACCATACAACAGCTAAAATGAATTACATTTACATTTATCAACATGGATAAGTCTCAAAAACATAATATTGAGTGAAAAAAGCAAGTTGGAAAAGAATATGTACAATATGCTATATATAACTATAAAATATGCTAAGCAATTTCATGTATAATTTACAGTATATATAATTGATGGATATTTATATATGTTAAACAAGTATAAAGACACTCAGAATGATACATAGCAATTTTTGGTACTGTGGTTATGTCTGTGTAAGAAGGAGGGGAAGGACTGGTAGGTAAAGCTGTGTCTGTATCCGAAATAGTTTATTATTTTATTATTAATATTTTTACTTTATATCAGTTTACATTCTTTTTTTTTTAATGATTTTTTATTATGTTAGTCACCATACAGTACATCCCCGGTTTCCGATGTAAAGTTCGATGCTCCATTAGTTGCGTATAACACCCAGTGCACCATGCAATACGTGCCCTCCTTACCACCCATCACCAGTCTATCCCATTCCCCCACCCCCCTCCCCTCTGAAGTTATATCAGTTTACATTCTTATTGAAGTTGTTTTTACAGCTCTATTGAGGTATAATTGACGTACGATCAACTACACCTATTTAAAATGTACAATATTTTGAAATTATTTTTTTCTAAAGGTCTTATTTATTTATTGGAGAGAGAGCACGAGCAGGGGTGACGGGAGGGGTGAGGAACAGAGGGAGAGGTAGGAGAAGACTCCCAACTGAGCAGGGAGCTGACACAGGTTTCAATCCCAGGATCATGACCCGAGTCATGGATCCGAGCCACCCAGGCATCCCTAAAGGGTACAGTTTGATAGGTTTGTGGGTTTTGTGGGTTTTTTTTTTTTTTAAGTAAGCTCTGTGCCCAATGTGAGGCTTGAACTCAGGACCCCGAGATCAGGAGTCTTGTGCTCTACTGACTGTGCCAGCCAGGTGCCCCACACAATTTGATAGGTTGTTAACACGTGTATATACTCACGAAACCATCGCTACAATCAAAATAATAAACATATACATCACCCCCAGAAGTTTCTTTCTGCATCTTTGTAATCTAGCCCTCTCACCCATACCATTCCCCTACCTGTACCCAGGCCACCATTGATCTATTACTATGGATTATTCTTCATTTCCTAGATTTTTATATAAATGAAATGATACAGTATGAACTCCTTTTTTTAATCTGGCTTCTTTCATTCACATAATTATTTTGAAATTCACCCATACTGGTACATGTACCAATAGTTCATTCCCTTTTTTTTTTAAATCTAAGTAAGCTCCATGCCCAACACGGGGCTGGCAATGGAGGAAGTAACACTGGGGCTCAGAGCTGATGAAAGAAAGAATTCTTGAGGGGCGCCTGGGTGGCACAGCGGTTGGGCGTCTGCCTTCAGCTCAGGGCGTGATCCTGGCGTTGTGGGATCGAGCCCCACATCGGGCTCCTCTGCTATGAGCCTGCTTCTTCCTCTCCCACTCACCCTGCTTGTGTTCCCTCTCTCGCTGGCTGTCTCTATTTCTGTCGAATAAATAAATAAAATCTTAAAAAAAAAAAAATATTCTGGAGACAAAGAACAACTACACTTTAAAAAAAAAAAAAAGAAAGAATTCTTGAGACATCTTTGGTGCAAAAAAGAGAGGTNTGTTCCCTCTCTCGCTGGCTGTCTCTATTTCTGTCGAATAAATAAATAAAATCTTAAAAAAAAAAAATATTCTGGAGACAAAGAACAACTACACTTTAAAAAAAAAAAAAGAAAGAATTCTTGAGACATCTTTGGTGCAAAAAAGAGAGGTTTTTTTTTTAAATTTTTATAAAAGATTTTATTTATTTATTTATTTGAGAAAGAGAGAAAGTGGAGTACGAGCAGAGGGAGGAGCAGAGGGAGGAGCACATTCTCCATGGAGCAGAGAGCCTGTCTTGGGACTTGATCCCGGGACCCTGGGATCATGACCCAAGCCAAAGGCAGATGTATAATGGACTGAGCCACCCAGGCACCCCAAAAAGGAGGGTTTTTTTTTTTTTTAAGCACAGGGACAGGACCCCTGGGCAGAATGAGCTGCACTGGGGTCATGAGGAATGGGTGATTATATATTTTCAAGTTGGGAGGGGTTTAGAGTTAGCGTAAGCTCCAAGGTATTTTGGAAACATGGTTTTAAGGACCTTGAGGGGGCTAGCTATTGTTAGGAAAATGTCATTTATTACTGTTTAGTAAAAACTCGGTCATGAGACCCCCTCAGATGTGTATCAGTGGGTCACATGCTTAGAGGATGGTTGCTAACATATATCTTGGGGGGGGCAGAGATAAAAACGTTTCCAAAGGAATTTTTCTATGTTAAAGTGGACTTACAGGATCCCGGGGGAGAGGGTCGGGCTAAGATTGCCTTTTGCCCTCAGCAAAGTCTTAACACTGAGGCAGCTGAGTTCCTAGAAGAATGTCACTCTGCCTGTCTCAAGGATTTGTCCATGGACTATAAGTCATAAGGAAATTTAATTTTTTCTTTTGCCTTTGCTTCCTACATCCAGTTGCGGCACTTCTCAGCCTCCATAATTGTACGAGCCAATGAATAATAAACCTGTTTGTTATAAAAAAAACTAATTTGTTATCATAAATCTCTTTTAAAATTTTTAAAATTTAAATTCCAGTGAGTTAACATTGGGTTCATATTAGTGTCAGGTGTAGAACATAGTGATTCAACACTTACAACACCCCGTGCTCATCACAGCAAGCGCCCTCCTTAACACCCAGCGCCTATTCAGTCCTTCCCCTCACCCACCACCCCCATCAGTTTGCTCTCTAGAGTTAAGAGTCTGTTTCTTGGTTTTCCTCTCTCTTTTTATCCCCTATGATCGTTTGTTTTGTTTCTTAAATTCCACATAGGAGTGAAATCATATGGTATTTGTCTTTCTCTGACTGACTGATTTCATTCAGCATTATACTCTTTTAGCTCCCTCCGCGTCGTTGCAAATGGCAAGATTTCACTTTTTTATGGCTGAGTAAAATAAATCTCTTATAATAAATCTCTTCACATATATTTGGCTACCAAGAGTGGTTCTCGAGGAACAGAATGTTAAGGGTAAGTTTTCTGGGGGCGCCTGGCTGTCTCAGTCAGTAGAGCATGCGACTCTTTGCTCTCAGTTTGAGCCCCATGTTGAGTGTAGAGATTACTTTAAAATTAAAAAAAAAAAAAAGGTTGAGTTTTCTGAATTGGTTCTGGGATTTCTGAAATTCACTCTCTAATCTGATTAAATTTAAAGATGCTAATGACTATTTCCAGTAATAAAGTGAACACTGATAGTCTACAATGTGAACTGGCAGGGGCGCCTGGGTGGCTCAGTCGGCTGAGTGTCTGCGTCTGGCTCAGGTCATGATCTCAGGGTCTTGGGATGGAGCCCCGCATCGAGCCCTGAGTCAGGCTCCCAGCTGTGTGGGGGGTCTGCTTCTCCCTCTCCCTCTGCCCCTGTGCCCTGCTTGTGCGCGCTCTCTCTCTCAAATGAATAAAATCTTTAGAAGAAGCATGGAGCTGGTTGACTGGGTGTATGATACTTTCAAACATTTTTTTAAAACTAACAAATATCATGAGGTTGGCTGGCTGCTCCTAATGTCGCTGGACATAGTGGTGAAAGAGAGGATGAGTTGAGGAATTCAAATTTCCAGCTCAATCACCACATCAATGACCTGAAGATTTCTATGTGTGCCCTGAAGGAGAACCTTACCTCCCGAAGCTGCAGGGTTGAGATTGCTGAAAATCAAACCCCGAATCTCATTCTGTAAGTAGCTTAATTACAACACAAATCAAATTCCCAGCCTTGTAGGGTGACTACTGTTAAAGTAAGGGCATTGGCTGGGGGAAGAATGAGATCCTTTAAGATGGGATGGGCATGTGTGGGAAGACCCTGATGAACCTGGGAACACTGCGCCCCTAAATTCTGATGTGTCTTCTTTGCTCATGGAACAGACCTCCTCACCTCCAGCAGAAATGGCCTCCCACCCCCAGTGGTACTATCCTACCTAACCCCATCCAAGGGGATTAACACTGCATTGCCTGAGGAAACTGTAATGGCGTTCTCTGAGGCAATTGCCATGTAAGACAAGGCTGATTCTCCCCAAGACTCAACCCTAGCACCCCTCTTTGTTTCTATAGCTATAACTAAACTCAAGTCCCACTGGGACCCTAAAGATGAGGTACAAAGTGTTATCTATGAGGAGGTACACTATACTCCAAAAAGACTACTGGAATTTTCTAATTTGTACAGAGAGAAAGCTGGGGAAAACGTGTAGGAATGAATACTAAGAGTGTGGGATAATGACATAAAGAACATAAAGGTCAAATTTATTGATATGGGCAGAAATTCTGCATTTAATGTGGCAGTTTGGGGAGTTAAAAAAGGGCTGTAACAATTTGGTTGGTTGGCTAAAACATGGACCAAAATAAAAAGATGGCTTACAGTGAGCAAATTGGAATAGCCAGATATGCTTTTGTTTAATATAGAGGAAGGGATTCAAAGGCTTAGGGAGATTGGAGTATTACAGTGGATTTGTCATTTAAGACTTACACCGGGCAGGTCCAGAAGACATACCTTTCACCAATACTGTGGAGAAATAAATTCATGAGGGGAGCCCAAGAATCCTTTGAGAACTCTAGGATCATTCTTTTCTATAGACCAGAACTTACAGTGGGCACTGCAGTCACTGAATTGGGAAACCTAAATGCAATGAGAGTAATTGGATTCTGAGGTGGCAAAGGCCAAATGGCAGCACTCAAGCCACCAAAAGAAAGGTAGGCATGGTTACCATATGGATAGCAGAGGCAATCGTAATAGTCTGATGCTTATAGAACTATGGCATTGGTTAATTGGTCATGGTGTTTCTAGAAGTGAAATAGATAAGAAGCCTACTAAGTTTCTTTCTTGATTTGTGTAAGGAGAAAAGTTCTGCATCAGGTGGACAAAAGTTTAACTTGAATCACAAGAGTCACAGCCCCTCAACCAATGCCCATACTTTAGCCAGTTTACAGACTCTGAACTGCTTTTTTTGTTTGTTTGTTTTTAAAGTAGGGCTCCCAGTGCAGAGCCCAGTGCAGAGCTTGAACTCACGACGCTGAGATCAAGACCTGAGCCGAGATCAAAAGTCAGATACTTAACCCACTGAGCCACTCGGGTACCCCATCAGAACTGCTTTAATGAAGGGGAGGCTGGGTCCCCTTGATGAAGGACCCTGGTACACTACTGAAATTTATACTGTTAATTTTTCTCCCCGCCCTCTGCAAAGGGACCTATAGCCTTTCATTAGGGTAACTACATTAGGAGAAAAAAAATCAGAATTTCCAGGGACTACTGGGCACTGATTCTGAAC
Source organism: Ailuropoda melanoleuca (assembly GCF_002007445.2). NCBI lineage: Eukaryota > Metazoa > Chordata > Mammalia > Carnivora > Ursidae > Ailuropoda > Ailuropoda melanoleuca. The sequence goes on from NC_048233.1 coordinate 43,130,879, forward strand.
TGACACTAATTCTAGGAGACCCAAAATGTCACTGTGGCCCACCATTCAGACTAGGGGCTTAGCGAGGTCACATAATGAACAGAGTTTCAGCTCAGGTCTTCACAGTGGGTCCACTGGGTCCCTGAACCCATCCTGTGGTTATTTCCCCAGTTACAGAATGCAAAATCCATTCAATCTGACTATTTGGTCTGTGCAAAAGATAGATGAATCTTGGAAAATGACAGTGGATTACTGTAAGCTTAATCAATTCTAGCTGCTGTAGATGTGGTTTCCTCGGCCGAGCAAATTAACACGTGCCCTGGTTACAGCAATAGTGCGCAGCTATTGATCTGGCAAATGTCTTTTTCTCCATTCTGGTCAATAAGGCCCAGAAGCTCTGCTTTCAACCGGCAGGGTCAGCAACACACCTTCACTGTCTTATTTCAGGGGTGTATCAATCCTCTAGCCCTATGTCACAATTTAATCTGCAGTGGTCTGGACTGTTGTTCCTTTCCACAAGATATTGCACTGGTCCGTTACATCGAGAGCGTGATGCTGATGAGATCTAGTAAGCAAGAAGCAGCAATGACTCCAGACTGATTTGTAAGACGTTTGCATGCTGGAGGGTGGAAAATAAATCCCACAGTTGAAGGGTCTTCTAGCTCAGTGAAAGTTCTAGGGGTCCATTAGTGTGGGGCATGTGGAGATGTCCCTTCCAAGGTGAAGCATAAGTTGTTGCATCTGGCCCCTCCTATAACCGATAAAGTCAAAATGCCCAGTGGGCCGCTTCGAACTTCTGAGGCAACATACTCCTCATTTGGGTGTGTTACCACAGCTTATTCACCAAGTGACCCAAAAAGCTGATAGTTTTGCGTGGGGCCCGGAACAGGAGACAGCTCTGCAACAGTTGCTCCGCCACTTGGGCCACACGATCTACCAAGTCCAACGGTGCTTGAAGGGGCAGTGGCAGACAGGGATGCTGTTTGGAGATCTGGCAGGTCCCTATCAGTGAATTGCAACATAGGACCTTTGGATTCTGGGGCAAAGCCTTGCCATCCTCTGCGGAGAACTACTCTCCTTTTGAGAAACTGTTCTTGGTCTGCTGGTTGGCCTTAGGAGAGACTGAATTCCTAGCCATGAGCCACCAAGTTACCACACAACCTTGGCTACCCACCACAAACTGGGTGTTATTTCACCCACTAAGCCATAAAGTTGGGTGTGCACAGCAGCACTCCATCACCAAAGGGCAGTGGTGTGTACGTGATCAGGCCTGAGCAGACCCTGAAGGTGTAAGTTACATGAAGCGGCCCAAAGGCCCCTGGTCCCCACTCCTGCCACACTGCCATCCTCTCCCAGCCTGCACTGATGCTCCATACAGAGTTCCCTATGGTTGGAGACTTAGGCCTGGTTTTTAGACAGTTCTGCATGATATGCAGGGAACACTCTGAAGTAGACAGTGGCAGCATACAGCCTTTTTCAGGGACATTCCTGATGGGAAATCCTCCCAAGGAGAACTGGCTGCTCTGCACCTGGTTGTTTACCTTGCTTGGAAGGAGAAATAGCCAGACATGGGATTATATATCAATTCACAGGCTGTGGTTCATGGTTTGGCTGGATGGTCAGGGACTTGGAAGGAACATTAGCAGAAGGTTGATGACTAGGAAATTTAAGGAAGAAGTATGTATATAGATTTCTCTGAATGGGCAAAAAAATCTGAAGATTTTTTGATACGCTGTGAATGCTCACAAAGGGTGACCTCAGCAGAGGAGGATTTTAATCATCAAGTGGATGTTCTGTGGATACCAGTCAGCCTCTTTACCCAGCCACTCCTGTCATCACCCTATCAGCTCATGAACTGGACATGGTGGCAGAGATGGAAGTTATGCATGAGCTCAGCAATAAGGACTTCCATTCACCAAAGCCACCCTGGGTATGACCGCTGCTGGGTGCCTGATCAGGCACCATTCCCTGGGGCGGTCTGCTTGCCAGCTGCTGGCAGGTTGGTTACACTGGACCACTTCTATCATGGAGGGGGCCGCGTGTTTGTCTTACCAGAAGAGATACTTACTCTGGATATAGATTCTCCTTACCTGCAATGCTTCAGCCACAGTTAGCATCCATGGACTTACAGAACGCCTTATCCACTGTCATGGTATTCCACACAGCATTGGTTTTGATCAGGGAACTCACTTCATATCAAAGAAGTGCAGCAATGGGTCTATGCTCATGGAATTCACTGATCTTACCATGTTTCCCACCATCCTGAAACCCCTGGTTTGGTAGAACAGTGGAATGGCCTTTTGAAGACTCAATTAGAGTCTGCTAGCTGGCAAGACCTGATTATCTTTACTAATATATATAAACACAACTGATTTTTGCATATTGATCTTCTATCTTGTAACCTTGCTAAACTCACTTATTAATTCTAGTGGGTTTCTCGGAAATTCCATAGGATTTTCTATAAACATTCATATTACCTGTGGAAAAAGGCAGTTTTGCTTCTTCCTTTCTAAAATGTATGCTTTTTATTTCTTTAGTGTTTGATTCCTACCAAGTAGGAATTCTCCTAGATAACCATAATACAGCCATCAGAATCAGGAAATTAATATTTGGTACATTACTACCATATAATCCACAGACCTTGTTCACGTTTTGCCAGTCCCAAAAATATCCTCTAAAGCGAAAGAATCCAGCCCAGAGTCACATGTTGCATTTAGTTGTCATGTTGCTTTACTCTCCTTCAATATGGAAGTTTCTTGGTCTTTCCTTGATTTTCATGACCTTGACACTTTTAAAGATTACAGGCCAGCTATTTTGTAGAATGTTCCTCAATTTGGTATGTCTGATACTTCCTCGTGATTAGATTCAGGTTATGCGTTTTTGTCAGGAATTACAACAGAAGTGATGTCCTAATTGCATCCCATCAGCCTATACATTATCTTGATTTGTCCCATTAATGGTAACATTAACTTTGATCTCTTAATTATGGTGATGTCTGCCAATGCCAAGTTTCTCCACGGTAAAATTATTCTTTATCCTTTTCTAATTAATGAGTATTTTGTGGGAAAGTATTTTGAAACCATGGAAATATCCTATTCCTCATCCAATTTGCACCCACTGGGTTTAGTATTCATTGATGTTTTGTGGATTACTATGATGGTTACCAAGTGGCATTTTCTAATTCCATCATTCCTTCTATGTTTATTAGTCGTTTTACTGAGAAAAGCTTTTTCTTCTTCCCATTTATTTATTAATTACTATCAGAATGACTCATAGAGTTCTATTTTATTCTGTGGATTCTAATCCTTTACTGTTATTATTACTGATATTCAAATTGCCCCAGATTTGGCCAGTAGGAAGCCCTTCAAGTTGGCTCTTATATTCTTTTGACATATCCCTATCATTATTAGGTCATTCCACACTTTTTTGGCACAATCAGATTATTTCAGGTTAACTCATACTTCCCCCTACCTCTCTCGAAGGAGCAATGGTCCTTTTTAATGGAGAATGGTATTTAGAAACCAATACCAGATGTGATCAGTGCTATGGGGAGTCATTATTCTGAGGTCCTTTCAGAAGAGAATTATGAGGAAAATATGTGTATGTATGTATGTATATACATATGTGTATATGTATATATTTCACTCTGATACCTCTAATTCTAACCTACTGTTACAGGATTCATTCTGATTTTGTCTTTTTCTGTAGTTGAGACCCTTGTCTTGCAGAAAAAATCTGGCTCTCTTTATCCTCAATATATTTATTTGACCAATCCCCTTATATACAACCAATCCTCTGTTGCTATTGCTGCCCATCCCTTCCCTGCACCATGAGTGCCTGCTTGACCTCCAGTACCCCATGTCAGACTCCCACAGCAACCCCCCCCCACCAAGAATCAGAACCCTCTTCACCCTCCTCAGGCTCCAACACTCCACAATGCGCCACTGTTGTTGCTCAACTAACTGGACTCCTACATTCTCCAGTTAATGACTTTTAGACTGAATTATTCAGGAAGGAAGGAGGAAGAAAGGAAGTAAGACAAGCAGGCTCATAATTATTTTTTAATTAAGAAGAAAAAGTCCTCCAATCATTTTGATTTCTCGTTATCATTCACAGTACTGTCGGTCACTCTTCTGCTTGTGGCAGAGAGGAAATCAGGTTTCATTATTAGACTAGGTGTGTCTAATCTGTGTCCATAATATTCCTTTTTATTTTGTTATTATTATTTTTAAGGTTTTGTTTTTTTAAGTAATCTCTACACCCAACGTGGGGCTCAAACTTACAACCCCAAGATGAATAGTCAGTCACATGCTCTACCTACTGAGCCAGCCAGAGGCCCCTTTTCCTTTAAAAATATTCTCTATACCCAACGTCGGGTTCAGACTCGAAACTCCATGGTCAAGAGTCGCAGGCTCTACTGAGCCAGCCAAGTACCCCATGTCCGTGATATTTTTAATGGCTTACATAAGCTGTACCAAAAAAGACCATATTTGAGGTTATTAGCTATAAAAACTCATGAGAAAAAGTAAAATAGCTAGATCCAGGAGAGCTACTGGAGACTCAGTATTACTCTTTCATCTTTGACTAATTTCTGAAGCAGCAGGGGCTTGTAGCTAGAGAAATGCCTGAGGCACTTTCAGAAAGCCAGGCCTTGCAGCTTTGCTACGCTGAGTCAGGCTGAAGATGTACGAGTTCCCTTGACAGGGAATGCCAGAGCTGAGCCTACAATGAATGATAAATATTCACACTGATTCAGGGAGGCAGTAGCTCATAAGAGCATGGACTCTGCCGCCAGACATCCTGGGTACCAATCCTCCCCGTCATGCTTACTAGAAGAGGGATCCTGTAAAAATTGCTCAGTTTCTTTGGGCCTCAACACCTTCATCTCTAAAATGGAGACTACTCCATAGGGTTGTTTAAGCAGACTAGGTAATACCCTTGGAACAGTGCCTGCTGTTAGAGGCAGATTTGCCTTAAAGCTAAAGACACCTAAGTTTTAGGGGCTCTCACTGACACAGGCTACCTCCAAAGCTCTGATTTTAAGTTTGCATTTATTCAGGCACCTGGCTGGCTCAGTCAGTTGAGCATGTGACTCTTGATCTCAGGGTTGTGAGTTTGAGTCTAAGCCCCACATTGGGTGTAGAGAGTACGTTAAAAAAAAATTATATGTATTTTTTTAAAACAGTTTCCATGCCCAACGTGGGGCCTGAGCCCCTGACTCCAAGATCAAAAGCTGCATGCTCGGATCACCTGGCTGGCTCAGTCTATAGAGTGTGTGACTACTGATCTCAGGGTTGAGTTTAAGCCCATGCTGGGTATAGAGCTTAATTAGAAAAAAAAAGAAAAAATTAATTACCTACATCTAATGTTAGGAGTGGTCCTCTAATGGGGCACCAACTGGCTCAGTGGGTAGAGCATGTGACTCTTGATCTTGGGGTTATAAGTTTGAGCCCCTTCTTAGGTGTTAGAGATTACTTAAAAACATAAAATCTTAGGGCGCCTAGGTGGCTCATTCGGTTAAGCTTTGGACTCCTGATTTTGGCTTGGGTCATTATCTCATGGGTTGCGGGATCGAGCCCCTAGTCAGGCTCTACACTCAGCGGGGAGTCTGCTTGGGATTCTCTCCCTCTGCCCCTCCCCTCAATCACACATGCACTCTCTCTTTTTGTCTTTCTCTAAAATAAATAAGGCTTTTAAAAAATACAATCTCAAAAAAAGAGTGGTCCTCTAAGGTGTATTTATTTTTTATTTTGTATGTCTTTTTTGTTTGTTTTGCTTTTAAATTGCTCCATCTTGTAGAAAGATAAGCTATGAGATAAGCCACAATGTAGGACACTTCTTTCATCCCTTTGAAAACTATTTACTGAGTGGCTACTATGTCATAGGTACTCACAATCTTGTGGCTAAGACAGATATGTACATAAATAATTACGATATGACACAGTAAGTGCTATAAAAAATGTATAGACAGCCACATAGAGCAAGGAACAACAAACTCTAGAGGGAGCTGACAAATCTAGAATTTTGATTGGCCTGCTTTAATGGATACATACGAGATTTGGAGGGTGGAAGATTATTCAGTTTTCTGGGTTTTTTTTTTTAAGATTTATTTTTAAATAATCTCTATACCTAACCTGGGGCTTGAACCCACAACCCTGAGATCAAGGGTCACCTGCTCTAGCAACTGAGCCAGCCAGGAACCCCAGATTATTCAGTTTAAAGAAACAACATATTCAAAGGCCTTAATTCCTTCATAGAATAAATTACCAAGGAACCACATTGATCCAGGAATTTTTTGGATGCTGGGGACATAGTGATAAACAAGTCAGGCAGAGCTGGGCTTTCATAGAGTTTATACTCAACTATCGGGAGCACTAAATAGGGTAATGCAATAGAGTGTCACATGAATGAATGAATGTGTGTCTAATTTTATTTTATTTTATTTATTTTTTATTTTTTCAAGTAGGATCCATGCCCAACATGGGGCTTAAACTCATGACCCTGGAATCAAGAGCCTGTCCATTTTATTTAATTAATTAATTTATTTAGAAAAATTCTTTTTAAAAATTTTATTTATTTATTTGAGAGAGACAGAACACAAGAGAGAAAGTATGAGCAGGGAGAGTGAGAAGCAGACTCCTCACGGAGCAGGGAGCCTGACTTGGGGCTCCATCCCAGGACTTAGAGGGTTAAGACCTGAGCCGAAAGCAGACACTTAACTGACTGAGTCACCGAGGCGCCCCTGTCCGTTTTATTTTTTAAAGATTTTATTTTATTTTTTAAGATTTTATTTATTTATCTGAGAGAGAGATAGAGAGACAGAGCACTAGCGGGGGGAAGGGGCAGAGGGAGAGGGAGAAGCAGACTCCCCACTGAGCAGGGAGCATGATAAAAGGGCTGGATCCCACGACAAAAAGGGATCAAAGGTATCCAAATCGGCAAAGAAGAAGTCAAAATGTCTCTCTTCGCAGATGACATGATGCTCTATATGGAAAACCCAAAAGAATACACTCCCAAACTATTAGAAGTTATAGAACAATTCAGTAATGTGGCAGGATACAAAATCAATGCCCAGAAATCAGTTGCATTTCTATACACGAATAACGAGACTGAAGAAAGAGAAATTAGGGAATCCATCCCATTTACAATAACACCAAAAACCATACGTTACCTTGGAATTAACTTAACCAGAGACGTAAAGGACCTATATGCTAGAAACTATAGATCACTTTTGAAAGATATTGAGGAAGACATAAAAAGATGGAAAAATATTCCATGCTCATGGATTGGAAGAATTAACATAGTTAAAATGTCCATACTACCCAGAGCAATCTACACTTTCAATGCTATCCCGATCAAAATACCGAGGACATTTTTCAAAGAACTGGAACAAATAGTCCTTAAATTTGTATGGAACCAGAAAAGGCCCCGAATCTCCAAGGAACTGTTGAAAAGGAAAAACAAAGCTGGGGGCATCACAATGCCGGATTTCGAGCTGTACTACAAAGCTGTGATCACAAAGACAGCATGGTACTGGCACAAAAACAGACACATCGACCAATGGAACAGAATAGAGAACCCAGAAATGGACCCTCGGCTCTTTGGGCAACTAATCTTTGATAAAGCAGGAAAAAACATCCGGTGGAAAAAAGACAGTCTCTTCAATAAATGGTGCTGGGAAAATTGGACAGCTACATGCAAAAGAATGAAACTTGACCACTCTCTCACACCATACACAAAAATAAACTCCAAATGGATGAAAGACCTCAATGTGAGACAGGAATCCATCAAAATTCTAGAGGAGAACATAGGCAACAACTTCTATGACATCGGCCAGAGCAACCTTTTTCACGACACATCTCCAAAGGCAAGAGAAATAAAAGATAAAATGAACTTATGGGACTTTATCAGGATAAAGAGCTTCTGCACAGCCAAGGAAACAGTCAAAAAAACTAAGAGACAGCCCACGGAATGGGAGAATATATTTGCAAAGGACACCACAGATAAAGGACTGGTATCCAAGATCTACAAAGAACTTCTCAAACTCAATACACGAGAAACAAATAAACAAATCATAAAATGGGCAGAAGATATGAACAGACACTTTTCCAATGAAGACATACAAATGGCTAACAGACACATGAAAAAATGTTCAAAATCATTAGCCATCAGGGAAATTCAAATCAAAACCACACTGAGATACCACCTTACGCCAGTTAGAATGGCAAAGATAGACAAGGCAAGAAACAACAATTGTTGGAGAGGATGTGGAGAAAGGGGATCCCTCCTACATTGTTGGTGGGAATGCAAGTTGGTACAGCCACTCTGGAAAACAGTGTGGAGGTCCCTTAAAAAGTTAAAAATTGAACTACCCTATGACCCAGCCATTGCACTACTGGGTGTTTACCCCAAAGATACAGACGTAGTAAAGAGAAGGGCCATATGCACCCCAATGTTCATAGCTGCATTGTCCACAATAGCCAAATCATGGAAGGAGCCGAGATGCCCTTCAACAGATGACTGGATTAAGAAGCTGTGGTCCATATATACAATGGAATATTACTCAGCTATCAGAAAGAACGAATTCTCAACATTTGCTGCAACATGGACGGCACTGGAGGAGATAATGCTAAGTGAAATAAGTCAAGCAGAGAAAGACAATTATCATATGATTTCTCTCATCTATGGAACATAAGAACTAGGATGATCGGTAGGGGAAGAAAGGGATAAAGAAAAGGGGGGTAATCAGAAGGGGGAATGAAACATGAGAGACTATGGACTATGAGAAACAAACTGAGGACTTCAGAGGGGAGGGGGGTGGGGGAATGGGATAGACTGGTGATGGGTGGTAAGGAGGGCACGTATTACATGGTACACTGGGTGTTATACGCAACTAATGGAGCATCAAACTTTACATCGGAATCTGGGGATGTACTGTATGGTGACTAACATAATATAATAAAAAATCATTAAAAAAAAAAAAAAAAGGCTGGATCCCAGGATCCCGGGATCACGACCTGAGCTGAAGGCAGATGCTTAACCAACTGAGCAACCCAGGTGCCCCAATATTTTTTTTTTTTTAAGTAATCTCTACGTTGAATGTGGGGCTTAAACCACAATGGGTTTAACCACAATCCTGAGATCAAGAGTCACATTCTCTACTGACTGAGCCAGCCAGGTGCCCTGAGTGTGTGTCTATATTAAACCAAATGGAGAGAAGGCCTTTCTGAGGAGGAAACATCTCAGGCGAGGCTTGAATGATAAGGAATCAGAAGAGAAGACTGGGGGCAGAGGAGGGCACTTAAATGCAACAACTCCAGGTAGCAAAGGACCTAGCATAGCCAAAACAGTTCTGAAAAGGAAAACAAAGCTGAGGACTCACACAATCCCCTTTCAGAACTTACTGTAGAATTACAGTAATCAAGATAGTGTGATTTTGGGCGCCTGGGTGGCACAGCGGTTGAGCGTCTGCCTTCGGCTCCGGGAGTGATCCCGGCGTTATGGGATCGAGCCCCACATCGGGCTCCTCCGCTATGAGCCTGCATCTTCCTCTCCCACTCCCCCAGCTTGTGTTCCCTCTCTCGCTGGCTGTCTCTATCTCTGTCAAATAAATAAATAAAATCTTTAAAAAATAAATAAATAAATAAAACTGATAAATTTAAAAATTTCTATTTTTCCAAAGCTCCTATTTAAAAAATGAAAGCCAGCCACAGACTGGGAGAAAATATATGTAAAACATGTATCTGATAAAAGGCCAGTATCCCACAATACAAAAAGAACTCTTATAACTCAATGATTGGAAAACAAAATACCTAATTTTAAAAATGGGCAAAGGATTTAAACAGACACTTTATCAAATGAAAAATACAGTTGACAAATAAATACATTAAGAGATGCTGAACATTGTTACAGAAATTGCAAATTAAAGATTTTATTTTTTTGTTTTTTATTTTTTAGATTTTTTATTTATTTATTTGACAGAGATAGAGACAGCCAGCAAGAGAGGGAACACAAGCAGGGGGAGTGGGAGAGGAAGAAGCAGGCTCACAGCAGAGAAGCCTGATGTGGGGCTCGATCCCATAACGCCGGGATCACGCCCTGAGCCAAAGGCAGACGCTTAACCGCTGTGCCACCCAGGCACCCCAAAGATTTTATTTTTTATTTGAGAGACAGCAGGAAAGAGAGAGAGAGAGCACGAGCAGAGAGGTGGGGTAGAGGGAGAGGGAGAAGCAGGCTCCCTGCTGAGCAGGGAGCCTGATGGAGGACTTGATCCCAGGACCCTGGGATCATGACCTCAGCCAAAGGCAGACACTTAGCCGACTGAGCCACCCAGGCGCCTGGAAACTGCAAATTCAAGCACACTGGTATATTACCACACACTCACTAGAATGGCCAGAAATTAAAACACAGATAATACAAACGCTAGGGAGGGTGATGAGCAGCTGGAACCATCCTACACTGCTGGTGGGGAGGCAAAATGGTACATCCACTTTAGAAAACAATTTGGCAGTTCCTTCCTTCCTCCCTCCCTCCCTCTTTTTCCTTCTCTTTCTCTTTCTTTCTGAAGTATAGTTGACATACAATGTTAGTGTCAGGCGCACATTTTGGCAGTTTCTTATATAGTTGCACATACATTTACCACATAACCAGAAATCCCATTCCTGGGTATTTCCCCAAGAGATACGTGCCTACACAAAGACCTGTACACGAATGTTTATGGCAGCTTTACTCTAAAAGCTCCAAACTGAGAAATACCTAGATGTCTTATCAACCAGTAAACTGATACGCAAATGACAGCACAGCTATACAATGAAATACTCATCAGCAATAAAAAGTAATAACACATGCGACAACACACAAAACTCTCAAAAGCATTACGTGAAACGAAAGAAGCCAAACACAAACCCTGCATACTGTATTGTATCATTTCATAACAACTTGGAAAAGACAAACCTATAGAGACAGGAATCAAATGAGTGGTTGCTAGGGGCTGTGGTAATGGCTGGGGGGGCAGTGATTGACTGTAAAGAGGGACAAGAGAACTTGTGGGAGTGACAGAAATGTCCTATATTCCAACTGTGATGGTTACGTTATTTTACACATCTGCCAAAACTCAACACATTGTACATCTAAAAATGGTGAATTTGGGGGCGCTTGGGTGGCTCAGTCCATTAAGTGCCCGACTCTTGGTTTCAGCTCAGGTCACGATCTCAGGGTTGTGAGATCAAGCCCCACATTGGCTCCACTTTCAGCTCAGAGCCTGTTCTCTCCCTCTCCTTCTGCCCCTCCCCCTGCTCACATGCACACTCTCTCCAAATAAATAAAATCTTTTTTTTTTAAGGTGAATTTTACTGTATGTAAATTATTCCTCAATGAACCTGGATTATAGGCCATAAAAGGCACTGCAGCTTTCTCCTTGTTCTCTCTTGGCTCACTCACTCTAGGGGAAGCCAGTATTATGAGGACACTCACCGCCCTCATGGAGAGGACCACATAAGAAACTGAAACTTCTTGCCAACATGTGAATGAGACATCTTGCAATCTGATCCTTGAGCCCCAATCCTTGAATTAACTGGGGCTGCTGCCCCGGCCAACATCTTGCTTGCTAGCTCATGAGAAGTCCTAAGGCAAAATCAACTAGCTAAGCCAGTTCTGAATCTCTGACCCAAAGAAACTGTGAGGTAATAAATATTTGTTGTTTTAAGCCACTAAGTCTAGGGTTATTCACTATACAATTTTAGATAGCTAATATACTGAGAGATGGGGGAATAATCTGAGGTGATGTTGGAGAGGCAGGGGTAGGTAGGGACCAGATCTTATAGACTTAGAGGTGTGTGAGCACTTCGGATTTGATTCTAAGTTCAATGGTAAGCCATTGGTCGTTTTATTCAGAATAACAATCACAATTTCACTTTAAGGAATCACTTTACTATGGAGTGGTCAAGAATGGAGGCAGAAAGGGGCACCTGGGTGGCTCAGCTGGTTAAGCATCTGCTTTCAGCTCAGGTCATGATCCCAGGGTCCTGGGATCTAGTCCCGCATTGGGCTCCCTGCTTGGTGGGGAGTCTGCTTCACCCTCTTCCTCTGCTGTTTGCTCTCTACTAAGTAAATAAAATCCTAAAAAAAAAAAAAAAAAAAAGAACGGAGGCAGAGAGACGGGTTAGGCTACCACGGTAGTGAGAGATGACGGTGCCAGTGGAGATGGATGTATAGAGAAGGAAGCGGAGGGAGCCAGGCTGTGCCTAGGGTCTTTTGGTTTGAATAGTAGAAATGAGAATAACTATAAAAGGAATATTTTGGGAGAAGTGATGGATGAAAGCAAGTCCTGAAGGAATGTATAAGCATAATGTGTTTGCTGAAAACTGCTAATAGGTCACTATGGTTGGAGTTTATGGTGATTGGATGGGAGGAGAGAGGGAGGAGAAAGTAGGCTGAAAAGACAGGCATGGAAGAAAGACTCTGTCTACCACCATAATGTATCTGGACTTTCTGTAGTTAGCCCCCAGAAGCCACTCAAAGATTTTAAGTAGGACAGTGACTGATCAAATTAACATCTTAGAAAGATAACTAGCAGCAGTTTGGATTGAAGATGGGAGACATTTTGAGTAACTTCCTGATTTTAAGGAGGTAGACTATAGTAGGAAGAACATATGGGGCATCTGGGTGGCTCAGTTGAGCGTCAGACGCTTGGTTTCCGTATGGGTCGTGATCTCAGGGTTGTGAGATCAAGCCCTGCATCCGGCTCCATGCTCAGTGGGGAGTCTGCTTGAGATTCTCTCTTCCTCTAATCCTCCCCCTGCTCCCTGGAGTCGCTGGCACGAGCTCTCTTTCAAATGAATGAATAAATCTTTTTTTAAAAAAAAGATTTTATTTATTTGAGAGAGAAAGAGAGAGAGAACAAATTGGGGGGGGACAGGGGGAGAGGGAGAAGCAGACTCCCTGCTGGGTGTGGAGCTGGATGCGGGGCTCCATCCTAGGACCCTGAGATCACAACCCAAGCTGAAGGCAGATGCTTAACTGACTGAGCCACCCAGGTGCCCCCGAATGAATAAATCTTTAAAAAAATAAAAAAGGAAGAACACAAATGGCTTTGGAGTCAGATAGACCCAAATTCAAATCCTGACATAGCAAATTACCATCTACTACAAGCTGAATTGTGTTGTTCCCTCCCCCCACCTCCAGTTCATATGTTAAAGTCCTACCTCCCAGTACCTGAGATGTGACCTTGTTTGGAAACAGAGACATTGCAGATGTGATTAATTATGACAAGGTCATACTGGAGTAGGATAGGCACCTAATCCAATAATTAGTTTCCTCATAAAAAGGGAAAACTTGGTCATAGACATGCATACAAGGATGATGCCATTTGAACATGGCATGAACATTCCTTGAACCAGTCAAGGAATGCCAAAGATTACCAACAAACCACTGGAAACTAAGGGAGAGGCATGTAACAAATTCTGCCTCACAGCCTCCAGAAGAAACCAAATCTACTGACACACTGATCTTGGACTTTCAGCCTTCAGAACTGTGAGAGAATAAATTTCTGTTAAGCCACTCAGTTTGCAGTACTTCATTCTGGTAGCCCTAGCAAACTAACAGGCCATGGACAAATTATTCTATTTTGCTAATCCCTAGTCTCATCTGTAAAATGGGGGCAACTGTATCTACCTAATAGGGTGGTCACAAGAATTAAATTAAGTGGCATTTGGAAAACACCTGGCATAAGCAAGCAATACATAAATAGTATTTTACATTTGTGAGACACTGATGCTACCCAAAGAAAATGGGACATTTCTGGAGATTTTTGGAAAGACTGCCTATAACATCAGGGTCACGTGCAATATAACCAAAAAGTAACAGGATGAGTAGGATGATCTCGGAATTTCTTTTTCCCGTTGGGTCCTTAAGAAAGGAGCCCTGGGACTGTCTTGCTGTCTATTGGGGTAGAACACTAGTACAAGAACCACAAGCATCCTCAAAGGCAGGAAGATCGAGGCTAACTCACATCCTGTGGTGGGGTCAAGCTGGAAAGGGAAAGAAGTGAACAAAGCTAGAGAAGAATGGGACAGATACCCTGGCCTCCAGGCTTCCCAGCTCACTTCCTTAGGTAAAAAATTTAGGCTGCGGATTGTCCTCTCCTCAGCTCCATAAGGGAAACCCAACGGAGGCCTCATCAGTCTCTGGAACGCCGAGTCCTTTCAAGCAAGGAGTCCCCTGCCAAAGCAAACAATCCCAGCTCTACGATTGTGCTCTGGCTGGGGTAGGGGAGAACAAAGATCCCTTTCTTTTCTTCCCCAACTCTATGGCTCCAGCCAAAGGCACTGTTTACACAATCTTCCCTGGTGAAGAATTTGTTCCTTTTCTCTCTCTAGGTTGCGGCTGGAAAAGATTGACTCCCTCCTTGCCTGTTTCTTTTCCCCAGATCCCTGGTCAGGAAAAATGCCCAATACCTGAAACTCCCACCCTCAGACAGGATGTCAGCACACTGAGCAGTAACTCTAGGCCCTTTTGTGATGTGACAGAGAACCTCAAAGTTTTAATGGCAGAAAGCCTAACTGGCTGGGAAAGAAAGGCTGGCTAGAGAGACCAGGAGACTAGCTTGTCTCCATTCCGTTTATTCCGCCCTCTTTATTCCCAAGGGATTCCTGGGCTTTCCCAAGTCCATCTGTACAACTGAATCAAATAATCAAAATCCAGGGCAGATTTGGTTCCTTCTTTAAAAGGATGATAAGGTAGGCAGGATGAAAATAGTGTTTCCTACGGGTAAAGTTTTTCTTCAGTTTACTAAGTCTAACGGTACATGCTTCCCTCAAGCCCTAAAACAAAGCAAGGAGGAAGAAAGGAAGCCCCAGAGTGGTGGGGTCTAATTTTAGTACTGGCAGAGAATCCTACTGTTAAGTTACTCCTGGTAAATTAGTAACCAGGAAAGAGCAGAGACAGAGACAATTTACAAGATCATGTGTTCCAAAAAGAAGTTTGTTTGTTTTAAAGATTTTTATTTATTTGACACAGAGAGAGACAGCCAGCGAGAGAGGGAACACAAGCAGGGGGAGTGGGAGAGGAAGAAGCAGGCTCCCAGCGGAGGAGCCTGATGTGGGGCTCGATCCCAGAACGCTGGGATCATACCCTGAGCCGAAGGCAGACGCCTAACGACTGAGCCACCCAGGCGCCCCCCAAAAAGAAGTTTCAAAATTTAATTCCACTGATTTCTATGACACGTCAAGGAAATGTGCTCATTTCACACAAGGGAAGGAACTTGAAGCCTAAGAAGAATTTACCAAAAGTGACTCGAACCCAGGATATCTGGTTAACTCTACAGGGCCAAGCTGCTTTCTGAAAATTTTATGGGTCTTTTGCATTGCACAAATTTTCCTGAGCTAAATCCCCAGTGACTATTCTCCTGTTGCTAAGGGAGTTATAAGCTAGCTGTTTGTTGTCCTTTGTAGTTATGTTTTGGAAACTTCAAGTCCCCACTCCAGCTGCTGGCAGATGTGCATGGAAAGGCCTTAGGGGTACAAAGGGGATGCACATAACCCTCCCTGCCCCACAAGATCTGCAGTTGGTTTCTGTAAAAGCAGCTACAATTCCTGGAAGGCTGTAATCCACAGTGGTTAAAAATATCCATCTTGAGGGCAGAGCTGAGCCAACTAAACTGAGCCTGCCCTGAAACCCAGGAAATAGGCAGTGGGGTAAAATGAACCAGGGGAGGCAAAATGTTACCTGTTACCTATCTGCAAGTTAACAACAGGGACAATAACTGTAAGAAAAGCAGATCAATCACCTTCACTGAGAAATCTAAAAAACTGTCTAGATTTGTCTTCTCCTCTCCACCAACGATACTGTGGCCCTACACCTTGTGATGTGAAAGAACGCCAGCAGGTTTGGTCATGGGTTTCTGTTTGGTTTCATCACTTCCTACCTAGATAACCTCAAGGACAAAGGGATCACTCTTGAATCTGAGTCTTGGTTTTCTCATCTGTTAAAACAAGAAAAGATATCTACTTCATACAAATTCAACGGCTATAGTAAAAGATCATGCCATACAATTTTTGTTTAAAGATCTTTCTCTTTAGCCTTTCTGAACTACATTAGATTCAATGAAGTTAAGAGGCAGAGGGCCAGATAAGTCAAATTTTGGAGTTTCCTTTCAGCTTAAGATTCAGATGAAATGTTACTCCTTTTGCAGACTGAGAAGCTGTACTTGTGTAAGATTTCTATCACCACAAACTTAGTGGTTTAAAACAACATCCATTTATCACCTTACTGTTCTGTAGATCATAAATCCAGGAAGGCTTCATTGTGTTCTCTACTTAGGGTCTCACAAAACCAAAGTCAAGGAAGGTGTTGACTGGGCCGGAGTCTTTTTTTTTTTTCCTCCTTATGTAGGCTCCACGTCCAGCATGCCCCCAACACAGGGCTTGAACTCATGACCGTGAGATTGAGACCTCAGCTAAGATCAAGGGTCAGATGCTTAACTGACTGCGTCACCCAGGCGCCCCATGGGCTGGAGTCTTATCTAGAGGTTCTGAGGAATCTACCTCCAAGCTCATTCAGGCCACTGGGAGAATTCAGTTCCCTGCAGTTGTAGGACTGAGGTCCCATTTCCTTGTTGGTTGCTGGTTAGGAGGTTAATTTTGGCTCTCGGAGGCCACCTTCCAGTTCTTGCATATGGTCCCCTACAACCTCAAAGCCAGCAATGGCACACTGAATCCTTCTTTCAAATCTCTCATTTCTCTTTCTGCCACCAGCCTGAGAAAGCTCTTTGGTTTAAAGAGTTCCTGTGATTAGATCAGGTCCACACAGATAACCTCTCTATCTTAGTCAACTGTGCCACATAACATAACAAAACCACACCCCTCATATCCCATCAAATCCACAGGTTCTTGGGGTTAGAGTAGAACACATTTAGGGGAGTCATTTAAAAAATTCTGCCTACCACTGAACTTATTCAAAAGATGAAAGGAAAGGATCTCATGGGGTGAAGGAAGGAAGGAAGTGGGAACAATCTCTAACTAACCATTTACACTAATAAGAGAAGCCAAGCATTTGAGATGAGAGGACTGACCTCATCCTGGTAGTCTATCCATCACGTCTTCTGTCATTTCTACGGTTGCTAGTTTGATCACAATGTACTTACTAACACTCACAGTGCCTTGAGATAAATGCTTCAAATATAAAAACGTTTTAAGGAATGCCTGGG
Source organism: Ailuropoda melanoleuca (assembly GCF_002007445.2). NCBI lineage: Eukaryota > Metazoa > Chordata > Mammalia > Carnivora > Ursidae > Ailuropoda > Ailuropoda melanoleuca. The sequence goes on from NC_048233.1 coordinate 43,148,061, forward strand.
GACTAAAAAATCTTCTTGTATTTTAATTTTTCCTCATCAAACAGTGAGAACACCAAGCTGTCCAAGAGTGTGTCCTAAGATACATGCTGGAAAATGCATATAATTTTAGATACGACTCAATAAACACAAAGTTTCATTGCTCACAACTTAGAGGATAACGACAATATTCTCTACTTACCAGTGTGATGCTATTCTCTTCCTTTTTCTATTTCAGAATTCAACTTGAATATTCCTTCATCTCATTTCTCTTGAAAGGATGTTAAGGCACAGAGCAGCCTAAGTTCCCAGACACCAACTTAAGCTGAATCACCAGTGTCGTTCCTGAACATATTTCTCATCCAGATGACCTGAGAAAAGCCTCAAACTAATAGATCCATCCTGAAAGGGAGGCTGGAACAGGGTTACTCATTACTGCTATTTAGCATTTAGGTTATTTCCAAAGGACATCATTTTCCTCTAATTAGAATGGCACTCCTCCCCTGGTTCTGAAGAAACACAACTGACTTTTGAAAAAACAGGAGTAAGAGGGAGGAAGCAAGCCTCACTGCCTTCAGCATCTGTGGGTTCTCTTTCAGATGTTTTATGGCTAGAATTTATAAATTTTGGATGGTCATGCCATAACCTTTTCCATGCCAGCCACAAAAAAGGGAGAAGCTATCTACAAAATGCCTATAATATGCTCTGAGCTCCATGGAGAATGAGAAAGCAAATTATAATCAATATATATTAAACTCTGACGGCACCATCCTTTCCAAATACTCAAGGTGCCTCTCTGTGTATGCATAAAATTCCTGGGATAAACATCATTATCCCTGTTTAATAGATGGGGACAAACTGAGGTCCTACAAAGTTACTGGTTAGTGATCTGCCCAATATCACAGTGGCCAGTGGTAGAAGAGAGAGTAGAACAGCTCCCGATATACCTGAAACTCATGTAACATGTGGTCGGTCAACGATACTAAAAATAAATAAATAAATAAAAATCTGATTTCAAACATGGGCTCTTTCTAAAACTACAAGGACAAGTAGAAAGCTTTTATTACATGTTATCAAAGTTGGAACGATCTTCAGAAAATTTGCTCTTGGACCCTGTACTAAAACACAGCATTCCTCTTCCCCAAGTTGTTAGCAACTTCGGCTGCCAATAACCATCTCCTGGGGCTTGAAGCTAAGAGGTTGCCTTAACTCCTCCCGAAGAAATTTGCTTCCAAGCTCCTTGCGGCACCATCTCATCATTCACCTCAGAGAGAACAAAAACACGTGGGCCACTAAGCTGTGCTCTCCCCAAGCACCTAAGTTGATAAGGGGTTAGCTAGAATCAATCCCAAAGAAAGGGCAAGGAGAGAAAGAAAACAGATACCTGATGACTCAGAAAGGGGATGGGCAGCAGAGGCCCTACCAAAGATCCAAATTTAAGAGACCATAATAGAGGAATAGTCTATTCCTTATCGTGAAAGCCCCATCTGGAGCCCCATGGCCCAGAATACACTTAGTTGGGGGTAGTATAGCAATCTGGAAGCAAGCTGTGGATAGGATCCCTCTTAACTCTTGATCACAATAACAAAAGGACAAGGGCAAATGATTTTGGGTGACCTGCTTCCTGAGAATCAGTTTACTCTGGGGTTAAATCTCTGCACTGGGCTTTAATTTTATAGTCAATTAAATCTAAAGAAAAGCCGTTGTAGTCATTCACATTATCAGGTAAGGACTTTAACCAAGTTACTTCAAGCATGCACAGGATAAGGCTTACTTAAGGTGTAGCTAGCCTTTAGAAAATGTAATTCTTCACTTTTATATTAACCCCACTGTCCAAAGTCCCTCTTCAGGAATTTTTAAGGGAAAAGGTTTATCTTTGCTTATTCTGCCCTTTCCTCTTGCTTGGGATAAGAAGTCACCGGCAACACTGGGCTTGGGGAGAGTCCCACAAGACCAACAGCATGCTATTCTTACACCCTGGCTACGAGACATGACCCCTGCTCTGGCTCCAGCTCCTAGCGCTAGTGAAGTTCCGGTCCTCTGACTTTTCAAACTCTTGGTTTCCTCATTTGTGAAGTAAGGTGGGTGGTTCAGATGATGAAATAAAAAAATCTGACAAAGATATTGCTGACAGGCATCACCTAGATACTTTTAGGGATACAAAAATGAACATGACATAGTCCCTTCAAGAAACTGAGTCTAACTTGGAAGATAAAAGACACACACATGCATACAAACCCACAATTTATCACGGACATAAGCATTATAAAGGATCCAACGTGCTCTACAACAATGCTCATTTGACTGATGGTAGACAGAAACCAGATGAAAGCTTCATAATGAACAGGTAGCATTTAAACTCTGTCTTTAAAGATAACAGGGAGTTTGAAAGAGAAAAAGTGAGCAAAGATTGAGGAAAAGAAAGCAGAGGAGGCAAAGAAAGCAAAGGGCAAGGCCTGAAGATAAGGACAGGAAAGAGGGAAAGTATTTGAAAAATGATATCACTTGGGGTAGAGTGTATGGGGAAAAAAGATAAAATCTGAGTAGGCTGAGGTCAGACTGACTTGGTAAATGACAGCACTAGTCTTATACTTAAGGACTAATTTGGCAGTCGTGCTAGAGGGAAGAGACTGGAGGCAGAAGGCCAGTTAAAAGGTTATTGCAATAGACCAAGCGGGTGGCAATGAGGGCCTGAGCCAGGATAGTAGCAGTGGAAATAGCCATTTTCCAAAATTTTAAGCCAGCCCTGTTCTCTTTCTTCTGACCCAAACCTCCAAGATAACAGGCTATCCCAGGTGAAAATTATTAAAAAGAACCACTAATTTGAATAAAGCTTTCCTGACACAGAGAATGAAGAACAAGTGAGCCCAGACTCATGCTGAGTTTAGAAGTGTCACCACCCACCAGGCCTTATACTCTCACCAAGGCACTCAGCCAACCGTGGAGAACAAATATACACAGGAGACACAAGAAAGATCTTATTAATACAATATTTATTCGTCTTCCCTCTGTCAAACCCTGAGCCAACCACTTTCCCCAGGCTGCCTGGGGAGGTATAGGAAAAGGAACATACAGGGCAGACGAGACACGGGAAAAAGACCTATGGGAGGTGGAGACGGCTCCTTCACATGGCGAAGAGGATGAGAAAGGCCACCATCAGGCAAAAGAGCCCCATGGCCTCCGAGAGGGCAAAGCCCAGAATGGCGTAGGAGAAGAGCTGTTGCTTCAGAGAGGGATTCCTGGGAGAAGGGGAGGAGAAAAGACTGAATTTCTAGTCCACACAAAGAAAAAGACAAACATCAAAGGTGGGCTCAGGGAAAACTCATCTCCTCAAGCTCATCTTATGCAATGCGCCTCTCAGGGTGACACCATCATGCCCCAATTCTTGCCTGACACATCAAGGGCTCTACAGAGATTGAATGTTGGGAGTGGACAGCCCAAAATTCTGTAACATGGCCCAGAGACAAACATAACCTCCTCCAGTGGATCACCCATATCGTAACTTAAGACTTCTGGACCTGGGCATTTAACTATCCAGGGCCCCACCGGAAGGGAAGAGGTATCCAGAGTGGCAGAGTCTATCAGAGCAGTTTTTTGAAACTTGAAGTAGGACCCCCAAATACAAAATGTGTAATAACCAAACTACAATGGTAAAAAAGTAGGGGATTTTAAAGGCTTGTCTGACTGGTCTTCTGTTCATTCGTTAAGATGGTCTCTGGGCATACTTCAAAACCCTAGGGCTTTACGGAACACAACTAGAAAAACCCCATTCCAGAGGACAAGGGAGCCAGAGGGACAGACTACCTTCTTTCATTTCAAAGTAGTCAAAGATTTGGGGCTTTAAGAATCTACAAATGGCTGGGGCGCCTGGGTAGCGCAGTTGTTAAGCGTCTGCCTTCGGCTCAGGGCGTGATCCCGGCATTCCAGGATCAAGTCCCACATCGGGCTCCTCCGCTGGGAGCCTGCTTCTTCCTCTCCCACTGCCCTGCTGTGTTCCCTCTCTCGCTGGCTGTCTGTCACATAAATAAATAAAATCTTAAAAAAAAAAAAAAAATCTACAAATGGTCTGTGGGGTTTAGAAACAAAATGGGATAAAAGACTCCCCATTTTGGAAGTCAATATATAATTTCTATTTCCTTTACTCTGTCCCCTCCAGAAGCTCTGATGGATAAGGTAAAGTAACACCAGCTTCTAACAGAATTATGGACACAGAAGCAGTCAGGCTTATTTCATGTAAGTCCTAAAAAAATAAACCTATTTCCTTAAGGCATTAAGAGGACTTTGCAGGTCTCTAGATGATTAATTTAGTTCTAACAGTGAGTTGCCCAGAGCTGGTAGAGACCAAACAGTCCCAAGTGTCAGGAAGCTGTGGGGCAGGCTGCAAAGGCAGTTTTCCCAGGAGTGACCCGGCGGGGGGGGGGGGGGGGNGGGGGGGGGGGGGGGCAGGGAAAAGCAGCAACAAAGCCACTACGCTACCTTGAGGCGCTAGACCAGTGGTAGCAAACTTTTTCCGTAAAGAGCCAGATAGTAAATACTGTAGATGTTGTGGGTCACATATGGTCTCTGTTGCCCCCCCTTTTTTCACGACACTTTAAAGATGTATTGGGGCATCTGGGTGGCTCAGTCAGGAAAGCAGCTGCCTTCGGCTCAGGGATCCTGGGATCGAGCCCCTTGTCGGGTTCCTTGCTCAGTGGGAAGCCTGCTTCTCCCTCTCCCTCTGCCTGCCGCTCTGCCTACTCGTGCTCTCTATCTCTCTGTCAAAATAAATAAATAAATAAAATTCTTAAAAAAAAAAAAAAAAAAAAAA